>NW_010972962.1:3760699-3877954 GCF_000737465.1 Haliaeetus leucocephalus | reverse complement strand
AAGAGCATGCGCGCGAGCCGACCCCCCCCCCCCCCCCCCCCCAGTTTATATTTTGGGCATGATGTCATATGGTATGGAATATTGCTTTGGGCAGTTTGGGTCAGGTGTCCTGGCTGTGTCCCCTCCCAATTTCTTGTGCCCCTCCAGCCTTCTTGCTGGTTGGACACGAGAAGCTGAAAAATCCTTGACTTAGTATAAACACTACTTAGCAACAACTAAAAACATCAGTGTGTTATCAACATTATTCTCATACTAAATCCAAAACATAACACTATACCAGCTATTAGAAAGAAAATTAACTCTATCCCAGCCAAAGCCAGGACACTAGATCAAATAATAGCAATGGATTCAGCCTCCCTTCAGAAGCTGTGTTTTCCACAGACCTGGCTATTGTTATTTCTCCTCTCTGGACTATCTCTGGGTTTCTCCCGTCCATCTCTCCTGAAGTGCACTGAGCCTCTGGTTTGATGTGGCGAGAACACTTTTCTAGACTGAGGCCAAAGATATATTCAGGTGGCAGAATGGAGATTCTCGGTCGCTGCATAAGTGCTGAACCTGCCTTTGAGATTGCTACTTAGAAGACACAGCACAGGACAGCATATACAGCATGGCATTTTGAAACATATATATTCTGTAAGCAGACAGTTTGAAGCTGCTCAAAGTGCACTGCATACTTCCTCAGCCACACAGGTCTTTAAAATGTACAGACTAGAGCTACCCTGGAATTCAGCTTTTCATGCTTCTCCTTCTCCGAACTGTGAGATCATTTTTCTTACTTGGAGTATTTGTGCTTTTTTTCTGGGGTAGTTTCAAATAGATCATTGTCCTCCAGAAACCTTCAGGTTGGCACCAACCGTTAATGTTGTGCCCAAAGACGAATGTACTTGGACTTTGACTCTTGAAAAGAACAGAAATGGGTTTGCAGCTTTAAATAATGGGTAATGCTTTGACAGCAGTATTTTTTTATTTTTAATTTTTGTAAACAACTGTATCCCAACAGAATTAAAAAATGTCCTGCAATAAGTCCTCTTCAAGAAAATATGGAGCAAACAGTGCTTTTCAGTTGTTTATGTGAAACAAAGAGCCAAAACTGTCAATTTTGTTCCTGAATCTTTTTCTCTGAAGGCTCAGAAAAACCATAAAGATACATTTGAATAATAATAACCAGAACATATACAGTATTTTCCAAGCACGTTCTAAAAGTATTTCAGCAGTCTGCATAAAGCTTTGCTTCTCATCGCCCTATACAGCCTCAAAGCCCAAAACAATACCTCGCAGTCCCTATTGTTCCTTTCTCCCCTGTGCTCTCCCCACTAACATACCCATTTTGCCACAGTCTGTAAGGAAAAAAAAAAAGAAAAAAAGTTAAAAAAAAAAAAGATGTTCTCTTACACAAGGAGTTTTCCCCACAGTATATTTTAAAGCCCTTGGTGATTTTAGGACAATGTGAAGTTTCTGCAGCACCATGGCTTTCTTGTTCCCAGTCTGGCACACTACTTGCTGATCTTGGCAGAACCACAGTGAATTGAGAGACTTTTTTTTTTTTTTTACTATTTTTCTTGAGCTTATTCCTTACTCCTTTCAAGGAACTGGTATAGTCAAAAGAATGTCAGGCTCAGCTTGAGGACAGGAAGTTTGCAGGTTACTTCTTTCCTTCCAAATTACTTAATGTATCATCTTTACAAATGCCCATATCAATATAAGATTCAAAAATCATTATTTATAAATGGAGGCATAGTGAGAGACTTTATTTTGGTACCCATCCTTTTGATTACTTATACATAGTTACAAGTAATCAAACCTAAGGCACTTTGATATCATGCTTGGATCCAATAATTTCATTTATCACTTTTTTTCTTATGTTTTTTGAGAGTGATAAACTGGCAAAATGCATATTTAATCTGTACTTGCTACAAGTAAAACTGCCTCTGAAGTACTGGACATTTATTTCTACAGCTGGTTCTGAATTCAGATGCACTGGTTATAAATAATTTCTGAGGCCCATGTAATATTTATGCCAGAAATCTGAAACTTCATGTCATGTTTGGAAAAATGAAACACAGGGAGGAGAGGTTACTTTTTCACTGAACCAGTGCAGGCTGAAGTATCTGACATGGTACTACCAGTGCACCTACAAGAACCCCGGAGTAGCAGTTATTGCACTGCCATTGGCGAAGAACCTGAAAGTCTCCCCTTGGCAATCTATGTGGTCTGCACAGTGGTTCATAATAGCTTCTCAGTCCATCCCCCTCATCCCAGCCCTTTGCAAGACTGCTGGCTCTTACATAAAGAAAGTGCATCTTCTCAGATCTATCCAACTGTTTCCCTCCACTTGATAGAATATATAGAAAATCAATTGGCTTTGATGTGTTGCTTTTTTGCCTGATTGTTTTTTGGAGAGGATGGTTAGGCATGTATTTATTACATTGACTTGTTCAGTAATAACTATGTTCCTAGTTACTGCTATGTGGGTTAAATTTAACTGTCCATCTTTCAGGTGAGAATTATCTTAACTGATTTTAGTAATCTCCAACTTGGACAGCTATGGCTGAGCTAGGTTCCCCATATAGTCAGTAGGAAGAAAGATACAAAATGGATAACAAATCTGTAGATGACAAAGCCAGGAAGGACTAGGAGGATGCTGAAAGACAAAATCATAATTCAAAACAAACATGAAAAGCTGGGATGAATGCTGTGATCCGTTTCACACAAATGGATCCAATCGGTTGCAAAACAATTAGTTAGGCATGGGTCTCCTATGGATAACACTGGATCACAAACTGAACGTGACTCCACATTCAGGCCAACATGATCAAGTTTTCAAGGAAAAGGCCTGGGAGTATTAACCTAAGAGATCCTTCCCACCGCTGTGTCCTCTTTCAGGAACAGTAATGACCATTGCAGTCAAGGGTGGAGTGTGTCTGGGGTAAATATCCCAAGGATGATTAGAAAACATGACCTAAGAAAGAAGTGGGATCATTTCTTCTAACGAAAAGACTGAGGAGGACTATGCTAACAGTCTCCAAAAATGAATGGAGCAGCCTATTCTCCATATTTGTGCAGGGAGGACAAGTTATTGACCTGAGGTGAAACAAGAGCTAACTGAACTTCCCAAAGACTTTTTAATGCTAAGAATACTAAAGAACTGGAATAAATGGCTTTGACAGGATCAGGGTCTCCATCACAGGAAGTCTTTAAGAGACAGTCAGGAATGTTGTGGGAGAGCAACAGACTCTATAACTTGCCAAGCTTTTTTTCATCTTTATTTTCGTACAGTCTTGTGCGTAAGCGGCTGATGCAGAAGGAAATAAACGCTTATGTGGCATACCACAAACAGCAGGTGATCTAAGCACCAAATGGCTTGCAGTTTCATGGACCTCAGGTTTATCCAGACAGCTAGAACATCACACAGCACTAAAAACCAAAACAGCAGACTATGTGAAACTAAGCAAGAATTTCAGGTGTTTTTATTGCAGTACTCTAAAAAAAAAACCAGCTTAAATGTCAAAATTAGGCTCCAGTGAATGGCATGTTAGAAAATAACCATACCTCATCACTAAGATCCACAAACCTCCTCGCATTATTAAAACTTGTAGTCAGGTCATTTTAGAGAAGACTAGGGCCAGAAACTCTAAATGTATTAATTGACAAAGAAGAATATGGCAGTGGCAGTGACTATTTTGATCCAGCAGTCTACAACTGCACCAGAGGAACACTTAGGAGCAAATGATATTGCTTAGGTCATGAAGTTAGAACAACAGTAGCAAAGGAAACATATTATAGTCCTACTCTTTTTCCAGTAAGACAGGGAACATTTCTATTCTCTCCTTCCCCTTCCTTTAATCTTACATTGCCCAAGCCTGATTACTTTGGAAAGCTAATACTAACGATAAAGCAGGTGAACCTCAACTGAATAACTAGGATGTAGGAAAATAACATCATGAGACACAAGGTATGAATGAATGCATTGGAAAAGGTGCAGAATTGGAGTTGAATATTTAGTGCAACAATAAATACAATAGAGAGTCTCATTAAGGCAAACCAGAAACTGAAAAAGTAGAGAAGAAAACTGGCTTAAAGCTTTGGCTAACGCAATCAAAACAGTTATGGAAAGCAAGGACTTTGAAGTGCTGATGCTTCAAACATACAAGTGCTGACAAGAGGGAAAGAATCACTAATCCCACTTTGACTGACAAGTGAAAATTATGCTACCTGACAAGGAGAGTGAATGAAAAGATGTAGAATCTGCATCTTTTTGATCCAGACATTTTCTGATGGGAAGATTACCAGCAGAAAAGTCCTTCAGCAATATTTGGAAACCATTGGGGCAGTTACATTTAACACACTAGCCTCTTAAGAATAAATGAGCTCTTTTTCTGGGAAAAGGCATTTAAAAAAGACGACAATGTTACAGATTCTGATCTTTAGGGAATTAAATTGTCGAAGTGTACTGTAACATAAGGGACTTACAGGAAAGGTAACTCTCATTCTGGTTAGCAGAGCAAAGACATGAAAGAAGGAGAATACCAAGGGGAGGGAAGGACAAGCCAGGGCTTAGGGAAATGGCTAGAAACGAGATGCAATGGCCATATGTTAAAGACTTGAACCAGTAAAAGACCTAAAAGCTTCAAAGGTAAGCTGTATTGAGTAGTACCTCAAAGTGAAATCTAAATCCCTATCTGGGCACCTACCATTCTTGTATAAGAACTCTCCAAAGACAGGGATACAAGAAAGCCACTGAGCAGGAAAGTCCCTGAAGCTAGCCAACAGCCAACATAATAACACACAGGACTGCATATGAGCTTCTCCCCTCTCCAGAGGTTTTATATCCAACCAAGCACTCCTCTCCCTAATCAGGAGCAAGAACTTCCAGCAAGGCTTCTAACGAGGGAAAGCCTAGGAGAGCTCATTAGGAAAAGTGATCATCATTCCTGCTCAAACTCAGCTGAGGCAGAAACATCATTCATTTTTTTACAGCCTTTAAAAAAGCAGAGCCAAATGGGGCTTTAAGCCAAACCCCGAAGGACTGCTTTAACCTCTGCTTACAGAAACAAATTCCATCTTGCTTATCTTTAAGTCTTGAATTATATGTTCTTGCCCACATGGTGACAGTTTCAAGAATAAATGGTATGTCAAGAACGAAAATCAGCAAAAGCAAAACTTACCCTGGCATTAGGGTATTTCTGTAGGAAGAGAAAGCTGAGAGACTGATGGAAGTGAACTCAATTCTCCCATATGCATAGACAAGTATTCTTAGTAGCCACTGAGCTGCCATGAAAGATTAAAATTGTGGCCCACAACTGCTCCAGCTCAAACCTTGAGCAGAAAATGTGCAACTGCTCTTTGTGAGATTCCAAATATCTATTCCTATACAGCTAAACAGAGCAGCTCCGAAACCTTTTGCTTGCCCTAAGGTCAAGTGCACAGCTTGGTTTGTATCCACTAAATTCTCTCCAGTGCAAAACTAGGAGCATCCAAGCTGCTTATTAGAAAAGTTTCTGACACATGCTATCCCGCATACACTTTCTGTGTCTTCTTTGAGAAGCAGCAGACTATCAGAGGCCAAAACTGAGACAGGGAAAATGCTAACAGTTAAGCAAGATGGATGATCCTGGACCTGAAAATCCATTTGGGAAGTCAGGGATGCCACTTGGTCTAGCTTACAGAGCCTAGCTTTTCAGGCAGAGGCTACTAGGGATATTTGCATAGCCTAGAGCATTTCTGGAATTGCGGACAGAACGTGGAGGTCTCCAGTGAATTAAGGTGGTGTCAGGACCAGGCTGCTGCTGGGAGGGAACAGGCAAAAGATTTGGATCACGACTCTGGGCTTGAGTCCATTAATCCCTCTTTGAATCTGGCTGCTCTGTTCTCCACTGGTTAAATGAGGCTATTATTTCTTGCCTCCTTCCTAAGGCTGTTGCAAGACTAACTGCAGGAGTGCAAGGCAATCAGATACTTGGTAAGTTGCTATCGGCACCCCTGGGGACCTTCTGCCTCTCCTAGAGCAGAAATCCTGCAGGAGCTGCCAACACGCTGAGCTCTTCCTCAGACCTCCTGTAACAGGCTGCTGCTCAGCCCCAGCGCCGCCCTGGGAGGCTATATAACTCCAGATGTCAACGTGCGGTTAATCCTTGGGCAGGCAAGGGGCCAGAGGTACAAATGTCCATATGTAATTACCATTCTCTCATGATTAAACACCAGCCCGTGCTCAGTGCCCAGCTATACGAGAAATTCTTTACAGCTTGGAGTCCTCCCTGCTTCCTGCTTGATAAAGAATGAGTTGATCTTGTCACAGTATTTTAATGACTATTTTTGTATGAAGTGAAGCATGCAGTTAACTGTGCTAATGCCACACTTTAAATTATATTTACTTGCAAGCAGAGTATGCCCTGTGAACCAGGGCAGTATGCCCAATATTCTTGTTACAGGAACATAAATTTGTTTTTTCCCCCTGCAGTTTTCAGTTCCTACTAATATATTTCTTCAAGTGAAGAACAGGGGAGCCCTCCTGTGGCTAATTCAACACCTGTGATATTGCACAGATGCGATATACAGCAGTAAAAAATATATCCTATGTAAGTTTTCTTTTGTCCTTGCCTCTGGTCTCACCCCCCTTTAAATATGGTTGATTTAATCAACCTCAAATTTGTTTTCCAGGCAGTTATATCTCAATTTTTTTTTTCTTCCACTTAAAATGAACGAGCCATTCCTCATACCATATCTGTGTTTCATTTCCCAGTTTTGACAATAGGAATGTAAATTATAAAGTAACCCTCTCTAAAATGTTTCTCTTGTGGGCTGTAGGGCAGAAGAGAAGCATATGGGGGATTTATTATGCACAATGACCTCATTCTTTCCAAGTTTCTTCACTCTCAGAAGACATATTTGCAGTTCACACACACAGTTCAAAACTAGTAGGCTACATGTCTGCTGTATGTACACACAGAGCACAGCTTCTTACATCCCCAGAAGACAACTGGTGACAAACCAGTGGGAGTATTCACCTTATTTTTGCTTCAGGGCTCTCTTTGGCACTAAATGAAACCAACAAGCATCTTGAGTAACCCCTAGTTTCTGTATGAGCTTCTCAAAGGCACTGCAAAGACAGGATGGTCAGACCATCCGGGGGCCATTTTTAAGAAAAGAATTACTCCTGCCTTCTATGTTTTTGGTGTCAAATGGATAAGTTTGGGGTCAAAAAAGGGAATCAACTGAGCTCTGATTTTCCCTTATTTCTACTTACTATCCGATTCAGGGTTAAATTAATTTAAGTCTGGACTGACATCAAGAGAACTTGAGTCTTTATGTGTTTATGTGTGTAAACCCTGTGCTGAACCCTTAGGAGGCACTCATTACTATGCAGGTAACATGACACAGATTAAGTTGCACCTCAGAGGAAAAAATCCTCAAGCCTCTCAGGCACCTCTTTTCTGCTCTGTCTGTAATGCATTACACTCATCTCCTCTTCCTCCATATCTATTCAGTGGGGATTTTTGTTCCCTTCCCCATTACTCCGTTTTAAACTAACATGAACAAATTCTGCAGGGCAAATGCTGCTGGCCCAGTAGGTGGAGAATAGTGGATCTTGAGAAAGATTAGGGTGGAAAACAAATATTTTCATTTGGTTACTACGTTTGTCTTTTTCTGCACATGAATTATTTCTCGCATAACATAAATTTGTTGCGACTGAGAAAAGCAACTTGCCAAAATACCAGTCAGTAATACAGGTTTTGGTGTTCCTAGCTGGCCAGTCAGACAGTAATAATATTGCAGAAAATTTTATGACTGAAGGCTGAATACTTTGGGATACTCCCAATCAAGGTACAATCTCGTAGCATTCAATAACAATCTAGAAGCACTGCGCATTGATTATGTGTGTCTGACACATAGTTAACACCAATTTTACTTTTAAACAGAACAAAAAAATCTTGAAGCAACAGATATAGAGGCTCCGCATGCAGAAACTGAACCAGTTCAGATAAAGCATCATGAAAGCTTGGCCAAACTGAGATGATAAAAACATATGAAGACATAACCTGTGTTTTCAGAAGATAAGACTTTTCCCAAAGCTAGGACGACTGTGATTAGAGACACTAGATTGCCTTATAAAGGGGGGACCTAGGCCAATTGTGTTTAATAATATTGGATTTTAGGATTTGCCTAGAAGTAAAAGAACTGATTTAGGTACCTATCTTTCAGTCTTAACCTTGCATTCTTTTCTTTACAATGACCTGAATTCAATAGTGTTAAGTGGAGGCTGTTCTCAACCCAGACGAGATGAAAATATACAAATAGAAAGTTTAATAAGTAGTTTGAGCCTACTTAGGCTGAGATAGATCTCTGGGCAGCAAATAGAACCTCTGTAGAAGAACTAGCACCAATCTGATCATGTTCAGCCCTATCTTAATAATAAAGGAATATATGGACCAACCTGATGCCTTCTAAAGATGCAGCCCCACTCCATGTAGTACACTGATACAGCCTCCTAACGACCTGCCTGTTAAATCAATGCTTGGGCTATTAAACCATTTTTCTTGTGAAAATAAATGATATTTACTTAGTTTCTCTAGGCAAAGATGCATTCTTTAGCTAGATGCCAATGGCATTTGAAGCCAGACTATCTTCCAATTTTTTTATTCTATCACTTCATCAGTTCACTTGAGCAGAGGTGACAGACAGGTTTAAAATTTGCAAGGCACAAGTCAAACTATCTGAGAAAGATCAGCAGATCATCTGAGTGCCTGGAGACCTAAGGGTTGGGCTGTGTTAGCAAATCCGCTTTTGAAAAAAGAATATAGAGAAATGCTTTCACCTTACACAACCAACCTGCTCAATACACCAAAAGTTGCCATTTAACTCAGATACTGCACTATGACATTCTTTTAAAGTGTTGTTGTTTTTTTTTTTTTCCTGTGACGGGCTTTTTCCACAGTAAGGAGCCAGACTTATTTATAAACATTACATTCTTTTTCTGGTCTTTAGTTAGATGACATGTACAAGTTCTCATTGTGTTCTGGCTACAGAACTCAGGCACAGTCTCATATGTATGTATACATACACATTTAGGAATTTGTATTTAGGAACATGTGAATAATTTGCCTTAGAAGAATGGCAACAATGATTTTAATAGGCCATCCCTAAGTGTAAAATTGTATTCAAAATGAGACAGAAGGTTATGTCTCTATTTTGTTTGCTGAATAAAGGCTTGAAGTTCTAAAGTCATGAAGTCTAGAGCTAAAAAATTAGACTGAAAGTGTTCTTTGAGATAAAACACCATTAATCTCAGGGACATAGGATTAGAAGGAATTTCCCACTCCTTTACAGGAATCCCTGTTAAAGATGGAAAACTATTTTGCTTCCTCAAGTTACAAGAGCAAGACCTGAAAATTTAGGAACATTCTTATGTTTCATGCATTTTATGCCACAGAGCATAATTACAAAAGCTTTGCTATTGAGGTATTTTGAAATACTGATAGTTCTCGCCAGTTGCTTAAAAAATCCGTACCTCTTCACTTTAATTCATCCATTTAATCTTTAAAATCAATTTAACTTTGATGTTTTTATTATTTTGCTGTCATTTTAGTAATTCAGATCTTCAAAGGTAAGAACACATTAGCCATTCAAAGCCAAAAATCAAATAAAGCTGCACTCCCTGCTCTCTAATCAGAGCTTTCATCTGCACATTTATGATCTCAGGAAGAAGCCAAATTAGTCCTAATTGCCTCTAATTTAACTCGGACACTCAAATAGGATATGAGATCACATTTTATCACATTGTAGATATTTTAATCGCTAATGTGCACAGACTGGAGAGTTTGCTGTACACTGAAAAAAGCCTATCATCACATAGAAGTTCAGCCACCTAGAAACAGACCCGATTTCATTTTCTTTTAAAACTACTGACTTTAGACAAAACATGTTCTCTGTTTGATGTTCATTTGAGGTTACAGGCTGACTTACAATTGCGTGCTTGAAATAGTTCTTTAACACTTTGGTTTTTTAAGCCTCAAGTGGCCTAAAGTAATTTAATTTACTTCAACGTTATGCAGCTTTACATGAGGAGAAGACCTTTTGCTTAAAGACTTTAAGGGGACGCAGGTGTTGGGAGAAGAGGCACCCTGGACCCACTCGGGCTTACCTGTGCTCCCACCTGTGCTCCCAGGTGGACGGAGGCTGCAGCCCCTGCAGCCGGCACAGCGGCAGCTCTTCAGGTCCGGCTGCAAGGCAGGGCAGTCCTGCCTTTAGCTCCCACTTCAGTAGCTGCTGCAGTTTTGTAGGAGAATTTGGAAATACTTAAAGACAGTCAAAGGGCTGCAGCAAGGCTGTTTGCACTGATGTGCTGGCTCAGCATGAACCAGAAATTCTCCAGTTTTGCTTAGCATATGTTAATTTTGATTTTCTACTCCAAGTGAAATACCTAATTATCACTTCAGCATTCTTTTCCTCTTGCTTAATTATCTACCAGCTTACATCTACTGATCATATCTTTCATTTGAAGTGAGATGATCAAATGTAGTTAAACCCTTTTTAAGAATAATCTTTCAGAATGTTTAGAACTTTTTGCTCCGCAATGTTGATACTCCTTAGAAAGCCCGTGAAGGCAGTGGCAAATCGGGAGTGTTCCTGACTACAAACTAGAGAGGGAGCAAACGTTGCACATTCACTTTAGAGCGGAGGAGCTGGGCGAGATAAATTTTGTAATCAGAAACTCTTGAACTGGCAGCTTATTTCTGAAAGTTGTGTGTAACTCAAGAACGTGAATGCCATGCAACCTCTGTATTTAATAAATGTTCAAAATTTGAGTGTTTTTATTACTGGAAATTATTGGAAAATCTACAGACCAAGCATTTTTCATAGCAGTTATTTGGCAAGTAAATTTGGATAATGGAAGCACTGAGAAGCAAAGGAATCACAGTTGTAAGTTATTGGCTATAAGTTATTTTCCTGCCCTACACAGAGGAGCTCAAGCTATTTCAGTGGCGTTTGTTAAGGAGGACGTTTTCAGCAATATAACATCACAGTTTAGAGCCCTGTTCTGTGGAAACCTAATTCTCTCCTATTTTTGGAGGAGTGCCCCTAAATCAACCCACATCTCTACTGGGCAGTTAAACTGCTTTGGGACTGGGAAAGAGAGCAGTGCATGCAAGCTTAAGCAGAAAACTCTGTCAGTCACCCAGATTGATGACTGGTAATTTGCCTCCACAGCGAGATGGAAACCCAAGCACATGGGCATGCTGGGTGGTTTTCTTTAAATAAATCAAGGAAATTTCTTCTTTCCCCACAGAGCAGAGAAATCATCTAGAACAAGACAGCTTTTACTTATTTTTTTTTGCAGGGAGTGGGGGCAGAAGTGACAAGAACTATAAAATTATATCTACAAAAGTGCTGCTTAGATGAGATTGAACACGGTGACATTTTCCACTGGAGGCCTTTGTGCCCCTTGGCTCCCCAAGCATGAAAACAAGTCCTATCTCAGTGTTGCATTTCAAAGTTCACTAATGCATGGGGCACCAGTGGTGGATATCTTCAGGTATAAATACAGCATTTCAGCGCCACAGTCTCCCACCTTCATCTATGCTGTCTCAACTTTTATTTTGAATATCAGCATTTTAGAGCAAAAAACCCCTGAATTTGCACTAGAAGTAATAAATAAGACAATCCAGCATTGTAAAAGCCATTCTTTCAGAAAACCGCCAGAGTAGGTCAGAGCCAAGGTTTGCTATCTCATCTGGTGTCCACTTCCAAGAGCCTCCCGGGGGAAGGAGGCCACGCAGCCGCTGTTCTGCAGCAGCCAAGTTAATTTGCTGGGAGAACGTTAGATAGGTATTCGTGAGAATTTTTGAGACACGAGGTGAAATATTGCTACAGCATTCAGTCACTGAGTTATAGACTATCTGGACTAATATTTTACAAGTGTGCTCCATCACAGTATTTTTTAAAATGTCTGTATTTGCTATATACTATTTGGATCCCTTGTTCATGTGCACTAGGAGTTAACTGGCTATAGTTTTGCTAGCAGAAGAGATTTTTTGAAGTTACAGGCAGTAACACCAGCAAGGATAAGGGAAGGAATATTCTTTAATGAAGACTAATAAAATTGCTAGGGAAATAGATAAAAGTGTTCAGTATTACAGCCTTGGATGGGCCGAGTTGGAGCTTCAGCTGTGGATTGATAACTCTGGGATGAAGACAAGTCAGCTAAGTCAAATCAGCCTTTTTGATGGTCACATCTGTCAGAGGGACAATATGACAAGAGGAAGATGCGTCCAGCATACAGAACAACTAGTGGGCGAATGGGTTCTCCCTCTCCCAGCATTCAAGTGAATAGCCAGGTGAGATTTCCACTTGGAGGATTCTTGGCTCACAAAAAAGGAGATCTCAGGATGATTAACTAATAGTTTCCCTGGAGAATTGAATGCTGGGGAAAAGGCTGAGCGAAATGGCAATTGCAGGGCTCACAGCTCAACCTCTCCCATTTGGAGCTGACTGGATCACAAGTGGGAAGCAAAGGCAGTCGTCAGAACTCTCTCCAACTACTGTTCCTCATCTTATAGAATAAGCCAAAAATATTCAGTGGCACTAAGGCCTGTTAGCACTAAGGACAAACTAAGCATCTTAGCTTTCCAAATTTTAAAGGAATTTGGATTCTTGTTTTAAAAAGCAATTTACTAAGAAGAGTTTGGATGTTTCTTTATAGTTGAGGGAGAAATATGATCTTCTGATTCCAAATTATCCTGAGAATGCTGGGTATTCTGGAAGCAGAAAATCTTCATTCTGATCTCCTTCAGAAAAGTAGCTTTAAATGAGATTTAACCCCAAGGTTCCCAGGTTCCTCGTAACCAAGAAGAATTAAGATTCAGCATTTCTACGAATGAACTAAGGCATAAGTTTACATTGTTGTATAAGCTCCTTTGCATGTGTTGGCCATTTAAATATATTAAACATAACTTAGATACAGTTCCGCTATCACATTTTTTACAGTTCTTGCTGGTTTGTGCTGTCATCATTGCTCTGTTGCAGAGGATGTGTTATTACTTAACAGGTTGTGTTGTCACAAGTCCGAGAGAGTTTGTTTTCCACTTATTGTTTGCTGCCTTGTGTGGGAAGACAATCAAGGACCAAATATGGAGACACGTCATGCATGGAGGAATAGCATAGAATAAGAGCAACAAGACTACTATTGTCCTGATTGCAAGCATCTCTCTTCCCTCCTTGAGATTTCAGCATGCTTAAATGCTTTTCTCAGGTGGAGTTTGCTGAGACTCTCAACTGTGTAGTTGGGTTCCTAGTTGCTAGTTTCTGACTGAAGGCATTACAGCAAAATCTGTAATAACTTGCCAAATTTCACCTCCTTACTGCTCAGAGCATTAATGAACTGATTGTTGACACTGATCAGTTGTTTACATTGTGTTTCATGGGTCATGATATACAAGTTCCTCCTGATCTGCAGCTGACACTCTCCGCAGTGTGCCTGCAAGGTGGCACTACTGGCATCCCTGCTTTGCCCATAGTGACCCAAGGCATAAAGACCTGAAGGGCACCAAGTGAAATTCCGCCAGCTGAAAAATTGCAGACCTGTGTTTTTTAAGCAGAGGTCCTAAGCACTCACTTACAGGTGGCCAGTAAAACTGACTGGAATATTATCCTGCCATCTGAATGCTCACCAACAATTATACACACGAACGTCTGGTTTTCAAGTTATTCAGAAAGAATATACAGAAGAGCAAAGAACACTGAAACAGCACTGCCACTTTGGCGCATTAACGCTAACATTTCTAAGGCTGTGCTCCTTTTGTCCAAAATAAGCTTGTTTTCCTAATGAAAGAGCTGACTCCCCATACCCCAGAATACTCAACCTTCCAGTGCTCACCCCTGCTCTTCTTCATGCCAGGGTGGCTTTTATACACTATCTACTAAGCTGGCTCAGGTAGTTGAACCAGCTGAAAAATTCATGGGTTTTGTTGCTTAGTTTTTACTTGGGTTTGAGAAAAGAACCATCTGACTGTAACAGGATTTCTGCTGCGTAAGTCAGTGGGAAAATGTCTTCTGGTGAGCTACAGAGAGGCACAGGAGCAGAGCTACCCTAAGGGCTGCTGTATGAACTTCTGTCAGATTTATGCAATTTTGTCAGCCCAGAACAACATATCCTAGCAGCTTTTGGAGTACAGGAATTCTGCAGTTCTGTCTGCATTCCCCTGCTGGTTTGATGGGTGATTTTCAGAAAGTTTTGACATCCTAGCAGTAGAAAGATTTAGGATGCTTTGCTTAGCGAAGCCTAGAGCATTGGCCCCATGTGGCTTTTATGAGGTCTTTACGCAGCCATGCCCAAGTCTGACAGAGCCAAAAGCTGAAGCATTTCCTGGGGTCAAATCAACATATGGTAACTGTGCTAAGAAATTGTATGACTGTGCACATGGCCAAAAACCAGTGCAGGAGGTAGTGTGTTTATTATAAAGGCAGTAGATCACTCTCCTCCTGAAAGGAATACCTTTGCTAAGCTGTAGTAACATACAGTCATGAGTTTTCCTACCTTACAAGACTACAGGGAAGTCGTGGCTGTTTGACAAAGCTGCATTTGTTAATGCCCCAGCTGCACTATGTAACTAAAAATGACAGTGTCTGTATACCATTATCTCAATTGCATTAATCAAGATAATTCATACTTTCCATGACTGTTTGGCAATAGAGTATAAAATACTAATTAAAGAATTGCATGCAATGTAAGGATGAACTCAACTGTGTTTCAGGTTTAAAGAAGAGTGATAGAAGTATAGATCATTCTTTCAAATAAGCCTGATGTATAATAAAGTAAATGAAATAGCAGATACCTTCTGTTCCAAGCGTGTTCTCTTGTCACAGGTTGGGAGAAAAAAAAAATTCTTTTAAAAACCTCAGGTTAAGAGACAGAAAGCGCCAGGTTAAGATTCTCAGGTCCAAGCTGTTATTTGCACTGTTGTTTTCTGGTCAGAACACACCAAAACCATGCATGTGGTCACACACATGCTGGTCTCATCTCTTTATCCTTTAAAAAAATCAAACAATTTCTTAAATTGGATCCGATCCTAGGAGAAGTTGCCCTGTATAACTGCTACGAATTTAGTTCTCTGCCTTGAGAATGTATGATATACAGAATTTAGTGTCTTGCAATTACTTTCTCAAAACAAAAATTGTTTAGCTGAGGAAGAATGCATGATAGAAATATTATCTGATTTTTTAAATATTTAAACCACACTTGATGATTAAATATCTCATTATGGGATCTGAATGCTTCTAAATTTCTCAGGGAATACACATGCAACTTCTTGTACAGAGTTTTATTCATTTTCATTCTGGATTGCTTGAATTTCTTTCTCTGCAAATTTTTAATTAATTCTTTACCTGTTGCTTACAATCACTCTTAGGGGAACCTGGCCAGCACACAGGACAAACTGGACCTTCAAGCTGACTGCTTCTGAAATTCTCTGGTGAGAGCTATGAAATAAAAGTAAACTGACCTGGAGCCAGTAAGCTCTGAAGTTTAGTTCTAGTGAAGGTTTTGGCTCAATATAGTTTAAAATATGTTTAAAATGCCATTTAATTGTATTTAAAAAACATTATTTCCTTATGCTTCTACAAAACGTTACTTTACAAATTGCGTTAGGAGAGGCAAGGGTCTAGGCAGGAGAGACAGAGAATCTTTTCAGAGATGTTCTAAGAGACAGGAAGTCAGGAGTTCAAAGGAATGCGAATTTAACAGCAGCATTTTGGAAGAGATGGCATTTTTACAACAGGCTGGAGAGAGAGTGAAGTCATGGGGGAGAAGATGTGGAGCTAAGTTATCTGTGTGACAGGGAAATGATCCCAGCCCTGATCTGAATGGCTATAAAGAGAAAAAAGGAATGTAGAAACATGAACATGTTCCTGATAGAAAAGCTAAACCATTAATACTGACATAGAGAAGATGGGTTCAGAGTGGTAGCCCTTGAATTAATTCCTGCTTGAGTGTGTAGAAATCCTTAACTGACTTAGGTTTGTTTTTTTTTTTAACCCCTAGCTCCTCTGTACCCCTTCTTTGGAAAGGCTTGGGTGGTCCGACGTTTCTCCATTTCTGTCTATTTCCTGAGAAACAGCTGATGCCTAGCATTAGATGGTAGGGATTTGTAACAGAAATATCAAGACTGATGTGAAAAAAGCATGAATGGAAATGTGAGTGTGAAAGACAATAATATGCATTAATTGCTACAGAGCACAGTATGTGTGATTTCATTTGAATGACCAGATAAGAAAAATAAGCCAGCCTAATGATTAGGGGACAAGATGATGAAGAACAGGGAAGGCAAAAAAGAACCATGAAATGCAAAAATTTTGCCCAAGACTTACAAGGGCTGAAGCAGAATAATAAGACAAAAGAAATCCAAATACTATCCACACCTAGGGGGCAGAAAGCACACATTCAAAATTCAGTTGATTGCTGCCAATCACAAAAAACCCAAGAGAGATAAGGACACCATAGCTAGCATCTCTTGTCCTTGCCAAACCACATGGGCATATGTCTTGGCAACGAACAAAATCTATGAGTGCAAGGGAGGGAGATCAGTTTTGCTTAAAGTAACTATCACATTCTCCTTCCATAGCATCTCACACTGAATTTTGTTGTACTAATTCCTTACAATATCAACCGTAACACCGCTATACACCATGGGGTTTGCGGAGCAGAGGTACCACCCCACACTGTAAGAATCTGCAGCTCCTTAATGACCAATACACCTTCTCCCCTGTGGATGGGGGAGTCGATACCACATATTTAGTGGAGAACAAAGTCCTGACAATATCTATAACAAGAACAAAAGAATAATTTTGTATCACCAGCTGCCCAATGGCATTTTTCATTGTTTTGTTCTTCACTAAACCAATGAATAGCAAGTTCTTTTTTAAAGTGTTAAAAGCAACAAAACTCTGAGATGCTACTATGCCTATAATACTACAAGGAACTGTGAGGAGCAGTGCCATAAAAGGAATGGCTTCACAGTGGTGGAAAAGAGCACAATTACGGTAACCGTACAGCATTTTATATGACAGTAGAGCTACCACCTTATGCCACTGCTGGAATTCCAGAAAGTTTTATCTACTTTCAGTTGTAATTCATAAAAAGTCTGTGCTAGTTCTGAAACAATATATGAAGGCAATTGGAAAAAGTCACCTAACTTAATTATCACCCAAGCTCTATTGTAAGGGGATTTTCAAATTTGTGTAAAGCCCATCACACCTAACAATACACTGAAGTGAATTTTATAGGCCAGCCTGAAGCTGCTACAGAAAAGGGAATTAAAAGTGGGAAATAAAACCCCTGTATGCAGCACAGCTATGGAATAATTCTATGCCAATTGGTGTCCACAGAGAAATAACTTGCTGAAATACTTGGCTGTAACAGACCAAGCTCTTAAACCCTACTTGTAGAGACGTATTGCCAGTTACTCTGGTTTCTGATTTTTTTTTTTAAGTGAAGCAATGTCCCATCCACATTAAGCATGACAAAGTACGTGTTTCCAAGTTTTCAAAATACTTGAAATTAAAGCCTTGATATTATTCTACGTGTTCCTAAGTGGAGTCAAGTGTGAGGAGACGCTGTAGGTACAGGTGCCATTTCAGATTTGATGTTTTGTCCAGAGAGAAAACAATTTCTTTTATGCATATCAGCCAAACTTTATACCATGAAATAAAGCCTGCTTTAAATATTCTTGCTAGATATTGGAATTAAAAAAAATTGAATTGTTCTCTATAATCATCAGAGCTGAACCTATTTGTGCTACTTTTTTTTTAATGTGCATACTCTGCTCTAAAACCTTTCAGCGTGCTGAGCAACAATAGTCTTAACATAATGAATAATAATACAACATAACACTTTTATTTATGTTTGTTCCTTGATACAATATTATTGTATTGCAAAATCAGCATTTCTTCACTTCATTGTGTTACAGTTGCAATGTGTGGCATCTCTCTAAATGTGGTACTAATGTCACTCAACAGTTTTAATATTTTCCTTTTTGACCCAAATGGATAACCCAGTTTTGAGGGTCTTGGGTCCATTAGGAGGAAAAAAACAAAGAAAAGAGGACTTTTTGATGCAATTCTGCTCATTTACAAATTCTCATTCTTTGCCCCACTGTGTTCAGGGCAACAACAAGCAACAGCAGCTTGCTCACATTTCCAGGCAGAAGCTGACACAGAGAGGCAAAAAAGAGGTTTTGGACTGCTTTCTATGTCCTGGTGAGGCTCCATTACTGACCACCCCACAGCTCTCCCTTCCTGTCTGGATGTCTCATTAGTACCATAACTTTCAGTGGCCGACAGTGGCTTCACCTTTAACTTACTGCATCATTGCTTTGATCAGTAACATATGTTTTAGATGAAGTTTCAGAAGGGAGAAGGTGACCTTTAAAAAGTTGACATCATGTTCAAATGAGGAAAATAGAGGAGAATGAACTCTGGCAGGTTAAATGTAAAAAACACAACAAGGCAGGCAAAGGAGTTTAAGGAACAACTTACAAAAGGCATAAAGTAATAATAAATCCTTTTACAAAACCAGCAAATGCCAATAGCCTGCTAGAAAGGCTGTACAACAATAAATGATCAAGGCACAAAAGAAGCATTCATAGAAGAAAAGGCCAGAGCAGATAAATTAAATGAACTTTTATACATAGTGAAAGCAGAAGAGTTTAGAAAATTCTCCGACCAGAAATGTGCTTCCCCTCTGCCACACAAACACAGTCTTTTGTTTTAATGGATGATACCTCAATGGTTCTGCATTCAATTGAAGTCCAGAAAAGGCTATAAAACAGGTTCATCAGGACCAGAGGATATTTATCCAAGAGCTGAGAAGGAACTGAAGCATGAAATAGCTTAAGTAGCAAATGCAGTGTATGATTTCTTACTTAAAAATGGCCAGGTACAAAATCAGCTGGTAAATGGGATGGAATTAAAAAACCAAAAAGCCAACCAACAACAAAAAACACCACACCCCACTCTGCTCTTCTGTACTGTGTTAAGTGGTTTGAACTATAAGAACAGTTTGTGGACATAATGAAAAATGGTATATTGAAGAACAGTCAACACAGCTTTTTGAATGAAAAGTCATGCGACACATCTCTGAGGGTTTCTGAAGATGTCAGTAGGTATGTAGACAAAGGAGATGAAGTTGATGCAATCTCATTTTATTTTTCAAAAGGCATTGGTCCCTCATCAAAGGTTCAAAAAAACGAAGCTGGGAGAAGCAGAAGATCATCACTTGACTAAATTATTGATTAAAAGTTAGGCAACCCAAGGTACTAATTATCTGTTAGCTTTACTGGTGGAGAAAGGCTACCTGTGGGGTTCCACAAGAATTACAGCTTTCCAGACACTCTTCTATTATTTTCTGTTCTGCAATATATCCTCACACCATGCATGTTCTCTAGTCTTTATTATGCTAAAAGGAATTCAGACAGTGCAGTTTGGCCACGTGAGCTGCGCTGGAAGAGGTTGCACCTTCCCCAAGACACAGCAGAGCACGTTTGAGGAGCTGCAGAGTTGCAGAAGGCTGAAAGAGCAAGAGGGAGAGGTCCAAAGAAGGGACATTTGTCCAGGTGAAACTTTGGTCTGACCTGATCATGATATTCCCATTTGTCCCTTCAGACTCCACTACTTCTGCAATCCTCCCAGTTTCTACAGAAAGACAGCTTATGAGAAACAGTTATGCTGAGATGTGAAAAACATTCCTTCAAACTTACACTGAGGTATGTTCCTCCTCTCCTAACAGAAGGCATGTAGTAAAACCATTACATTAAACAGCCAGAGCCCTGGAAGGGCAGGAGATACTGAACCTGTTTAAAATGAGCTCTGTTCTCTAGTTTCATAGTAGGCAGCACAGTTTTAGTTTGGGGTTTTTGATTTTTTTTGGTTGGGATTTTTTTTAGAGCATTCATCACCTTTGTGTTTTATAACATTTGCAATCTCGCTACTACTTCTACTTACCAGCAAATAACCCAAAAGATGCATGCCTGTACTAAAAGCTATTTCTCCAGCTTGTTGTCACTATAAAGTGATCATCATTTTTTGATCTATAGTGACCATAAAATCCTCTAGAAGTTAGTGTTTTTCCTGTGACTCTCACAAAAATTTTATTCGAATTGCATCTTGAGGCCCTAATTATTTACCCCGCTATGGCCAAATCTCACTGCCTTTCAGATGAGGGATCTGCAGTGCTTGCAGTTCAGCCTCAGATTCACTTACTTTCTGGTCTTTATTTTTCCTTATTATTTGTGTAACTCTAACAGCACATTAGGTACTCCACAGACAAACATGAAAAAGCATCAGATGTTTCTTTATGGCCTGGCACCTGTGCAGTCACTTCACATGTTCAAGGTAAAGACTAAATGGGACCATTATCTTTAAATAGTAATTTACACCCAGTTCACACTACCACAATCAGATTCATACCCTGAATGAGAAACACAGGAGCACAATATTGCTCATATCTTGCTAGCATCATGAGCAAGTGAGAGTAATTGGTGCACCTTTCCCCCAGTCCTTTCAAAGGAAGCATCTGTGGATATATTTACATATACTGAGCTACACCATCACCACAGCTGACATAACTTGCCTGGCTCCAATACATTAATTTGTGACAGCTGAGTAACCAGCCAAAGTGACTGGTCAAGCTGATGTAGCAGACACTAATGTACTCTTATCACTCTGCAAATACATTACAGTTTGTGGTGCGTATTTACCAAAATGAGTCTTTGTCTTCATCAAAAAAATTAAGCGGTAGTTCCACATCCTGTTTGGTGTGTACAGCATCCAAAATAAAACCCAACGAACAATTTGTTGTTGCTGTTCCTCTTTACAAGCATTGTAATGGTTGGGTTCTACTAAGTAAGGATAGGATTGATGGAGTTGTCTCCTTAACGGGTGGGTTGTTAAGTACATGTTACGAAGCTGAGATGCAGCTGTGAAGGGAAAGCTTTCATCCTTCAAAAAATGGTAGCGTCTTTCATGAACGAACCAAGGTGGAGTATTTTCCTTACAAAACTGACTTTACTCTCAGGCATAAATCATTCTTTCCTTTTTCTCCATGAGAAAACAAATATGAATGGAATTGAACCCAGAACACTCCTCTGTTACTAGTGATACTGTGAAGTGACGCTACACAGTTGTAATTAAGCATCACAAGAATCACTACCTCAGCTAGCAGAGCCCAAGGACCAACTCCCAGTTTGTAACTGGGAAACTCTGTGAGGGCAGCCCAGAAGGGCTTTCCTGGAGTTAGGCGTGTTGTTTGCTCACTGGCTAAAGAAAACGGTCATTCTCCAGGGGAGGCAAACCTTCCTGAACTCCCCTTTTGGTCAGTGCCCAGATCATTTTGCAGAAGTGAGTATTTAGGAGGCTCCTTAGCTGTGTAACACATTTGGAAGAGCAGTGCTGATGGTATTGCAGCTGCTAAAACATGCTGTGCTGCCCTTCTTTCCACAGCGAAGCTCTCCAGATCAATTCTGCTAGTTTCCAGTCCTGCCTGTCATCACCCACAAGCTGTGACTGGTTATGTTGTCATGATCACCAAAGAATGGTAGTCTAGAGTTTGCAGTTAATGGAAAAAAAAAAAATTCAAAAGAGGTTTCAAAAGAGACTGTTCTCAATCTGGCTCTTGTGCTGAGCCGTGAAGGGTTAAACAGTGTTCAGTACAGGCAGCGTTCACAGAGAACAGCAACCACCTACACAGTAGGCACAAAACACAGCAATACCCACCTTTAAAAAATGGTGCTAAAAGTTAGGAAATCTTCCCTGAGCAGAAGGAAATTTCCTTTCTAAAACCAAGGGGCTGTTTCTGGGGCAGTTCCTACGGACCAGGAGCAACCAAAGGGCAGTCTGCACACCGCACATCCATTAAAGAGCTTGCTCTCCAGTCATCTGTTAGCCAACCTGCCTCTGTGGGATGGGCTCGGGGAGGCACACAGCCGGTCTTGTGACAGGGTGTTGATGGTCTCCAGGGGACACCTGGACTCAATGACCCGAGAAGAGGCACGCATCAGAAATCATCAGTCTGTATCCTGCTCTCTCAGTGCATCTGTCAGGACAGTTCTTAACATTTTTATCCCATAACTCTTTAAAAAAATATAATGTGCGAGTCCTTTGGGCGGTCAGGGGGACTTGTAGGTACAACCTCTGTTTGTGCGAGACTACAAGTTTACGTTCCCTCATGCTCCGAGAAGCAACAAATCTTGAAGTTGTGACACTGTGCTGTAAACAATTTAGAGGGATGCCAAAACTGCATGGGCTCTGGCCAAGGAGGGAACTGGATTTGACTGCCCACCTCTGGGGGACTGCTCAGACTGCAGCACTACTGACAGCAAAGTTTCACCCCCCTCCAGCTGCTGTGCAGAAGTTGGGCTCGCTTCTCTGAGAGAGAGAGGAAAGGTCAGCAGCAGAGGAGTTAAAATGGATTTTGAATGGACTGAAGTGTGGGATGCTTTCATAGTCATACACATAATTTCATGCTCCTAATATGATGGATGAAATTAAGGTGTATATGTGTATGCCATAAAATATGTATCACAAGCATATGTAGTAAACATTTAAAATAATGAATTAATGGTATATAATTTAAATCTATGATCCAACTTTGATGTTGGTCCTGCTTTGAGGAGCAGGCTGGACTAGATGACTTCCAGAAGTCCATTTCACCCTAAGCTATTCCATGAGTAGCTCTAGAAGTCACTCACTATTTCAAGGTCCTTGCTCTAATTACTTGTTAGTTATATAGAAGTGGCTAGCAGAGCCATTGACTGTTTAACCCCCCCCCCCAAAACAAAACGGCACATCCTTATTTAGTCCACTAAAGAAAGTCTGCCGTAGTAAAAGAAAATTAATCCCAAACACTGACACTAAGGATATATAAAAGCATCTTCTCCTGTCATTTTGAATTCTCTCCTTTTGAGTGAACTCACATTTACCGAATATGAAATTATTCCCATTTTGTGAATAAATCCACACACCATCCACCCACGTGAATTATTGCCAGCCTGGCTACCACATTCATAAAAGGCAACTTGAATGATCAAATGGCGCAAGTTTGACACAGCACACGCAAGGCGTACAGATCTAATTTCTTTAACATTCATTACCCTTCTCCGGTGACATTTCAGTGGTCTAACAATCATTTTCATAGACACGAACAAGGCTGGAGTGGGCTGAAAAGGAAATTCAATGTTTCAAGGTAATGATTCAATGGTAAACCTTTCTCTCCATTCAGGCAGATGTCTCCCTCTGTTTGGGATCCTACCCTGGAAGTTATCTCTTGGAGTTAGATATCTAAACCCCACCTATAAAAGAACTCCAGGAGATCGCGTGTTAGCCAGGGCACCCAGTACTGTAAAGGACAGGGTAATTTGGGTTTGGATGCTACTCAGCAGTTCAGGACAGGATGTGACAGCTATGGCTCGTAAGAAGCCCCATCTGCAGACCACTCAGCTGTCACATCCACTAGCTGCAGAGTTTCCGGCTGTACTAATAAAACAGCAGTAACTGGGCTAAAGTGAAACAGTCCTAATAGGACTAACGGGGGTTCCTAAAGAGGGAGAGACATACACAGGAGTAGATGCACTCGCAGCATAGCTAAATGACTTGGCCCTAACAACAGGGAAAGTAGGGAATCTATTTTGAGTCCATTTCGGTGCTGCAGGGACTTCAGGGTGACTTTGAGCCCTTGCTTCAGGCAATGTCAGTTTTTGCAGGAATGCTGTGCTCAGGGAATTCAGGCATTTGTGGAGTTCAACAGCAGATGTTAGAGGATGCCAAAGTCATCTAAAGGGTAGAGTTTTCACTAGGAACACAAATACTGTTGAAAATCTGGGACCTGCAGGCCTGGTTTCTTTTTGAGAAGAGGTTTTAGATAAGCATACCTTGATCTTTCTTCTGTAAAATGAGGGTATTAAGTCTTCCTCTGTCCAACGAGATTCTAACACTTAGGACCCAGAGCAGCCCAGTTTGTACAGTGATTAGATCTCTAACATCCCACCCTGATTTGTGATGCGGTATGTATACCCTGTCAGAAAACAAGTAACATTCTGCATACCAGAGAAAGACAACAGTGCAAATTCAGTGGCAGACATTTATCTTGGAAGCTCAAAGAAAAAGAAATGCACAACCAGAGCAAATTGCTTCACAAGTCCTTATCATGCATAACCCCATCGCTTGAATATGGTGATATTATCACAGTTGTATTTTTCTCTACAGAGCAACAGAGAAGAATTATAATTTAAGCAGGAGACTACAAGATTTATGTTGTATGCACATGTAAGCAGGAGCTTCTAATAGCACGCCCTTATGCCTGCTGCAGCAACCGCCATGCCAGCTTGCACTTGGCATCTGCCCCCAGATGCTGGGAGTTTGCAGTATGGACAGGAGCACATCTGCCACAGAGGCTGGCAGGCACAGGATTATATGTGATGATGGATGATACCTCAGCCAGGACTAAAACTTACAGGTGTCAGCTGGCTTAAAGAAAAATACCTGAAGTTCATGGATCATTTCACAATCACTTAAAGCTTTACTTTCATTAGACTGTAAGAAGTACAGCTTTTGCACATTAGAGAGAGGAGCAATCTGTAAAATAATCTATTTGTGTCCTTGTATTCCTGAGGGTAAGACTGTTTGTTTTACATTACATTAGACAGTCTCCAAGTTGTTACCAGTCTGGTGAACAGACTAGAGGATACAAGAAAGCTTTGATTTCTCCTTTGCCCCTGTACAAAACCAAGCGCTTTTTCTGGTGAACAGAATTAAAAGTTTTATGAGGAAGAGTGCTGTAGGTCAGATATTTGGTCACTGACATTATTAACTAAATAATTAAAAAAAAAAAATTAAAGTAAACCAAATACTGACATGCAACAGAGGACAAAATAACCCATACAATAGAAATGAGCAGCAGCCTTAGAACTGGCAGTTCTAATGTTAAATTTTAGATCACTATGGAAAGCTCACATAGTAAAAGGAAGGCAACATCCCTGGGATAGTACATAGAAAACCTGCATTAACACAATATTTTAATGATATTCAAATACATAACTACTTTCTAAGACTATAAAAATTACCAGTAGAAAGCAATTCAGAAACAGAATAAGTACCTCTATTGAAAGTTTTTTAAATAAATGGTTATTTAGCTAGGAAAAAACCACCTAAATACATAAGATGATAGATACTTTGACAGCTGTCCTGTTACCACAAAAATTGTAAGGTGTTTTAAATTGATTAAGTATCTGGCCTCCAAACACAAATGTGTGATTTTACTTCTTAACAGACTTTGATCTAGTTATCAAAGTTAGTGTTTTAAATAGCCAATTAAAAAAATAGAGAAAAACCTCAAAACAGGGTACACTATACAAACCTGTGATGAATAACAGATTATTTCCAAGTTCTGATAAAAGAACTAGTGAAGATTATAAAAGTGAAAGAAGACTTTAAGGGAATGATACATTCAGGTCCGTAGTGCCTCAGGAGCTGGGAAGGGCATTATGGTCACCAGACTCTCCTGCCTTCAAGATCCCAAATACCCACATGACATTTTGATGTGACAGAACAACAAGATGGCTATGAGAATTACTGTACCATGTAATCAAAAGTCAATTATCCTGAGATATCTCTTCTAAATGACAGCTGTATCATAGGATCTAGAAACAGTAAATTATGTGATAATTAATCACTGGATTGCCTGATGATTGCCATTATAAATTATTCCAAGGAAGAAACTATTTAAAACAGGTATCTATTTATTATATGTTTGTTATGACTTTGATAGGTAGTGACTGAGGTAATTTTTGGTTATTTGTAAGTAAGAATCAGATGATGTTGAAGAACAAATGCTTATGGAGATACTGATCAACTGTCTGTAGGCCTGATAATAAACTATATTTCTTTATTTAAAAGTCTATTCAAATTTTTGAATGGAGCTCACACTTTTAAATTTTTTGAACACCTTCAGCAGAACAGGGTCCTGAAATATGTGATTTTCTTCAAAGTCACACACATAGTAACTTGCTATGGTTGATGTGCTGCATGCTTAGCATTTATTCATTTGAGAAGAGGCTGAATCCACATAGTCGAAAGAGTGCTTTGAAAATAAGTGAGATTTTTCAAACAAAGGGTGAAGTTTAACACTGCTGTGAATTGATATATTTTTACTGATTGTCATCTGAAGTGGTCCAAAAGTTGCTGTGATCAAAGGGCTTTTTTTAAAAAGCCACTTTTTATTTTTTTTTTATTTTTAAATTTCAAACTAATTCAAAGCTAATTTGAAATATGTTTTTTTTCCCTTTCAGTAGAGACCCAATTCAAAAGCCAATGAAACTCATGTGGAGGGTCATATTCTGCCTATACCTAATGGAAACAAAATCAGTTTGTACTTCTTAGCCAAATTACAAGCTGCTACAATGTATTTGCCATGAAAATCATCTTCCTAGTTGAAAGCAGAGGCCCAAAATTGAATCAGTGAAGTGTATTATTCTAATCATAATGATCTAATCTAATCTAAATGTAAATAAAACATCAGTCTGTCAATGCATCCAAAGACACTTTCAAAGAAAGTGGTGTGGAATTTCAGACCTCAGGAGCTGGCAAGTAGCTGCCCTGTGTTTGCTCCCTGCCAAACTCCGTGTCCTTCCCTCCACTCCCACCCCACTTCAAACAGGGTGCAATCATGGTCTGCAAGTGCAAATAGTAGGAAAACAGTGTTTCCCCCTCATCATAGTCAGCATCATAAAGACATGAGAGCACAGACATTTCATGGTCAACCTTTGAGCAGAACCCATTCTGCAACTGCCAGCATGCAAGCCTAGGAGGAAAACCCTCTCCATGGTTTTCAATTTTTATGCCCCAAACCACCACTAATTTTCATACTGTAACAGAGAAATGAACCACGGTCTTGAAAGTAAAATTCCAGAGTACTCACTGCTACACCTTATTCTCAGTCCAAATGGCTGCATAAATTGCAGGTGTCCAGTATTAAGTGTAAATCTGTAGTAATTGTAGGACATATTTAAGGCTTTCACTATTTTTAAATCATAGTGTTTAAAAAAGGGGACAGTGACATTGAAGAGATATTAAATGATGAGTCCTACTAGAGGTGCAGCCCCAGGTGTCAGGAACAACTGTCCTTCAAGGTTAAAGTATCTTTCCAGAATGCTGAAAGAGTATCTTAGGAAATCTTTTAAAAATAGTTGTTTGTAGAATTAATCTCTATGTTCATTGTGAGACAGAGAATGCGTATCTCACAGTAACAGAGTGTATTAATGTAACATTTAGTACTCTAACTTTTAAAACCTCTGTTTCAGTTTTATTTCTGTTTGCTCTAGAATTATGTCTAACGCTTGTATGTTCAGAGAGTTAATTTATGGATGCAAGATACATCTGAGAGATTTGTATAGGAGTGCAACATTCGTAAAGTCATACTATTGCCAATACTTGCAATAAACTTCTTAAAACTCCTCACAGAAACAGCAATATATGCCCACCTCTATGAATTCTCTGTCCTGCTCTCCTTCAAGATGGATTTTTTTTTTTAACCAGAAGTTTCTTCTTGGCTAAGCAGAGGTGAGAGTATATTCACCCCCATACAAGACAGACTCACTCTGTGACCAGGCAGAGCATGCCAAGCTGCCAGCACAGGCAGAACGAGCCCATGTCACCATTCTTTGTAAAACAGTTTATGTAAAAAGGTAATAGTGTCAGGGAGTAAGCCAAAGTAAGTAAACATCTCCTCCTACAGAGTGTATAGAAAGAACAAGGGGATCTTAGCCATTCATGAACCTCCTGGAAAAACGCATTAAAAAAACCAAAAAAACCTCTTTCAGTTGGCAGACCAAAGCCTAGAAGTCCCAAGTGGCAGCCTTTCAGGTTTTTTTGAAAATTAGCTTGACTCCCACAATTTACACAACATTATTCATACTTCTGTTTGTGTTTCTATACCCCACACTACATTATTCATAAGAGCACATTATGAATTATGAACAGTAACACATAACTGCCTTTTACCTAATTTTCTACTTGCAATCTACTTTGGATGTAGTGAAAATGGCCATTTCCAGATAGAGAAATATAGACTAAGACTAAAAAACTCTTTTTAGCCTTCATCCAGTGAACAATCACTGTTCAAGAACAACCCCCGGAGCCCCTTAATTCCCCTGCCTGGTTTTGTGCTGGTGGTGTATTGCCGTACAGAGTTACTCACTTTTTGCCATAGTCCAGTGGCTGATTTCAACAAGGTCTGGTCAGCAGGAGGTAGGGCACCATTTCCAAAGACAAAGGACATGCCACTCACTTCCAAGGCAACTGCATTCACACCTTGCTAGCCAGGTCACTCCTATTTGTAATTTGGGGTTTTATTCAAGGGAGGAGCAAAGCAGGTGAGAGGCTGGTGGTGAAGATGATGTCCTCTATCTGCTGTATTTGTGGTTTTTCTAAGTCTTTCTCCAAAAAAGAGAGGAAACTGAAGGGGAAAGGGGAATTTTATTCATATGTGTGTGGTACATAGTGCCAGTTTCACAGTACGGACTTGAAGGTCTTGCAGACTTATTTTAGAGAATTTTTATGATGACCGTAAAGATGGTTGTGAGAGACAAGGCAGCATGGTAGGGATGCTTTTATAAATTTTGGCATATTTTTTCTTATTATAAACTACCTGAGGGGAAAGTCTGTTATATTTCTCCCTGTGGTCAAACCTCAGGCCCCTGTAAGGGACAGGGAATAGAGAGAACTGACAGAAACCCCAGCCTATCATCATAAAGACATCTGTAGGCTACCACAGAAACACTGCTCCTCCTTGTGATTAAGGACTATGCAATCAACGGTCAAATTCTTTCTTGTTCCCTGGGCTTTTTGCCCTTCCCCTATCTGTCCACCAGCTGCCCTTTTGCATCCTACTGTAAGCATTTATCTAATATTCCGCAGTGCTGAATGATAAAAACACCTCCCTGCACCCCTCCAGAGGGTTAGTTATTGTGCTAGTTATATACTCACTCATGACGGTCTCCCATAACATAGGAACATGTGTTCATCATACACTAGCATTAACTGCGTGAAATAGTTAAAATATATATTTTTCTGCCAGCACTGAGATTAATTCGATGCTTTACTGTGCCACAGTACCACAAGAAGTCACCTCCATTCACTTTCTTTACTCCAGTGGGGAAGGTACAGCGTTCATCTCATATTGTGCAAACGCTTTGTATTTACAGGACATCTGAGAACACAAGATTTATTCTTCTGTGTATATGTCTTAGAGCATGAACTACAACAATGCTGGGAAATATGCACATAACTTACAGACATTGGAAGATTCTTTTGATATCCTAAGCTGAAGCCAGAATTTATGAATTGCTGCATGGCAGAATGGAGGCAGAACCGCAGTCAGCTGCAGCTCTCCACAACCCACGCCGTTCATGTCATCTCACTCACCCACGCTCCTCTAGCAAAAGGGGTTTGCTTTGTGCTCATGGATCTTTATTAAGATTTTTATTCTGAATATCTCTACAACTGTATACACCTATAGCTGCGGAAGCATGATAGAGACAGCAGCCTTTGGAATAATTACACTCTACTCAAAATTATGGCTTATGGCTTAAACAAACATCTTTTCACAAGACATGTCAAACAATTACAGATTATTTGCTTAAAAATGAATGCTTCGACACTTAGAAACTCTTATACAAAACCAGTATTTGAGCATTTTGTTCCTTCAGATGCCTAAATTTATTCTTAGCAGTTTTATCTGTTCATCAAATCATGTAGGCAGGATAATTACTTTCTAGGAAGTAACGTTGTCCAAAATTAATGCAATGGCAATGGTAAAAGGCAGTAAAAAATGTTACTGAATAAAGCCAAGCTGATTTACATGGTGAAAGCAATCAGCCTTTAATGCAGCTTAGTTTTAATTCTCTGCTTTCTTAATCTAATCCTTTTCTTGTCAACTGAGAACTGACGTAAGTGCTCAGGGTGCAGAACTGGAACTGTCAGCATCATTCAGATACAAAGCCAAACCTCCAGAGTTTGTGGAAGTTTTTGTATGTATGGGTTTTTTTTATGGTAGTATGACTATAACTTGCCTTTCAGTTTAGAAGAAAAACTATATGAGCTTTATGTTTCCCATTAGCAATGGCTACCTGACCTTCAAATAATGTGAGACTTCCTTTACTAAAATTGTGTTCTACAGTTCAGCTTTTCTGTATGTGCCCCTCTGTGGCAATAAAACTGCAAAACTAAACGTGTGACTTCTGTGCACCTCATACCTGCCATACACACAACGAAATGCCTCCAGGGTGGCAGTCTCCCAGACTTCTCTGACAGTCCTATACTTCCCAGAGAGGCTTGCCAGAAAGGTCTCAGAGGACCAGAGGATCTCCTCTGCCCACATCCTTGAGGAAAGCCCCATTTTAGGATGCCAGTAGGACACTAGACTTCCTTAGCTGTCATGGCTGGGTGAAACTGGGCCGCTCTTGTAGCCATCTGTGGATTTTAAAGTTTCTGCCAGTAACAAGCAAATGGTAAGTGGGAAGAGTCATTATGTCCATTGTGGACCTGAGCATCTAATTCGGATTATGTTATGATACGCAAAGTATATCTTAAAATAAATTAAGGCTCCAAAATAATTTGTGTACCTCAGATAATTTCAGCTAAAATCTCAGCAGAATTTGTGTTACACTAAACTAGAGTAATTCAGTCCCTTTAGTTTAAATACATTGATTCTACATAAACCAATGAAAATGCCATCAGGGTATAAAATTACATGCTCAGGCAAATGATTGTAATATTAGGCCTGAAAAAAGAAGTATGATCCGAACAATGACAAATCTAAGTTTATGCTATATTTACATGAGTGTGCTGCATGCTTCATTGTCTGTACAATCAAAATGATAAATTAGTAACACACTTCGGAGATCTATTTGAAAAAGGAACCCCATATTGTTATAAGTTTATCTTCATGGTCAGTGAATAATTTTATACTTACTGTCACACTAAAATTAAATCCTCTATAATATTGTAACTCTCAAGTGCAGGGGTGTTTCTCTTTTTTATATTCTGTGCTGACCAATTAACAGGATTGATTGCAGCTATAAATTAATTTAACTGAAACTATAAACTGATTTTATAGTTCAGATGACAGATTGTTGCATTCCTTACGGAGTGCTCTGCACAACACAATTGCACAGAGTGCTGGCAGTAATCAACTACAATACATATTTCCAGGCCATCATACAATTCTTATTTTCTTGCTTATGTATTTCTATCTGTTATTGACTGTATTTTAAGGCCTCTCAGTCACCTCTTAGCTCTGTTAGAAGCTATGATGCTGTTTATGTGTTATGGTTTTCTCCCAAAGCACATAAAATAGATGAAAGACTCCCCCACAGGACTTCAACTGACCTTGAATTTAATGAGTAGTGGCGAGAAGGGATTACTCTGATAAGAAAGCTTTATTGAAATGGTTTAAATAGACTTCTTTGGCCCAGTACATTGTAACATGACATTGAATTTATAGTGTACCAACAGTGTATTAACTGTTGTTTGTATCTCCTCTGCCTTGATGGAAGGATATATGGAGTTTGACACCTTTTTGTTTGTTTGTTTAAACATTTTTTCAACAGTGTAATTCTACTTACCACAGGAGAAGCTAAGCCAAGAAAATGTATATCAGATTATCAATCGTAACACTCCGCCATTTTAAAATCTAGTGGAGCCTGGAGGATTGAGACATCACTGAATATGTTACACTGGTGCTTTACATACATTGTGATAACAGCATTAGCTCCATTCCAGACTTAGACAAGTAGCAGAAGCCTTTGTTTGAACTGAACACTAAATACTCTTCCTTGTGAATGGGTTCATTTTCTTTTGTTGTGGGGTTTTCTTTCCATGGAATTATTTGCACTGCTAAGCTGCAGGGTTTCTGTCTAAGAGTACTGGCAGGCCAAACAATTTGTCTTTTTTGCATTTCTTGGTAGCTGACACATGCTCTTAGAATTCATTCCTTGCTCTGAAGGACCAATACAAAACCATCTGAACTGGCACAAGCTCTTAAGCATTTGTTAACCTTGAGGCACTTTTAAGCATGTTATTGCTCTTTATATTCAAGATATTAAAAGTAATTTAGTAGACTGCCATACACCATGGGAACATCCATCTATCTAATGGTATCTCTACTCAGAACAGAACTAAAACAACAACAAAAAATTACTTGATAATACTAGCTTCTTTAAGAAAATAACCCACAAGACAATTCCCTTAAGCCTGCTCTCTTTACTGCAACTCTTTAAAAACAACTTCTACTAGCTTTTCATTTTCACAGTAGAAACATCTTCTAAAAGCTTACTGTCAGAAAGAAGTAGTTTCAGTATGATACATACTGATTCATACCCCTAAGAATCCCTATTTAGCTGACTATTGATCCTACTTCTGAGCCCTGTACTCAGCAATAGTGATAGTAAAGTATGTTCAGGCTTGAATTATCTTCACACCTGATTAGCCATTGTGGTACTCAGAGCCTGGTAGTCTTTAATCCTTACCTACCTGAAAGAAACAGCATGTATTAGACATGGTATAAATGCTGGTATAAATGCCACAGGTGGTATGAATGTCTCCATTGATGAGGTGCTGAACTTTGGATTTGGGAATGAAAGATTTGATTAAGAGTTATTTTCTTATTTAAAATTGTATTAAGTGGAGAAAAGTACTTTTCTAGGGACTTTGTCATGTTGTCATATTATTCTTTCATTTAATAATTTAAATGTTTAGTAAAATAGTAGCCTATGTCAAAAGTTTAAATGGTGTGACTACAATAGATGATAACTTCAAGTCTGCCTTGGTAATGAATCAGAATGGCTTCTATGCACATAAATAAGACTCTGATGGCTGCATGTGTTCCAAACACTGATTAAAACCATAATTAAAGCTAGCTGGAAAAGCTGAGGTGGGCTAATTTTAATCTTGAGATAGTCTGAACACATCATAATGATAAAACAAGGAAAAAGAAAAGGAGGGGTTTGAAGAATAGAACAGTGCATGCCAAGGAAAGCCACCTTCTCCTTCCCCCTTTTGCTAATACATAAGGAAAGACCGTGTCTTCTAGTTTTTAAAGGCTATTTCCAAACTTTATACAGATGTATTCAGGAAAAATCCTTATTGTGAGAGTAAAGAAAGAGCAGATGGAAAATACGGGTGGCTGTTACTTAGGTGAGCACTGCTAGGCTTCCGAGCCACCCCCAAGGTATGTTCAACCTGGCTGTCCTCCTGCGGGGCTTCATAGCCATGGCAAGGTAGACCCCAAGGACAAGCTGAGGAGCTGATCTCTGCAGGCCTTCTCAGGAAACAGAGAGGGGCAGTTTCAGTCTCCCCTCTGTCAAGAGAAGGCATTTTGGCAGTCTGACTCCTAGCCCATCCCAAGCGTTAGCCCACACCAGCGCATCTCAGTGCTCTATGCTGTCTGTAGATACCAGCAGGCATCACTGCCTGTCGTGTTGGTAAGGGACATCTTACCGTCCACTTTTCTCTCTACTCCGCTAAGATCAGGTGACTCATTTCTCCTATGTGAATAGCTGAAAACCTGCTGTGCAATGTACAGCAAATAGGAAAAAATACTGGTGCAAAGAGTTGCAAGCTGGTCCAGTCAGAACACCCTCCAAATGTGAGTCAAGGTCTGACTTTGTACCTAAAAGCCTGTGCGTTTGAACTGCAACACCACAAGATTTGAAGGCTGAGCAGAGGTCAGTACTCGTTCACAGTATTTCTTAGAAATCCAGTGACAACCAAGTGAGCGGATTGAAAGAAACGAAGCGATTGCTTCAATGAGCTTTATATATGTGCTGAAAAAAGAGAGAAAACCTGCAATCTTCATTGTGAGTTTGGTGAGACAAAAGCCTCTGTGGAGGAGAAAATGTTGAGCGTTGCTTACAGAGCACAGCAGCAAAGTCTCTGGTTTCAGTAAGCATTTGAGGAGAAGAGCATCTTATTTGAGCCCAGCAGTGACTTTCAGGGAGAGAGGAAGTAAGGCTGCTGGCTTTTGCTTAGATTAAATTGCTGTTGTTACAAGGAAGAAATTTGGTGCTAATCATTTGAAAGCAGTCTCTGCTGTAACTGAGTCTTTGGGAAAGCAAGCAGCTAATCATGTGCATAGCTCAGGCAAAAACCAGGCAGCGCTCCTCACATCTGTCTGCCAACCTGCATGGGGCGAGGAGCAGCTGCATGCCGGGGCAGCCGCTTCATCACCGCCACCCAGACCCCTATGCCTGGCCAAACGTTCCTGTCTTGTGGCAGAGCAGTTCCCACCAAAACTCACCTTACTACATCAACCCGCGAACGGGAAAGCCAATAGCACTGCCTGATGCTGTGCTGGTAATGATTCTCCTCTCTCAGAGACTGGTTCTCATGCTTAGTGTAGATAGTCACCGGTAAAATATTCACTGCAGATGACTAACACCAAGAATAACGGGGAGCAGGAAGCAGCTTCACATCCTTGGGAACACATTTAATGACTTGCAAAATATTCCATCATATTATCTCATTTTATGAGGCCATGAATCCCAGTAAACACAGTGACACTTGAGTGATACCTTAGCTCTCTAAGCTTGTCGGCATGCAACAGTAATATTTTCTCTTTCCCAGAGATGAAGATATTGCATCATTTGTTTTTGCATGAAACAAGATGAAGCCTGAAGTGATTTTCCACACTGCAGGATGCAGAGCTCTGTTATCTCATTCTTACCTCTTCAGGGACATGTCTACTTCGATAAGAAGAATAATGCAGTCTGAAATGTGAGGGTACTATGATAAGTATAGTAGAAGTAGTTATTTGCTGATCACAGCTCTTTGAGAAAAAGGGTGACTGACTAAGCCTCTGAAGCACAACGTATGGTTTAAGACAAGATGTTTGTTAACCCTTTATAACGCTTCACATAATGAATCACTCACAATATTTCCACTAAAACATTAAACACTTTAAACCAATTTTTGGTTAATAGTGCTCAATTGTAAAAGCACACAAAAATTTGGTCTAACGCCCAGTTTCTGTTGTTGTGTTCTTCTAAATTTGAGCCTAGAGCCTGGGGTACATACCAAAGCTTTATACACTTAAGGGAAAAATCACAGAATATTCCTACAGCTTTTTTAATCCTGAATATTTTATTAATCCCACATTCTCATATTTTGGAGACCTAGGCCATATTTTGTGATATGAATCTAAACTCTATTGAAGCTATTTTATTCACATTTCAGACTATTGAATACCATGGTTTAGCTGAGACTTGTAACCTAAGAAGCAGTTAGGTTACAAGCTTAGTAGTGGAAATCACTATAGTTGACTGATCTCAATAGAGGGCTATATTCAGTTGTGTATATATAGAGTATTTCAGCTTAAAACATCACTTATTTAAGAACTCCCATTTCCTGCCTTCGTTAGTAACTGAATGCAAGATAAATATGCTAATCCTATAAAATGTGAGCTATCACCTGGGGCTGGATCCTGGCCAGTTAAACTGTCACACAGTGATGCTGAAGTTACCGCTGTGCTGGCTGAAAGAACCAGTCTTTCCCATGCTAGAGAGACCTGTTTCTACTACCCATGATTTAAGTAAGAGCTGATTTTTTAGTCATTCACCACTGAAAACCGAGGGACAATGAAGTAATTTTGACAATAGGCTGGATGCATATGAAGTATGAAAAGTGCCCTAAAGAATCTAATTACTTAGAAAGATGCTCTTCCTAGAATGAATGGAGCACTGGCCAATTTCCATGCTGAGATCAAAATCAGAGCCAACATTAATGTGGTAAGCATGCTTTACAAAGCTATTGTAGACAAAAATACTGTGCATGCAGAACAATTAGCTATATCTTGGCAGGTTTTTGTGTTGTTTTGGGGTTTTGTTTTGGTTGGGGGTTTTTTTGGGGGGGGGGTGTTGCTGTTTTGTGGGTTTTTTTCCGTTTTTTTGTTTTAAATAGTGGAAACTGTCACACTTACAGATTAATTCCTTTTGCCAAGATTCAGTTGTTTTTTTTTTAAGTTTGTTTTAAAGAAGACAAGCTAATAAAAGCATAGTTATAGCTTCAGTATGAAGTCATCCTGCTTTTTCCTGGGTCAAAAAATGTCTGTCTGATGTCTTTAGAATATGAGTATCCAGAGATGTACAGATACACATGATGGTTTAACTATTTGACCTCGAGTATATAAAAGATTTTCCAAACACATTTTAAACTCTCTTAATAAAGAAATCCCAGGATTAAATAATGCAGGAATACATTATTTAGATAGAAAAGAGCAATTATATGTCACATTACTGGTAGAACTAAAACTCCCTGAGGTTGTACAAATGTCTCTGAAATATGGTGTAGCAAAATTCATGAGGACATGTCACTTTATCAACACTTATTTAAAATTCTTTACCCTTGCTACCTATGAATAATGTGAATATTCCTAACCCACAACAATAAAATCTTTGTATAATAATATATAATGAGCTGTCATCAGATGATAGCTAATATTACAAAGTTGTTATGTGAAGCCCAGATATAAGGACACTAAGGTGATAGCAAAAAAAGTCAAATGGCTTTTTTGGGGGGCCTAACTCCAAGGAAGCAGAACTTCCAAAAGCCTAGTATATCAATAATATCTCTGGAGACATGTGCCAGCTTTAGCAAAACCCAAGATTTGAAAATCTCAGAGAAGTCTGATGAAGACCTTTAATTCACTTACGAGGAGGCAGACTAGTGTAAAACCACACGTGTTGTCTCAGCAAAGCTACCCATCTGCCACCTGTCCCTTTCCAGTTCTCTGCCCACCCAGCTCCCATATGCTCAATCCTCTTTCTTGTTTCCAGGCTGTTTTCCTTGCTAGTTTATTCTCTACAGATTTTGTTTAAATTACCAGCTAGCCCCTTTCTTTCCATTTTCTGTGCATATCCTCTCCTCCCCTCCCTGAACTTCTTTTTTTTCTGCCTGAATTTTACTGCTCAAGACTTAGCAACACAAGCTGTCTTTTGAGGTGCTTCTTGGGGCCTCTTCTTCAAACTCTTCTTCCCTTTGCAATTTCTGTTCTGTCCTTTCTCTTTGCTTTCTCCCCTCTTTATTCTGTCATCCTTTGGGCTTGGTTATCTTCAAACATTTCCTAATGGGAAAGAGTTTTGGCACATTACCATTTAGTTTGTTGTCCAGGAGACACATTTAACTCCCATGCAGTAAGGGCCAGACAGAGGAAATGTTTCTGTTTCAGAAAGGCTGTTCCCCAAGATTGCCCTGCAGACTTGGACACTTGTGAGAGGACCACAGACTCATAAGAACAGCAGCAGAGGAACTGGTAAACTTGGTGGATGAGCATATAATTTCTAATACCACCTCAACTGAAAGACCCCAAATCATCCTTTCTTAAACTCCTTTTTTGTCGACTTGTCTCAGTTTGGTTGAGCAGCCAGAACCTTTTTCAAGATGTAATGACCAAACAGCCATGGAAAAAGGGTTGTTCTCACCCTAGCATTCCTCCTTTCCCTTTTCCTGGTGGAGGGATCTGCCAGATTGGTGGGTAACCTCATGCACACAGTCACACATCCTTTCCCTCTCTGAACAAGATTAAGATTTTATAATCTTGCTCTACATGATAACTCTGTCTTGCAGGTCAGCAAGATTGAATCCAATTATTCACTGCTGGATTTCCAACAAGCAGGAGAAAGGTATACATTAAACTACAGGAGCATTATTTGTGTTCCTCCCCAAACTATGAAAACTCAAACAGCCTCTACAGTCCCTTTATGGAGGCGGAGGTTTTCAACAACTGCACGGTGACATCTGGTATAGATTTCGAGAGACTGTACTAATGCAAACAGAAGAAAAATAACTTTACCTAGACAGATGTTGCAATGACCGTGGTTTATTAGGCTACTCTCTAATTTTTGTTGGTATTCAATAAAATACTCATTTTGAGGCTTGTTCTTCCCACTCAGTAGTAAATTGACACCAGCCAGGGAACTTGTTTGATTTCTATGAAAAGAAGAGTTTTAAAGATATCCATCACAGACAATTGCCACTTGTAGGAGGCCACCAATTTCTTCCAAATAGTTTTCTTGCAACCTCCAATGTCTCCTCTTATTTAACCAAGCTTGATCTATTCCATTAGCAGAACTTCTAGGTTGCCCCGTGCTTTTCCACAGGATAACCATGAAGGGGAGCAGCCCTTCCATGGAGGCTTTGTGAGAAACACTTGACATCCCATCAGTGCTCTTGAGAACCAGATCTTTCTCCTAAGGAGACCTTCCAGCTAGATTCCATTACACAAATATCTGTTTTTTAAAGTGTCTCTGTAGGTTATGTTTTAGAGAAGTTTTCTCCCTTCTACCAATAAGAAGCCACTCGAAATTAATTGTAATTGTGGGCCTAAGAAGCAGGTCTTCACAAACACAAGTTCCCATAGTCCCAGGTAGCCAGAAGCATGGTTTTGATTAACAGGAAGTTACTAATTAAAATCAGCCAATCTTAAAAACCTTTTGCCATGGGTAAAATTCAGTCTGCAGAACAGAAATCCCACATAAGCGTTTCAGGAAATATGCAATTTCCAGGCTAAATTGTCCAGGCAATGTGACTAGAGACATCTTTAACCCCTCCCTGTAACCCTTTACATGCCTTTCTGCTGCCTACCCTGCCTATTCTGTTACTCAGTTACTGTTCCTGATGTCAAACTCCAAGGAATTATGGGCAGAAACTCCATTTCAGCCACTATCCAAATATTAAAGGTAGCTGTTGATGCTAATATAAATATTTTGCTGTTTTGTTTGAGTGATTCTTGTGACTCAAATAACTCCAAAACAGAAATTAAGCTGGTGACCTAGTGCTCATCACTGAATTCAAAGCAACTGTGCTAAACAGGTTTCACAAAAAGGTATTTCATTAGGTTGTAATAAGAAATGTAATTTCCCTCTCTGCCTTGTTTAGTGCTTCATTTTATATGATTGGAGGAACTTGTTCAATTTATTCCTGCCCAGCAGTAGCTAGTATGGACATTTATTAAAGAAGTTTTGAAATACATAAGAGAAATCTTAGATCAAGAAGTGTGTCAAAGGCAGAAGTTTCTATTCAGTGCACCACATATACATTTAAAACAACATGTGCTGCCTTCAGCATTTTTCCTCCTTTTAGCTAAATAAAATCCTTATCACTATAGATTAAAGAATAAACCTCTGACTATTTTACAAAATCGCCACTGTTCAGATTTACTATTGTGGAAAGTGACAATTCCTGCAGATACCAGAAATTTTTAAAAATCTATAAATTTTCACTGGTTAATGTAGTTTTTACAATGTAAACAGGCTTTAGAAAAGATTTGTGCTTTCATTCTAGGCAAATAATAATTATTAAAAAACTCTACCTATTCCATCCTTTTATTTTCATAACTTACATGGAATAGAAGGAAAAATTATTAGCAAGATGGTTTTAGAAGTGAGCTATAGAATTCAATTGAAAATTCAAACCCTGCTGGAGGTGTTCATGGGTAATTAAATATTAAAAATACTGTAATTCCTTACTCTGCAGAAGTAGGTCTGTTTCAGCTTCAGGTTCTCATAGGAACTATTTGCATTTTGTTCTTCACCCAAAAAATGCATGCACTGGATAGTCATTAGTTCTGGTTTCAATCACCAACTTTCCCTTGCAGCAAAAAGTTGCTGAAGCACTGTACCTGTCATGCATTGCTCAGCACAAATCAAATGATTTATGAGTATCTGACTGTCATCTGAGGTTTCTAATTTGTCAATCAAATGTGCAACCTGTGACAAAAATCAGACATCTTTTGGAAAGTGGAAATGCACCTGGGGAAGCCTAGTCTTATTTAGTTACCTCTCATTACCTATCGATGCACCCCAAAAAACTGTAAGGCAAGTAGAAAGACTCCCTCCTGACAGCCTAGAGTTAACCTGAAGTCCTCTCCATGAGGGTGCCCGCTCTGGGGGCTGCAGCATGGCGTGAAACCCCACAGGACCGGGGCCCCTCACCCCCAGCCTCAGGCTGGGAAGCTTAACACTGGTACCTCTTTATAAAGCAAAACCAATGTTTCTCCCCTTCTGCAGTCAGTAAATCCATACGCTGCTTCTCTCTTACATACCTAGAAAATGTTTTATTTTCTTCTCCATCCTATTTTCAGAAAGGGCAAGGAAAATGGTAAAACTGATCTTCTGCCTTTGTCCTGTTTTTCCAGCACTTTTCCTGTCCTCCCTGCGGTGTCTTTCCAGTATACTAGCAATATGATATATTACTTAAGCTAGAGTCTTGATTACTGAACTACTTCTTTCTCTTAATGAAAGAAATTGGGTGATTGTTTACCGTAAGTCCTGCCTTATTCATTTCAGACTGTGGTAGATGTTTGTTCAGTGTCTCCTAACAGGTACTAACAGTAATAACATATTCTTGGGGGATCACAATGTGTTGCTATTAAGGAAAATGTTCTTTTTCTGAAATACTGTTATTTACAAAGGAGTTTTCTCTCAGTACATTATGGATACAGCTGCAAAAGACTAAGGAAGGGTCACAATCCATTCAATTTCCCTTCCATCCACAACTCCAAAAAATCAAGAGAAGAAAATGAAAAGAAAACCTACATGGAAAGCAATGTCTCTGAAGATCCGCCCCAGAGCAGTCACAGCTTAACCTAGAAAATAAGTTCATCTGAAGCAGCACCTGGAATAGGAAAAGGATGACTAGCCTGAAGGCACTTTCCTGCTCCCCAAAGTGCGTGGCTCCTTGATGAGCCTGACAAAGCATTTTGCAGAGCTGTGGAGTATGACCTGGTCCTATCCTTACAGCCAGCTCTGCACCGAGCATAGAATTCTTTCCATGTTGGTGCAAACTTACTGTGTTGATGGCTTCATGTATTCAAAGTGCCTGTGTCTGAAACTTGCATCTCTACATCTTCACAACAGTTTGTTCTCTAGAGTTGTTTCAATGACGGGGATACTTTGTCTAAAAGTTAGAAGTGATTTCATAAGTGAATTCGATTTTCTACTTGCAAATAAATATGGATTTAAAACCTCTGCACTTGATGCCCAGTGAACCAGTAGGAAACCATGAGGCTTGCACTCATTTGTTCACATTAGAAAAATGGCTTTCTAAGATGCAGTCCTAATGACCATTCACATTTTTCACAGCATTTTTATCTCACTTACTTACACAGGACTGCTGGGAGGGAGGTCATTTTACAAAGTAGTTAGTGATACCTAGCCATACTGCTGAGGCAAACTGTTGCATTTGATACTATAAATTGTAGTGCTATAGTTTGAAGTGGAAAAAGAGAACTGATACTAGAGCTGCTGTAGAGTCTCTGGAGACACAATTATGGCTTATTCCTGGTATTCTGAGTAGCTGGACTCAGCATAATCACAGTCTCACTTTAACCCTCAAACTAAGTGGATTTCTTCTTGGCACTTCCCAGCTCGTGGACTCGCTAATATGTAGCAATGCGTACAGAACAGTATTCAATCCAATTTCCTTTCAGATCAGCATGTTGTAGAGACATAAATATATACAAAGAATTTGCACCACTGGAGAATCAAGTTGACTTCAAGTCAGGTTGACTAAGGCTCTGCCAGAAAAATTTTTTAGGTTCTTAATCCTTTTAAATTGTGGACTTTAACTTCTGTGCCTTAAACTTCCATGATTATCATGAGTCTTATGATAGTTAGTGCATTCCTTAAAGGTCCAATACATGCAAAATTCTTAAATTTTATTTCAGAGAAATAGAAATTCTAGTGCTCATAGCTTCAGAAAAACATGATCATACAGGCTGAGAAAACAACCTTTTAAGAAAAACCATATCACTTTTTTTTTTTTTTTTAATCCTATGATTTGGAAGGTGGTAAGTCACAGAGTCATGATTTCTGAAGATCAACAACTCATGCCTTGCAATCTGCTATCACGAAGACCATTAAAACTTCCATATAAATAAAGACTTCCTACTGTATCTGGAATTTGAGATTCCAAATCTAATAACAGTAATCCATATTTCTTATGTTTCTTTGAAAAAAGCAGAAACATGACAACTTCCTAGCATTGGCTTAGGTAGGGATTTAAGTTTTCTGATGAACAACTAGCTCAGGAAAAGACAGAGTCCCAAGGACAGATTGATCCAAATGCTAATCAGAACGCAGGCCCCTTCTTGAAAGGTAAATGTCAGAAGCTTCCTTGACACCTGCTGTGGGCACACGCACACGCTTCTGACAGTAACTCTATAAATCTGTCATCAGATCTTGCACCTTCTACTACAACAGGATCTTGCCTTTAGTTCTTATATGTTCAGCAGGATGCTACCACCTCCACTAGTCCTTCCCACCACTTGGGCCACGCTTTCTACACTTGGGCAATCATCCTCCACTTGCTTCTTCCCCAACTCAAGGAAGCTCACACTTGGCCCCTTCTGCTATGTGAACCTTTTTAACCTTGGGCCAAGAGCCTTTAGACATGCTCCTTTCTAGCAGCATATCCACAGTGTCCTTCCACTTCCTGCTTTTTCCCATTGCTGAGCCTCTTCCCTTCAGCCCAGCTTCTTATAGCTTCTCTTGCTGCTTGACACTTTCTCCCCCCAAAATTTACGAGGGCATGTGTATACTCTTTTATGACATATAGGCCTGATTTCAACTTAAAATAGCTGACTGTGGTATCGCTAGCAGTCTACTTGCAGCAATATAGAGTGCTCTCCATAGCAGAATTGCCTAAATTCACTGACTTTCAAGGCATCTAATTATCCTATGCAATGTTCCATGTGGCTGGACTACAACATATACTGGACCTAGCTAACTGTAAACAATACTGCCAAATCCACATGACCCGTGTTAAGCAAAGATGGCACAGCAGTACCCACTCTGTGCATTAGGACTTATTTAAAGCATTAGCTACCCAATACCCAGAAAACTGTAAAATGCTGCAATCAGCATTAGGACTTATTTAAAGCATTAGCTACCCAATACCCAGAAAACTGTAAAATGCTGCAATCATCACATCCCACATTTGTCTTGATGGCCAATAAGCCAAAGAGTGCATCTGAGGTCAGACTGTAAGCATGAGCCAAATCCAGCCATTGCTTGATCCTTGCCACATGGGAACAAAAAACTGGAGTCTTCCACTGGTGGAAACTGCAGATGCTCTTTTACCTTCTGCATATTCCCCCTCTCTCCACACATTATTCCAGACAGCACTGCGTGGATACTGCAGTACTTCTATTTTTAACGGTGTGAGGCACTTAGCTGGGAATTCTCCATGCTCTAACGTGTGTTTGATCAAAAATTTAACTACCTCCTATAATCTAATTGTAAAATGAACACTTCCTGCTCCTGGAAATGTTTCCATGGAAACTGCTGATGGTACTCTTGCTACTTAATGAAGGGGGTTTATTAATGGGTCTTCCTATTTTTTTTCTGAATTTAAAAACCAGCTCTAGCTCAGAGTCTTAAGGCTTCAGTATTTCTCATTAGTTGCAGAAAAATACATTCAGAGAACGAGGTATATAAAACAAGCCATAGTACTATAATATAGCAGCCTAAATTCTTCACTCCATAGAGCTTAAGCTGAGAAGGTGTAGTTGAGGTGGAGGTAGAATTACATTTTCTATTTAAATTTGTTCATGCAGAATAATGAAACATACCTATTATGGGATGACACATTTGTGATTTCAGATGATTGTAGGCTACACTGATCAGGGACATTTCCAGTACAGTTTGAGACTCCTGAAAACCAAGTGATTTATTTCATCGAAGTCGTCAATATAAGCCTCATTGTAGGAAACGCTATTCTGGACTCTCCTCAGAAGCACTCTTAGCATGAGGGAAGCATGCAACATAACTTCCTAGCCTTCTGGTTCAGCTGGTAAGCAAGTGGTATGCTTAGTAACGCTTTCCTACAAATACCCATGTGAACACTCAAACCGTAGGGCAGATCCTATTTTATCATGCCAAACTAAATCACATTGTGTCCACAGACATTGGAAGTAAGTGGACTCTGAATCTTTCATATCATTAATTTCTTAATCCTAGGCAATGGAAAGAGAGGTACTGAATGGAAGATCCTGTTGTAGGAGAGGGTGCAGAGAGGCTGAGCTCCAGCTGTGCTTTGGAATCGCAAAAGGGAATTGCCATTCAAAGAGTCACTGCTAGGGGGCTTGCCACTGCCAGGAATGGGTGGAGATTAAGCAGCAGGTAGGTCCCTTTTCAGCTTTCCCTGAGGCAAGACTTCTGGCATTTGGCCTCTAACTAGGAAAAGTCTAAAGCAAAGTCTGTCTCTCTTCTATCTGGTAACATGGAAAGATAGGGTGGTTGTGGTAGTGCTCAGGGTCTTTCACAGCCAAGAAATCTGGCTAGTCTCCTCTATTCGCTGACTTCTACTATATAAAGGAGACTTTTATACTCACCTAAAAAAACTCTCTCCGAGGTCCACACAAGGTGATCTCAGCTGTGGGTATGGCTCTTGACCTGAAGGCTGCCCGCAGTGGCAGGTAGCAAGGCTGCATATGCTTATGCTTAAACTGTGTCTCCAAGGTTTCATCTACAACTCTTAGAATTAACATGTTTTCTAAAAGGAAGACTGTGAAAGGGCAGGAGTTATACAATGCCCATGATCTCCTTGAAATCTCCGTAGACTTCTAGTTGGTAAGTCCTGGACAACAAGCAAAGAAAACCATGTGTAAAACCTGTTTTGCCAATATAATTTTGCATCCCGGAGAGAAAGAGCAAGGTCTTGCCCAGAAGTTAAACTAGTATTTAAAACAGAACTGTATCTGTGTCGCTGAATGCATACATGACAATTTTACTTACTTTTCTGCTACTGAATGCAAAGAGTCTTCATCCTCCACTTCCTTTGCATTTTTGCTGTTAATTATCAAGTCTAGAGAAGAGTAAGCATATTAAAATGAGTCAAAAGGAGGCAACTTTCTGATGATATAGGATGATGCCATGGCAGTTGTTAAAGAAATCCCAACAGAACTTAGCTAATTATATCTAGAGGTCTCAATTTGTTACTTTTGATCTAGGATTATATAGCTTGCTTTCCTCTTGTTAATTGACTAGTTCAGAATTTCCTGAACACCGTATCATCTTTGATGCAGCTGCCCTCATTCCCTTTCATCTCTCTGCAGAACGCCATTTCACAATACTAGCAAGAGTTGATGACAGCTGAAGTCTTGATATTTGTGAGTGAGAATACCAAAGCCGCCTTTGACACTGGCTATCAGTCATAGCAGCTTCTGCTGAAAAATAAGGCTTCCCCAGTTGGTCATTATGTTTTTGGAAAAAGTTGGGGATAAGGTATTTCATGTTCTTTCTTGACCCTGATATCTGAATTCCACCAGGTAGCAAATGGCTCACAATGAAAGAACTCCCATAGTGTACTGTTAGGATGGATCTAAAGTTGCTAATACTAGCACAAATGACTAGTGTCACCCAAATTAGATGACATGAGAAGAGCATCTTTAGATATTGCTGCCCTTGTTGTTATCTTCCAGTATGTTATCATCATCTTTTCCTCTTAGATTCTCTCCTGGACGATGACACTAGTATGAGGTATTTGCCATGCAAACCAGTTTTGGGTTAATTTGTTATTTGAGGATGTTGAGAGTTAAAGATCTATAGCACCTGTATCATGTGCTATATATGAGAAAGGGTTGTCTGACTACTGACAAACCGTGTCTAAAAGTATTGCCAAATTTCAGGAAAGAATTCTTTTTTTTCTTATATTGATTTTATTTTATGGAGCAGTTTTTTCAGCTTACCCTGCTGATTTAGAAATGAGGAGAGTTAGCAGCACTTTGCCAATATCACAGACTTTAGTAATACACTTGCTAGATGAGGAATTCAAATAATTTTCCTTTGACCTCTTGAATTTTACAGCTTTCATGCCTGAGGAAAAACCCATATCTGTCTGAAAAAAGCTATTTCTGTAACACAGTTCAACCCAGATAGGAGGAGTATTAGGATTTATAGCTCAGCAAAGAGAGCTTTAAAGCTGGCCTTCCCTGCTGCTGACTTCAGACATTCACCTTTACTTCAGTGTATTGGGTCTGGCTGAGATGGAGTTAATTCTCCCCATAGCAGCCCCCATAGCACTGTGCTCTGCATCAGGAGCTAGAAAGGTGTTGATAGCACACCAGTGTTTTGGCTACTGCTGAGCAGTGCTGGCACAGCATCAAGGCTGTCTCTCCAACATTTTTGCCCCCCTCAACGGCAGGCTGGGGCTTGGTAAGATCTTGGGAGGGGACATAACCAGGGCAGCTGACCCAAACTAACCAAACAGATATTCCATTTCATATGACATCAGTTCAGCTATAAAAGCTAAGTGAAGGGGGGGGCATTTTCATCTTCCAGAGCAACCACTACGTGTACTGAAGCCCTGTTTCCCCGGAAGTGGCCAGACATGGCCTGCTGATGGGAAGTAGAGAATAACATCATTTGGTTTTCTTTGCTTTCACGCGTGACCTTTGCTTTCACTTTATTAAACTGTCCTTATCTTGACCCATGAGCCTTTTGTTACATTTTCTCCCTCCTGTCCAGCTGAGGAGGGGGAGTGATCGAGCAGCTTTGGTGGGCACTTGGCACCCAGCCAGGGTCAACCCACCACATTCAGTAAAGCTCTACTCTTCTTGCCACAATCCCTCCCCTGGCAGGATGTAAAGACAGAACTTCCTTTCACCGTCACTAGGTATTGCCAGTCACTTGTTAAATTAAAAATTGTCAGAGAGTATGTCCCATGTCCTCCCTGTCCTTTGCATTGGCCATTCCCATGCTTGCCCCTCCATGTTGGCAGTGATGATAGGATTGAATACTCAGGTAGGTCTGGTGCTGACAATTAACTGTTATCCCCAGCACACGTGCTTTGATGCTGCCAGCTCCAGCACCGAAGTGGTTCTTTTCTGTGACCGTTTACAGCAAAACCCAAACCAATTCCACTACTACCTCTACATGGAAAATAATATTCAGGGCCAGGTACAGGGATCTGATGGATGTCCAATTAATTTAGGATCTCCAGTTATTCTAGGACACTTGGGGGACCAGCCTGCAAGACATATGTTTTCACGTGTTGCTTCTGTCTTTATCTTAAAGTACAATGTCATAACTTAGAGACTGACTAAAAGCTTCTAAAAGTCATTTTACAATGAACAAAGGAAAGAAAAATTTGTAACTCTATTTTACCTTAGCTGGACAACAGAGCTGAATTAATTCTTATTTTCAGATTTTTTTTATATACTGTCATAGATGAATACATCTTGGTTTGGTTATTTTCAGTCTTACAGGACAGTAAAAACTGCCCTCCTCACACCTCCCCACACTAATTCCATTACAGACAATATATTGTTAACGTAAGCAACCAGTTAATGCTTTCAGAGCTCACTAGAGCCTGGATCCTCTCTGGCTTGTTACCCAGGCTATGGTGGTAGTCTGTCGCCAAGACCTTAGTAATGCAAACCAGTTAATGCAGCACATGGGATCCCTGTGAGAGGCCAGGTAACAAAGGGATGACTCTTCTCCCCAGCCAGCAGAAGCTGCCCCTGTGCTATTCCTTTAGGTCCAGGACACAAAAATAAATAGTTTTCTGGAGCTCTGACTCTGGCAATCCTTACTCCTCCCGATGAATGGCTGTTTCATTCAGTCCTTTCTTTCCGTTCTCTTTAGTAGTTACCTTGTTGCTTGCCTTGCTCTTTCCACCTTAACATCCTCATTATTTCTTTGTTGGACTTGGATAAAGCATTAGGCAGATGTTATCCAAAAGTGAAGATAAAAATATGTTTACAGGTAATGCAGTGTCCCTTAAACTCTTTGTTCACTGTTAGGAATTTTCTTTTTCTTTTAACACTGTAATCATAATTAGCAATTCTGTAAATATTACTTACAGCATCTGATTTCTCAAAAGGAGGCAAGATTAATGAGAACAGTTTTAACAGCTTTGGCAGAGATTTTATGCCAACAAGGACTGTAATACATGTACAAGTATAGTTTTCACACGTAGAAAAGAAGCTGAAAATGAGGATAGAGGCTCTGCACATACAAGCAGAGCATCATGGCTTTGGAGTCCATAGGAGGAGTGCTTCTGGCTGCAGCAATTACTATCAGCTGTCTTACCCCTAAATATTTTGTGATATACAGCCCATGTTGTTCTCTTAAAATTATGGCATGAGTCTACTTTAAAAAGCAAATAATCTATGACATTCCAGTGAGATCCTTTTTACTTAAAGCCTTCCTACAAAGAAGGATTTTTAAAGCAGCTAAATAAAGTAGCCACCCCATTTTGTCTAATGCATGGATGATGTGAAAGCTCTGCTGGCAACAAGTACCTTCTGAAGGCTGAGTCAATTTATAGCTTCATAAAGAGCAACTGATAATGACCAGTGCATATACATTCTGTTTCTAATATTTTATTGACCAGTGTAGGTGTCTGAATGGTGATTTTCCACTGCCAGTTCCACTGAGTAATAGCTTGAGAGTGCTTTAAATATTAAATATAGCTGGAAGATTTGTTTTCCACAAGCAGGGGGAATCCCATTGTTTTAGTCCTTGCATGGTTATTGCATTATGAATAATTGAAGAAGCTGAATTGAAAGGTTAAGCCTCAGAGCAACTCTCCCACAGATCTGAGAAGAGCTGGCTAAAAATGAATGGAAAAAAATCACCCAAAGTTTGGCTGTTTGTTTCATTAACATTTAAAAATTGGTATTATTCTCCTAACTAAATTTGTGTGCAATAAACAAATCACAAAAGCTGATCTGGATTCCATGTACTGATGCCATCAAGATTTCCAATAGTCTGTTTAGTTTTCTTGGCACAAATCCTAGGAACAGAAATCATGCTGATCATAAAGGGGAGGGGCATGGGGAGATTGGAGAAGAAAGGTTTCATAAGGACACAAAAAGCAACTCAGAGCAAGTCAGCTCTCCTAATGCAAATGCTGAAATCAACTGGATTAGAAATTGAGACTTCCAAACATTTCCTGATTCATTTGTAGCTGTTGGCTACATGCTCAGGTGTGTTTTCCCCAGTCTCAGATACAAGCCTGCGCTCAGAATTGTTCCCCTGTAAACAAGGATGTGTTTACAACACCTTTAAAGAAATTGTTTCCATATTTGTCTGAAGAAACATATTTTTCTTTCAAGGAAACGTCAAACTACTACTACTACTGAAATACAAAACCGCAAAGGTAAGGAGTCATCTCTGTTTCACCACAAGTAAAACAGTTATGAAGTGGAGACCATTGAGCTTGGCAATAGTTTATTTCCTGACACTAAAGTGGCAGAAAGTCCTCCCCTTCTTACACTAGAGACCGAGGAGTTTTAAACTTTTGAATCAGTGCTAAGAAAGCAAACACTTTTTGTTTAACTGTTATGAAGCAATACAGATCAGGCCTAATTTCACTGTAAACAGATTTTGTTCACTAGAATTGTGTTTCCTTTCTTCCAGCCAAGCTTCATTACTTACTAGAGCAAGAAAACAATAACAGCACACCAGCCATTTCCTTAAAAGAGTCACATTATGAACACGTTAAAGAAACCTAACATCCATAGGCGCTCATCTTTAAGGAACAAACAATCAGGTACTTTAAAATATCTCGTTTGTCGTGTTCTAAGAACAAGAGGAGCTGTGAACTAGACAGTACCATATAGACCAAACCAGTTTCCAGTTAGAAACTTCTTATAAGGCACCATTGCATCACTGAGAAGTGCTTTTATTTTCAGCATTTGATAAGGTTCTGCCAATCCTCTGAGGAATATTGAGGCCAAGTAAAGCTTCATCCATAAAAATTAAATTATGTTGCTCTCGTCATCTACAGAACGACTTCATGTCTTTCTACCAACATAATCTTTTCTTTAAAAATGCAACAACTGTTCCCATAATGTTCTCCATGTTGAAAAATTCTTGTAGTACTCACAGTAGGATATGATGATTACAACTCTCAGTAAAATTCAGCAAACTATAGAGGAATCATAATAGATTATCACACACAATTTAAACTGTAAGGAAAATTAAAAAAGGCAAAAAAAAACCCTTAAAAAAAAAACAAACTAAAAGAAGAAAGAATAATGCTTTTGTACAAGACCCTTCCTGTCCACAGCGGGTTTAAGAGCAGCACTGTGATTGCTGATCACTAACCCAGGTTGTCCCTTCTGGTTTTGTGGAATAATCAGAAACAATACAGTGAGAAATGAATAAAATCTCAAACAGAATAATTCATCCACCATTTCTGCCCTTGCAGGCCAGTTTGTGCAGTCGTTTTTCTTTTTCTGTTTTGGAGCAAGGCTAGGTGGCTCTGCAGAATGACACTGCATCTTACGGAACATCGCTGCACTGCCCGGCTCTTCCACAGCCACTCCTGTGAATTTGATTCCCCCTATACTTTTGGTGATGGAAGGAAGCAGATGGGCTGCATTTACAGAGCACCTCTGTTTTTCTCAGGGTAGACCCCAGAGTACTTCAGAGATTTAACATGCATCAGCAGGCCAACAACCCCAGGCCGTAAGAGCAAATGAGCATTACTGAATGCGATTCTATTAATTTCAGTTAATATACTGAACTCATACAAATAATTTGCTGCGGTGCTGTGAGAGTTAGCGAGTAGCTCAGGCAGGGAACAATTCTGTTTGAATAACAACTGTCTTAATTTCATCTTAATCTCTGAAAAAATTGATGAAGTAGACCCTGCAGGCAAACCATGGATGATAGGGTGCCCATGAGCCTGATGATAGGATGCCATTAAGCTAACTCTTTGCATTAATGTTTAAAGAGCCAATGAATCTGTTGTTTTGTTTAGCTGTATGAACTCTTTTTCACATGACAGCTGTTGGAGACTGAGATTAATTGATAGATTATTATGTGTCCTCACAGCTTCAAACTAGTAACCTTAAGTAGCCTTTTTAGTTAATCTTGGCTGAAAAGGAATATTGCACTAAAAGTTCTGAGAAAAATCAGTTTTTTCTTTCTTCCCTAGCAGCACTTACCAGACACAAAATTAGAAAAGAATTACATTTAAGGGATGTTTTCCTGGAGTTACAACTTTTTTCCTTTAAATTCCTCTTACAGGTAACGATGACAAAGTTGTGGCTAGCTTCATTTTTAGCAAGAAAGAGATATTTTAGGGAATACAGCAACTGTAAAAACATAGACTAGGTATCCACATATACTGCCTAAATACTAGCTCTGCTATTAGGCCACTGATTACTGGCACGTCCTGTGTTTTCTTCCACATGTTGATCCCCCGCGTGGGAATATAACAATGTCATAAAGGACCCCACACAGGAACAGCCACAGAAATGCAGCTTCTTTTGCTGTGCAGACCACCGCACAGTAACAAACAGCAGAAAAGTAAACCAAGTAGTTTCACCATCCATTACAGGAAGAGGGAAGACCAAAGAAAATAATTTACCACTCTGTCAGCTTAATGGTTTCCTCTTGTCCATCGTTTTTACCCAAATATGTAGCATGGAAAGGAAAGACCTCAGGAATGCCACCTTGGTGCTTTTTCTGTTTGTTTTGACATAGGGACTGAGCTATTGTAATGTTTCTAATAACAATTTTTGTATGACTCCTTCTAATAGAGTCTTAGAGTCTATAAAAACACACTGTGTATGCTTGATGTAGGTCTCAGGTGCCCCACCAGGGAGTCAGGAGAGGGACTGCTACTAGAAGCAGGAGCAAACCTCAACAGGTTCCCCAACACTGTGCTGCAGGGGCTCCCCCTGTTATATTCTGCTGCCAGGTGGGAGTTTGCTTTCATGCCTTCTTTCTGTGCTGTGCTTTGAGACACCCTCTATAGGCACTGTAAAATCTTCCTTGTTAGAAAAAGTCTTAATCCTTTCCTTTCTGTCTAGCACAATCATAACTGTACCTATTATATGCAACGTGATGTGTACCAGAGGGCAGAAAAACGTGCTTTAAAAAGCACGTTTCTCGCTTTGAGGAATGAAGACAGCAACAAGCTTTGAGCAGACTATCTGCCTCAAGTGCTCTGGGAGACAATTTTCCACCAGCCCCTCCCTCCAGAACCATCTAATCAGACAGTGCTGAACAAGGTCTGAACATTTCATGCTAGATAATACACTTAATTGCTTTCCCAATTTTGCTGTTCCTTACCATACCAAGACAGAAATTTTACTGATACAGGAAAAAAGATTCTCCAAGATAGCCTTCCTTCCCTCTATAGCTTCCTTCGAGCTGTGCATGAGATTCATCACAACCCCTCCTTCTTTCTCATGACCGTCTTCCCTGTGAGCATAGTCTTTTTCTTCAGTCAGGCGTTTCTTTCCTGTATGTGATTGCTTCCTCTGAACTCCTTACTGAGCTGGTTGAAGACACCACAAAGCTCAGGTGTTTAGAGTCACCTGAGAGCTTATGTTATCTTTCTCAAGCCAGTGGAATTACAGACTCTAAAAATAAGCCAAAAAATATTCTCCTTCTGATGCTATGAAATTCCAGCAGATCTTTTGTAAAGGTGTGGCTCTTAAAATAGACATGGTTACTTTTGGTTTTGATACATAGCACAAAATTTTCTTGACTTTTAGTGCCATGGAAGGACAGTAGACTGCAGGACATAACTACCAAATGCGAGCCGATAGGGATCCAGTTGTGCGGCTTTCTTGCTATTCTTCAAGACTGTAGCTGCAGTCCTGTCCTTTTTGACACTTGATATTCTTATCATCAAAACAAATTCTCGGGAAGCTGTTTTCAACTGAAAATGGATCCTGTAGAACAAATAATAATTTAGGCAAACATTCGTATTGCCCAACAACCTTCTCTAGCATAACTCAAGAACAAAAAAGGGAAGCTGTTCGTAAAACTTGCATGTAAGTTATGGGACAAGCATGGGTGAGAGGACAAAGAGGTGATTTATCCACAACCCCTTCTCCCTAGGAACTCTAAGCACTTCATAAAGAGAGAAAAGTACTATTTCAGAGTTACAAAGCAAGAGAAGATGAAGCGTTTGTCCACAGTCCTATAGGTCAATGATGGAAACATAAACAGGCCTTAGGTCTTCTAGGAATGCCTTCCTTGAGAAAGAGCCAGAGGACTGAAGGCTGTGGTCTCTAGGTGCCCTCCTGCGATTGCCTCCATACCTTGGAATTACGTCTTTACCCTCTGCTTACACTTCAGTGTTTCCTGTAAGTTTATTTTATTTAAAAATACTTTCTGTTGTTCAGTGCTTTATAGATGGGTGCGAGCTATTTTTAGTGTCTGCCCTTCTGTACCTATGAATTATATGCAAGTCTTGTAGGCATAGGTGACAATGCACTGACAAGGAAATGCTGTCTATGAGGCTGTCTAGAAATTTAACCAGATACAATACACCCATTTCCAGCTTCAGCCAGATACCTACCAGCAAAGAACACCCTGCTTATCAATAAATTCATAAAAGTTACCTGACTATTTTTTGAAAGTAAAAAAATGAGGGAATGACAGCAATGAGAAAAGAGCAGAAATCACCTGGGAATAGTATTCCAAGAAAAGAGCACAAAGATGGGATACAGTATTGCAAGTGCTAGGCAACATTTAAGGACCCATTGAATAATTTGCAAAATTATTTTAGCATATCCATTCTTGAGTATGGAGCCTCAGATGTAGTCAAAATACTCTGAAGCTGAAAAACAAGTGAATAAAAATGCAGTAGTATCATTTTAGACCAACAGAGTTAAAAGTTATTTTTGAAAATGTGGCTTCCTAAAAAAACCCCAAATTTCACTGGCAACTGAGTAAAAATAAATTAGCTTTGTCAGGCTGGTTTACTTCTGGGAAGACTTTAGTTTTGTTTAAGATGCATAACTCGGCAATCAGAGGTGTTTCTTTGTAAAACCAGCAATGGCAAACTTCTTGCATATGGACCACTGGGGCAGTTTTGAAAGCAGAATTTTTTTCTCTCTCTATTAAGAGTCACATTTTCTTTCAACTAACAGCAAAGGGAAAAATGAATCCTGAACTGATTGTGATACAATCAGAGCCAGCTCCCATATTGTATCCAAACTGGCTTAGAACCTCTTTTATAAAGTGCTGTTGACACTTTCACCTGAAGACTGAGTACTCTGTGTACTAAAAACCCCACTAGGTAATATAAAAGAAATGCATACAGCGTCAGTGCAATTCTGAGGACTCGCTTCAATCTTTAAGAGATTGTCTCTGCAGGAGCTAAGAGGGCACAGAAGTTACTGACCAAGAAATGACATCAGAATACACTTAAAAGAAAAAGGAAAAAGATAGATTGGTCCACAGTCCCTTTTTTACTGATTTGAGAAAGCTGATGAGGTCTTTGGCTGCTATAGTATGGATAATGTAAATGCATTAGAGAAATATATTTACACTGTTTAGCAAGAGTCAGAGATAATGGCTTAGCATCATTTTTCACATAGCCAGTTACTGACTCCAAGTTGCCATAATGCTCTTTAAATCCAATTCACTTGCATGAATAGGGTGACACAGCAGGATGGACTAAATTCAAGGATTGGGTTAACTGGGCACAGCTTCCCTGCTGTAATGACCTGGGCTGTGTGGTTTGTGCCCAGCCAGCACAGAGAGGGGGTAGCTTTCTTTGCTCACACATGCTCCGGTACTTCCATCTGCCACTCTGAATTTCTGGAATAGTTCGGCTTTCACAGCACCATCTGCACTGAAACATTTCTAGGAACTGGTTGCATTTTGAGACTACTTGGCATCCCTCTGTCCTCTCCCCATGCAAAAAATAGATGCTATTTCAGGAGGAGAAGCACAGTTAATGAAGGCTTTCCCAGCCTACTACACTAGAAACATCTCTCTCTTCATGCTTCTGAGCTGCAAATAAGTTAAATCAAATGCTGCTGAGTGCTGGTCAACTACATGGCTTGAGCCCATAGAGTGGGTGCTTTCAGAGACCATGACAGCTTTTTCAGGTCTTCCTGAAATGTGAAAGGTTGCCAAATTCAGCAGATAAGAAGGTCAGATGCAGGTGTTATTCTACTGCTTTTACAGAAATGTTCTCTTTCTATTAAAGAAATACGGAAAATGTGTCCTAAGGACATTGTTATCAACAGTACATCAGTACTTCTTTTTCTTTGCTGCCCTCAAAACCTACCCAAAATGCATAAGGCAGAGAAATACCTTTTTCACCATTACCATAGTGTCGGATGCACCTTGTAGAGGTAAAATGGCATTTACTCCATCATCTGGGTGCCAACTTGTCCCCATGCTGTTCATAAGCTGGGATCCCACTGGGCACTGTCAGTGAGGCAGTGGGCAGCTCTCCTCACTGGATGGAAGCATTATGATGGTCTCCTAAACTTGGTCTGACAACCTGAAAGTGAGCCTCCCAGCTCAGGTACAGATCCAGGGCAGACAAGGGGGACAAGGGATGTCCTGAGTAGCTGCCTCCTGGGTGCTGCTGACCACTGGCTGACCAGAATAATACTCAAAAGTTAGTTACTTAAATTTGACCAGGTGGTTTGCTATATCTATTTTTGGTGTACCTGTTTATGTTGCATTTTTTTAAATGTAAAATACCCATGTGTAAGGCTTTTCATATCAAGGTACCTGTGTGCTGTTGGTTTATAAACAGTTTAATACTGTGTAAAAAAGTCTTTCTGCCTGGCTACAGATAGTTATGCCTTTAAATTATCCTTCAAATCAGGAAAAGATATGCTGAAGAAGTATATATTAATTACAGGAGAAATCTACATACCACTACAAACAGGCCACGCAGCTTGTCTGACAACTGGAAAGCATAGTTTCTAAATGTGCATAAACAAGGCTAATGTGAATGTGTGTTAGCGTATGACGGCATTGGTTTTTACACATTCAAAATTAAACCCCTAGTAACTGAAGCAAAAATCTAAAGGTAGCAGAACTTATTAAGAACTGACAAATATCATTTGTAGAAATGGTACGTAGGGCTCTTGCACATCGGTAAATTGCAACAGGGCTGATGAACATTTCAAATCCTGCTCTCCACTCCGTTAAACCCATATTATACCTATGCAACACCATTATTGTTAATAATTAATAGTAAATAAGCAAATCCATTTGAAAACAACCTGTTGATGAAAATGAGTGCAAGTCATGCGGTTAATAACCTCATTACAAATAAAACTACTTCAAAGGAAGAGCAGGATTCTACTAAAGAGTTTTGTTCATGATGGTCTCTACCACAGTTGTACCCTGAGATCTCTGCTAGATGCTGTAGGCATAAAATAAGAACCCCTGCTTCAGGAAGCATGCAACCTAAGGAGGAAGCTGAAACCAAGATCCATGGCAGTGAGGTGACTTGACTGAAAATGCACTGGGCACAGAGCTACCAGAGAAGAGGAGGCAAAGGAAGCGGCACACGCAGCAAGCTTTCAAGTGGGGAGGTTTTAACTGCTGTTCTTCATTTGCAGCCTTTCAGTTTAATAATTTAAAGGCGATTAGCTGTTCATTCACAGACAGGATGCTCACAGGTGTGAAGTGCTGGTTTCACTTAAAAAATGGAGACAATCCAGCAGGGTTGCAAAGAACATACGCTTTGCTTTGGCTTGATCAGCGTATCTGGAATTTCCTTGGTAAATATTATAGTGCTGACGCTTCTGTCTGTGTTAATGTACAAAATAATAGCTCAATCAACAAAGGAGAATGTGAAATATTCCAACACATAGAAATTAATAAGATTTCTAGATGTATGAAGTCTATTGAACAGGCTGCTAATGTATTTGGATTTATTTCAGAGATATTAATTATCTCTGGGCAGACAATGGTGAACTACATTTAAACTGATTTTTATTTCACAAGCAATAAAATGTTATGGAAAAATAATAAAATGTGATCATTTAGACTAATATTTCAGATAAATCCCACAAAGGCAATGAGCATTTATAAAACATTTTCTTTTGGCAAGATACTAAGTTAAATTAATTTACTTGAATGCTTGAAAGACAGCTGAATGAGGTAATCGGGAGGAGATCCAATATGTGCAACTGTCTCAGAAATGAGGAAAGAGCCTACGAATCACAACTGCTCAGGTACAGGTTTAGATTAAGTGCAACAGGTAAGGGAATCCACCACACAGGGACACCTGTGAAGTGCACAGGGGTTCACCACCCTCTCAAAGGACAAGAGAAGAAGAATGGCAGCGTTTTTCCTATCTTCTCTTCCATTCACTATATTCCCTTCTGCCCCACAGTCATACTTCAGCAGTAAAAAAGGTAAAAATCCATTAATTTGCCATGCACCGTCACCCAGGCTTATGATTTGAATTTTTGCTTATTTTTTAAATTCTGCTCTCCCTCCACTGTTCTGAATATGTGATTTATGTTCTGATTGGTATCACCATAGCACATCTAAACTTTTCTTCAGCTGATCTGTCTACCACACACCAGTCAAAAAAACCTGACATAAATCTGAGACTGAACAAGATCCTACTGTGTCTTAAGAGAGTTCATGCATTTGACCTGAAGCTAAACCAAGAGTATGACATTTGGGCTTGGGTTGTTTCTGACAGGAAAGAAGAAAACCTGCCTGCAAAGGCACATGAAAATTTATTCGGGCTTCAGAAACCAGTGACTGAAATGTATTCTGAGCAGTGCTAGAAGAGCTTCTTAAACGCAGGATTTGCTCTGATTCCATATCCCTCCATAAAGATGTTACTTTCAGAATATCAGCTTAAGAATTTAGACACCCATTTTATCTCTTCTCTATAGAAGTAGAGAAGAAAAAAAACAACCAAGCATTTTCTTACAATGCATGAAGATTTATGATGACTACTATGTAAGCAAGGTAGATGCTTTTGCTTTACTAGCCTGAAATCAGGGAATTATGTTTTCTTAGCAGGATGTTGGTTTCTGTAGTGACCAAATCATCCAGGTTTTGCAACATCTTTCTGGAAGCTCTGCTTTTTGACAACCTGTTGAACACTTTCATTTGTATTCTAGGAGAATAATCCTGTATTAGCCTTTATACTAGCTTCAAGATAGTCTATTCAAAATGTTGGATCTGAGAGGACATAAATCTAATTTTATATTTTCAAAATTTGTAATGTTGTCACTTCTTTAACAGACAACAAAAGCATTCAAGAGCAGGTTTCCTTAACAACCTTAATAATGAAAGGCTTTAACTAACTTGAAAGCTGCAGAAAAAGTAATATAGCAGGACACAGATGCCCCAGGTCCCCAGATTTACTTATTTATGTATTCTAAGTTAAAAGAAACAACTAGGTGGGAAGCTATTTTTTACTTGAGCCTGACAAATAGAGAGGAAACGCCTGAGATCCTAAAGTCAGAATGCACTTCGGATGAAATACATCGTGAGCAATAGCACTGAATGCCAGGGAAGGAAATAACAGTGGCGTGAGGACATGAGGCGGTGGCACTCCTGCAGAGGTGGACAAAAGGGGAGCAGAAGGCATGGGCTGCTGCCGCAGGATCAAGACCACGTAGGCAGTCTGACTAGCTCCTTTGCTGAGGGAGCAAGCAGCAAGCACATAACACACGGCAAGGAGAAGGCTGAGTTTCCCTTTTGCATTAGTGTTCACAAAATTTGTGACAAGCCGTTTAACACAATTAATATTAGCACGTATGTAGAAAGCAAGGCAGAACAGTTAAAGGGCATGATAGAGAATGGACAAATTAACTGTATTAAAGTCAGTGGGGCATGCTGAAATGCACCCTAAAGGCAAAGGAATCTCTTCTGAATCATTACCCTTGAGAAGCCACGGAAAGCTGGTGAAAGGCAAGCACTGTACTTTCCTTAATGCAGAACAGGTCCAGGGAACCATGTATCAGCTTACTTCACACCCTGAAAGATGCCAGAGCAAATGTTAAATTATCAACTTGTAAATACATAAAGGATAGTAAGGTGATAGAGTAGACATAGCAGTTTTCACGTATATCAAAAAAAGGTTGAAAAGGGTATAGTGGTTAACTATTCTCCAAGGCTGTTGAGGGTGAAACAAAGAATAATTGGTTTGTTTCACAGCAGGGAAAGGTTAGAGGCTAGACTGGAGTTTAGAGCAACTTTCTACTCTAATAACAAGGACAGCAAAATTCTACAAGAGTGCCTACAAAGGTATGAAAACTAAGCTTGAAGTTTTCAGTAGTATGTCGGGTAAATACCTGCTAAAGAATGTTTCATTGCAACCTCTCCTACCTCAGAGCAAGGAGATGAAATAGCAAAACAGGAGATATCTTCCAGCTCTTTATTGCTCAGATTCTGTGTTTCATATATTTTAGGAGGGTATTTTTCTTATAGATTTTTATATGTTGTTTTCAAAGGCAGTTCCAGATGTCTGTTGTAACTCTTTCCAGCTCAGAACTTTAAGGGGACCTTCAAGATATTCAATGACTTTAAGACTCAGCTCATCATTCATAAGATTTTATGAGAATACTAGTTTTCACTTAAAAAAAAAGGGGGGGAGGGCAGGGGGAGACACAGATCCCCCTCAAATTTTACAGTCCTTGCAGCTATAGAGAAAAACTTGACAATGTGACCAAAGTGTAATCTAAGACTCAGAAATCAAAGAGAATGACACTCACTTTTTGTAACACTGATTTTGAAAAGCTTGATGAATTATTTTTGAAATGTTCAGGACTGGTCATGAGACAAAGCAAGAGATATTTTCTTCTAGTATCAAAATGAATTTCAATTTAAAAAATGCCAATTTTAATTTACTTTGTTGGGTTTTAAAGCATCTTATTCTTATCTTGCATTAAGAAATTTAGTATGGTTTTCATCAGCAAGAATAGATGCAACAAACTAACAGGGATTTATTAAGCATGCAACTCAAGTCTTAGGCTCCTAATGAGCTACTTTTGCAATACTGAAAGAAAAGAAATAATACAAAAACTTATAATTAGGCCTCCTCTTCCAGGTCTCCCTGGACTACCCGTTGTCACTTTGAACAGACTTACATGAGAGCATGTAGCATGAGACAAATCTATTCCTAACACAAGCAATCACTTTTTTTTTAAACCATTACCCATCTATAAACCCACAATAGCTGTAAATTGTGCCAGAATGCATTCTGTTGATTTACAACATGCATGACTTTTCCAGCATGACTGGAAAAAGAGTGTGATCCATGATTATGATGCTCTTGACATAGTGCTCGGATAAGTTTTACATGTTCCTCCTACCCTGACAGGCATCATTTCACGTCTCATACATGACAGGATAATAATGCTGTCACCGTTCTATTACTACATGCTGGCTACTACTCAGCATACATGTTTTTTCTGCATTCATTAAAGTGACAAAACTAAAAATCTGAAGCAATTCCATCTTTTCTGTATTTCTCTTACTCCAATTTTTACCTATTGCATCACAGTGATGTATTTTCATGAGTTTTTTTCCCCACCCTTTTTTTGCCATTTAAATAATGAGTATTTGAGTTTTAATTTTTCAATACCTAAGCCCAGATTTACAAAAAAACAGCCTCTCACTCCACTGACCTTGTTTCACATCTGCACCTACATGTGCAATTTTATTCATTTGATCTAAATCAAGATATTCTCCTAAACATCACTTGGTTAATCACTTATCTAGGTATGCATCCTGAACATGAATACAAATGATGTAGAATCTGACTTTATAAATAACTGATGTAACAAAACATTTGGGTGCATGTTCATCTTCAGCATGAGAATACCACTGCATGCCTAAAGTCCAGCATTTTGCAGGACTATGACCCAATGAGTAATATAAATGATGAGATTTCTATCTGTAACTGTTGCCACAAAAAAAAAAAGCAGGTATGCATTTAGCAAGCCCAAAGTAGATCTGTAAGCTGAAGGAAGATGAGGAAGATGGGTAGAAACACCTTGAAAGAATGAGGCTCAGTTCAATCTGTAACTTGTGCAGTGCTTTTTAGGCAGCTTGATTATAATTTGCTGTGATACTCCTAGAAAAATCTTAGTCTGAAAAATAGACTTAATTGTACACATCAGAGTGGGAAATGAACATGGACTGCATTATTTTCCTTTTTAATTTCAACAGACTATGTGATAGTGTTGTTTTAAACACTGTTTTGTAGGAGGGAATATTTTCATACTATATGTGGGTGAATTAATGAAGTGTTCTCTGACAACTAAATAACATGGGAGAAGATTAAGAGCATTTTTTCTATGCACCCTACCAGTCCTTCAGAAACAACAACATTATCTTAATTCTGTGAGTACAATTAAACTCTACCATCATCACTTTATTTTAAACATGACATTTTCCCTTCAGACAAGGAATAGAGACAAGGTATCTTGGTTGCTTGCTCTCCACTGAACTTCCTCCAAGCTCTATACCTCTTGGTCCTCTTTTTAAGACTATTATCTTCATCAGTTCTTCAACGAATGAAACGGAAAGACTATTTGACTTTGGGAAAGGAAGCAATGAAGGCAGATGCTTTTTCCTCTCAACTTTAAAATCAATATTTTTAAGTGTTCTACCCATTTTGGAAAAGTAGGGCTCATACAGCAATATATTGGTACCTGAGAATCATCATGCAAACTGAGAGGAAGAGGCTGTATGCTGCTGAAATGTAGCTTATTAATTCACCAGCTTTCATAACACTGCAGTGATGTTGAAGGACTGCTGAACTAATCAATTACTGCATGTAACGGTCTCAGAGGAACAGCTGCACAAATAGATTGAACATTATAGAGATCACAGGTGCTGGGATTTTAAGTCAATCATCTGTGCAAGCATAAACATTTAAGGCCAGCGTCTCACATAACACCCTCTCAGACAGCGTGGAAACAGGCTTATCACAGTCGTTTTAGCCATTTCTTAAACTACCAACCTATACTTTCTAAAAGTCTTATCTGCAGAGCCAGAGTGTAATGCTAACAAATCTCTCTAAAAATCAGTTAGGTTAGATCCCAATACTGGAAGAATTATTTGTGTAGAAAAAAAACAACTGTGAGAACAGGAAGTAGTCTCATATTGAACACCTCCTTGTTTTCTATTTTTTTTAACTGTGAAAATGCCCTATATAAGAAGGTCTGTATTTCCATCATGAAACTAAAAAACAATATGGCAGGTGAATACTCAATGGCCATATATTTCTGGTATGTGTCATAGAAATGCAAATGACCTCTTTTACATTTATAATCAGTGAACATCTCGCGTTAAATGATGAAACTAATTAAGAAATTATGATTTCTTTTTACTCGAAGCAGAAAAAACCCAGCTCTTAGAAGAAAGCACTGAAAAGCCATCATAGGCTATAGTACCTTGCTCTTCAAACTATCAGTTCAGAGGAAGAAATGAGCCAGGATATCAAACCCTGCATTTTTCATACTATATGCTGCAAAATAATTTGTACTATTTTGCAATTAAAAGCAGCATAATGGTATGTATAAAATGAGACAGAATAACATTTGGAACAAGCCGGTGCTAATTACCAAAAGACACATCAATACTTGCATAGTGATGGTACCCACTGAGCATCAGATTGTCACCCCGTTTTCTGCCGTAGCGCAGAGGAGATGGGAAACATTGCACAAAAGGAATGGCAGATCCCTGCATGTTACCTGACCGCACTGCAGACATCCAGACAAAGTGAAGGAACACAGACTAAGGCCCTAAGCAATCCTCACTAAAATGCAGTGGAACTGGTGCAATTTCCCTTGGGCCTACAGAAGCAGACAGTGAAATCTTGAGTGCCACTGCTTTCGAACACATCCTGATGTGTCCTCTGTGAACTTAAGTAAATTGAGTATTACTGATTTTCCGGAATTTGATGAACTCTTCACAAAAGCCTGAACTATATTTACATGTAATTTACAAAACACACTTAAGATACACAGGATACATCATACTGTTTCACAAGACTACCAGTAACTGAGACTAATCTGGAACCAAGTTCTGACACCACTGAAGTCAAAGACTGAAATCCTATTCACTTCAGTATAGACATGATTTTATCCAGCTGTACATGACGAGAGGCTGCTACAAAAGCTGAAGCACATCCCAGGACGAGGGAACTGAACTGTGATCATTCATAATTCTGCTTGAAAGCCAGAGTGCACCCAACCACTCCGGAGGCATGAGGGGTATCTGCGAACATCGAGGAAAACATGCTGCAAGCCAGTCATCAGGGGTTTCCTGATTGAATCTGAGTCTCATACGACACTGAGCTTAGGTTTAGGTTTCTTATGACTAATTAGCTGATAGATAACATAAATGAAGGAAATGGTACAAAGGTTGTAAAAGATAAATAAGCCATAAAAGTGCCTCAGTGACAGAAAATGCAGAGTTTGAGGAAGACAGACAATTATTGCACTCTCATGCAGTTTCTTTTGGTTAAAGGTTTTGTAACTTGTCAGCATCACAATGCTGAATTTAAACTTCATTTTTATTAACAATGAGGATCATCCCCCCGCCCCAGTGTTTGTAGATTGCTAGAGGGGAAAACAAGACAATTTTCTCTCCTTAGTCCTGAGGCTATACTCAAGCGTTCAGCAGTTGTCCCCCTTCTCCCCCTTCTTCGCTGTGCTGGAGCAAGCGCCTCAGCAGCTACACTGTGAGACAGATTCATGTGGAAAAAATTATTCCCCAAGAGTGGGGTTGCTTTTTTTTAATAATCGATCTCATGCCAGCATGAGGTAGGATATAGGACTGAGCAGGAAAGCCTAATGGGAGGTAGGAACAAAGTGGCAACTTCTTAACCAACATTGCAATAAAAATCATTTGTAATGCTCACATGACTCATTAAAAGAGAATGAGGCAGAGACTGACCTAGATTAGGTTAATGGAATGCAATTATTGAAGGCAGCTTTACCTGCTCCATCTAATAGCATTCAGCTCACCACATACAATCTAGAGTAGCTTGATGGCTGCCCTGTATTTTATTGTTAATACTCAGATACCTTTTCAAATACCCACGAAGAGGAGCTCTGGGAAGCTCTTTTTGCCAAAGTTACCCCCGCTCCCACCTCAAAACTGAGAAGACGGGGTGCTGGAAAAGGAGTTCTTCATATCCTGTAGGAATCACTCTTGGGAAAAGGTGATTACGATAGGACAGTAAAACCAGACCTCCAGATGTTTTGCAAGTTTACTGCAAGAACAAAACTGCCAACCCACATAGGAGGATCAGGGCTTGTATGCTTTCAGAAACCCTGTATAAAGTAAAACCACAGTAAATGATTCTCTGACAGTAAATTATTGAAAATATTGAGTCATCATACCAGATGAGGAGTTGTACTTTTCCTTTAGTGCTGCTTGAGTTCGCACTCTTACTGGATTGCTGAGGCAGGTCCATTTGTACTGCAAAATGAAAATTCATCCAGTATCTGCACGATTAGAAACAACAAGATAAAAGTAGTAAATGGCTGGGACGAATCGCTATATACCTAAAAGCAAAGAATGCTAGGAAATGTGGCAAATGCAGTTTGACTGATTTCTCTATATGACCTACCTAGATTAAGATTTTTCTTACTGATACTCAGTGAAATCTTAATTTCTCTTTGCTATGATCAGTGAAAGATTATACTAAACCAACCACTATACCTTCATGCTCAGACTCATGATCAAGTCATCAGCTGAGATATGGTAGCTCTCCAAAGATTAATCTCACTTAACCTTAGACAATTATACCTGAGCTAATCATGTAGATGCCTTTTAGACTCAGTGGAGCAGGATTCACCTGCTCCGTTTTGAACAGCTATCCCAAGATAAGACGAAATGCACTCCAGAAGCACCTGTTTCTTTCCGTTGACTTTAGCATGAACTTAGACAACTAGCTCAGACATAGACCTCTCTAATACAGAGATCTAAATTAAGAGCAATGAATCCCTCCCCATGTGCACTTCTAACCCATGGCACACTGGGAGTAATTTGATGCAATGAAAGGGAGTTAAATAACATTGCTTGGCATTTTATGTGTCAACCACACACATGAACAATTGGCACAGCTCAGCTGACACACGTTGACAACTTAACTTGCTGAGCTGTCGTAACTTGATTGTGAGTTGTTAATCATACAATATCCTTTGGCTCCTTGGTTATGTAGGACAACTAAGAGAGACAAAACCCTTTGGGTTTGTTTTGGGTTTTTTTGTTTGTTTTTTTTATCATCCTGATACTGTAATGGATTTGGCAGGAGGAAATGTATGCTGGTCATAACCTTTCACAGCACCATATTATCTCTTCTTTTTTTCCCCTAATCACATCTGAGCAGCTCCAGCTATCCAAACTCTCACTTCTTAATTTCTCTCTCAAGAGTATGTGAGGAATCAAGAAGATCAGGTAGCAGACTGACATTGATTATGGCTGAGCAGCCGAGGTTTGGATTCCCAGCCCTGAATAGGGTATTGTATGTCCAGTCTTTTTTCATCTCTCTGCTTCTCTGTGGATTTTTTTCTTACTGGATTTTGCAGCTGTCTTATTGTATCAGCTTTTGAAGTATTCTGTTCTTCACATTGCACTCTTGTACATACTGGCAAAAGGAATGGCATTCAAACTGAACTTTTTTCCCCTCAGAAGATGCACTAGCCACTGTGAGTTCAAAAATGCCAAAGTATTTTCTTGATATCAATTTGTTCTGTGATATTCGATGAGAATGCTTCCCAGCGTCTTACTTTACCTGGGACTCTAACAGCTGGAACTATTCAGTGTTGTTCATGGCCATCCTTCATAGCACAGTAGAGAGTGTTGAACTCAGAGTAAAACTAACATGCAAAAAGCATGCACTGCCCAGTCTTAAAATCCATTCCAAAATAATAATTTTTTTCTTATGAATCCTCAACTCTCTTTTCAATTATTTTTTCCCCTTCCATACCCATCTTTCTACTGAATTCAATCCAAAACCTATGTGACTGAATAGATAAGGCTATAATATCTTGTTACATCCACACACGCATATATATATGCACACACATCTATATATATATATTCGTCCTCTATGTACCCAAGGTGATTTTTAATATGTCCTCAAATAAAAGTGCATAAATAGCCAGTCTGTTCTGAACACCAATTGATATAAATGAACAAGGCTTCTCATAGTATTTTCTTCAATAGCCATTGCTGGACCAGAACTTCAAATGGCAGAGAATGAAGCAGGACTGGTATAAAATGATAAAATTGCACTTAGGTCATAGGAACTATGTGAATTTAAATCTGAAGGATGCATAGCATTTTTTCAGGTGTGCCTGAAAAGCCCTCAAAGGTTCTTCATGCAGAGGGAGGGGGTCATAACTTACCAGAAATTATAAGCCCAGCCAAAGTGGGCTTGCTCATTCAAGATATTCACAGCAAGGCACTATCCCTAGAAACACTTAACACTTCTGCAGCTTACCTGCTTTCAGGACATGCAGCTGAAGAAGATGTGTTCACAGTTTGGTTAAATGGGCAAAGCCCTCCTGAGATGGCTGGATCACACCAATGCGGGTCTGGAATCACTGATACAAGTTTATTCATACCACTGTAAAGGTAGCCAAGCTAGTGGGAGGGAAATATTTACAGTGAGCAAAGCCCTTCATGTGAGGTCTTTGCAGGAGTTTATTTTCTCTGTTCAGCCTGGTAGGAATAGCCTAGGGCAGTGAGGAAGAGAAGGGATGAGAACGTCACAGGTATTAATGTGGATTGGGATAATGGGCCAACACACCTCAGCTGTGGCAGTATGTTATTTAGCAGCTCCAAGGCAGGCTGATGTTCCCTACTGCTGCAAGGAGACTGCACCTAGCAGGGATATGAGGGAGGCTGTAGTCCACAAAGCTCTGTGCTTCCTCAATAAATCCACCAAAAAGGGGAACAAAGTATAATAGGCATCTTCAGAAAAGCTTGATTTAGTGAAAGCTCAAATTCATTTAGCCTTGCCTCACATGGTAAGGAAAAAATCCCTCTCTGTTGTAGTCAGTGGCTGTTTAAAGAGCTCCAGGGTAAATTTCCCAGAGTAGCCGCGAGGCAAAGTGCTCACTTCTGAGCATCAGAAGGAAAGGTCAGCAACTTTCATCTGAAACCTGCTTCCCTTGGGCACATTCCACCTCTTCTGACAGGCAAGCAAAATGAGTTTCTTCTACCAACTCTCTGTGCGTGTTCATCACTTTGCGCAGTTCTGGTGTCCTCCCGCCTCCCCTCCTGCTCTCTCTCTCTCGGGGAAAGCTATCCATCACAGTTAAAACACAAAAGGGATGTGGCAAAGCCCAAATTTCCCAGGTTTCTGAAAGTGGTCTTCTGCTGCAGGTCATACCAAAAGGAACAAAGGGATAAAACAGCCAAATGCTAGGCTGTTGTAAATGAACAAGATAATGGATATATTTGCTTCATCATTTTCACATAGATGCCACAAGCTGAATCTTCTGCTGATTCAGCTTGAAGTAGAGGATTTCAAGAACTGAAAGTCAAAGAACAAAGAAACCCAAACATTTTGAGATATCAGGTACCAACTCAACAAGTTTATCTAAAAGCACATTTCTATTTTATAACATCCTGGCTGTGAAACATTAAAAGCAATGTATTTTAAACTGGATTCAAGAGCTCTACAAGCTCATCCTTCTCTTGCTGAAACAGCCAGAAATAGATTTTCAAATGTCAAGTGTCAGAAAAAGCATGGTTAACATGGCAAAAGACATAACTCCTTTAGACAACACTGCCACTGAATTCCAAAATCCTCTGACCTGTGCTCAAAACTGTGCATGCCACTTTAGCTTAATACTGAGAGGTCCAAACCAACAGATAGTTTTTGGAAAATAGGAAGTTTTGAAAATGCTAGTTCTGCTCCTCCAGGGGCTTCACAGAAATGAGCTTTTATGTCTTGTAGTTAACTGTCAAGTTCAATTACAATGAAACAATTTCAGTACTAGTGGTACTCCTACTCTATGAATCTTGGTTAAGATGTTAGTGACTTGCAATTCGGGCCTACCAGGATCTGCATAAAAATTATCTTTTATAAAACAATTTTAAAATACTGTAAATATTTCAAAGTTTTTTGTAATCACACATCACATGATTTGAAGCAGAGGCCAGCCAATGATTCCTGAATTAGAAACATTGGACTTCAGTTTTCCTGAAGTTGGATGGTTAAATATCTTAGTGTTATACCTGAGTAATGCCAGGTAGGGCTTATATCTATATCTGAGTAACAAGCAGAGATATGAAGGTATATAGCTGTTGTACGTATGTAGTATCTTGGTAGATTCAGTACTGGTGCTCACATTTATGATGTTCTTGGTGCACATGTGAACAATATTGTGGTGAATCTTTAGGAGAAATTGTTTGTGCCTCAGCATTGATGCAGTTGCAGCAGACAGGTGGCAACAAAAAAGCTGCATTTGAGCGTGATTAAAGTCGTCGTCATCATTGGTGACACTTAGTGGAAAATGAGAGATCTTTGCAAGCATAACGAAAGCATTTAAATTGAATATTAGGTAAATACACACTGAGAACAGAACATAGCAGCTGGCACAGATACTGACCAGTTTTAATGGTTCCCAAGAGACCATCTTGCACAACAAAATTGCTTTCCAGATTGAAGACCGCCTGCCTTCATGCCTAGAACCACAGAAGAGCATCTGTGGCGGTGTGCTGCCCCCTCCTCTCCCAACCCGCCCTTTATTTCCCGTAACCCTGCTCAAGTGATAACCACCAGTGGCGCTGGTAATGGATGCCTGGGGTCGTGATGGCTGCATCTGGCTCAAAGTGGTTTTGGGTGAGACAGATAACAACAAAATAGCCAAGGGCTAGTGGAGCAGGCGCCAACCAAAATACCATTTGCATGGCATGCAAATATGGCTATAAGTCAAGCGTCTTACTCCATAAATAGTGGACAGCCCAGGGCCCACTGAGGTCTCCTGCACGGTAGCGGGCTGCACGCGGGGATCTCCCCTTGAGTAGAAACACCTCTCGACGTTACTCCTCGAGGCTGAGGAATCCTTATCGCATCAGATATAGTCAGTAAGCGAATTGGGAGTACAAGCGCTGAAACTTTGAAATCTTAGCTAAGTGATATAAAGGAATGATTGCACATACATAATCCTTTAGACATAAAAACCCACTGACTAAGTCTGGAACTAAGTCTAGATCCAGCCACACCTAAATTCTCCTCTGAGAAGGAGTTTAGAATGCAAAGGGGTCCTTCCTGAACCTCATGACACAACGAGAGGGTCTCCCTGGCAGTTTTGTCTGACCCTGCCCTCTGTGCAGTAAATACTCAAGTGTATTTTGCCATCTAAGCTTGTTAAACCACTGTCGCATTTACTATTGAACTTTGTTAACTCACTGTCTCATATCAATAAAATACATTGTTGCTTCTCTCTTACCAGTGAAGTGCATCACTCCATCCGCGACAACATCTGAGTCTGAGGGCCTCATTACTGAGCAGTAATTCATCTGAGATGAGAGAGATAATAAACAATGCAATTACATTAAAAATAAACTAAGCTCAATATGTAGAAACAATGATAAGGAGTGAAATTCTGAATATGCTGCTTGCAGAAAAGGTAATAAGTAAAACCATGATAAATAAAGCAACTTAACAGCCACATCTCTTCAGCATCAAGACACCTGGGGAATACCCCACATTTGAAGGTTGCAAATAAGGGCAGTGGAAAGTGTGGCTGGTGCAAGCTTTTTTGAATTCCCATTCACCTGACAAATAGCTTTAACTCCACAGAGCTGTACTAAAGCACTTTGGTACTTTCAAGCTTTATGTTAAGACAGATTGCCTTTAAAAAAAGCCCAGTAGTTTTGTTGACTTTTCAGCTTACTAAAAGGCTTATGTAGATTTCCAATCAGTTTCTATAATTTACAAAACACTCCACAATAAACAGAGTCTTTCTATCCAGAGCGTGCTGCAACTATGGAACAGCAATTCTTCATGCACATTTTCTGTTTGATAGTTAAGCATTTAGTGACACCTCACCTTACAATAATGATGGCTAAATTTCTAAAAATTTGGCATATGGTTAAAAGAATTTTTCTTGCGTAATTTTTTATATACAGTAATTGTCTTGTTCAGCATGTTTGCACAAGTTAAGCAGGTAAGGAAGCTAACAATATAAATTTCTATAACATGAAAGTTTACCATCTATTGACTGACCTCTAGTGGAAATAAGGTACATTTTGGAATAATTTTTTAATTGGTATTGGATATTATGAGGACTATGTGATTTGGGGGTTCTAAAAAAAATGTATTTAATTTGCATTATATGCTTGACACTGTAAAAATACAAAACAAATCTGAGAACATGTGACATTTCTTCTCAAAGTATATACAAATACATGATTGGAATGGCAGGATGGAACCAGACCCCAGAACAACAACAGTGATTAATCACAATGACTATTGTGCTGCACGTGCAGAAACCAGCTCTTAAGTTTTATTCAAACTAAGTAACTCCAAAATGGCAGTGTGTGAAATATGCCAATAACATAGACCCAGGGTAATGATATTCTGTAACAGGGTACAGACCCTGCTACTTTCTCTGTTGGTCAAAACCACTAAGTCATTATAAATTACCACAAAGTCGATCTGAACAACCTCATACATTCTCATCTTTATGCATCAGTTTCACCCCTCTACAGATGTCACCTTCCCACTGGCTCCATTTCAACTCCATTCTTAGATGTTGGTTCCTCACAAGCTGAGGTATCACCAAAATGTAGCCTTATGTGTTTCTTCGTATTTTATTTTCTTCACTGTGTGTTCCCTAATTTCATCTCTCCTGTAACAATTACTGGTTGGTACTTAAGGAAATAAGGGGTGAATGTGTACGTGTACATGAGACACCAATTTCATTCCCTTTTTTTGTAGGGTCTGGAAGTAATTGAAAACTTGCTCAATAGCGAGAATGCTGAGCATATTTCTTCACTACTTATTTGTCTTGCCTGTGTCTGCTTGCTTGATTACTAATGAAATTCCACCTCCTCTCCCCTGACTCTGTTGGATTCCAGTTACATCTTTGCAATTAAGCCTTTGGTTCTGCAGCATATGGCTGTTGATGGTTTTGAATGAGGAGAACACAGTAGCATCTGGAGGGCTTTGATTAAAAAATATATTGAATATAAAATAAGCCAAAACAGTTTCTTGTAGAGATGCTTCTTTCAGTCAAAATTCTCTGTTACTAGAGAAAATATTAATGGATAATTTCTAAGGCTGCTGCATCTGAAAATTTTGGGCTTGCTATCTATTCAGCTCAGCCAGATCTTTCTTGTTTCACTATTTGCCGCATTTTTGATGCTTGGAGAAGCAATCTTGCATTGCCCTATGATGGGATTAGAGGAAAGCCTGGGAGTATCTGTACTGGAAACCATAAGGAATAATAGGACAAGTCTGTAGTATGTAAACATTTGACTTAAAAGAGGAGGTATTTTGACTTCATGTACATGGAGTCCTCTAGTATTAATACGCAACATCCTAGAATACATAACACCTTCCAGTTCAGCTGTCTTTCTCTGAGCTTATCTTTCCATCTAGTACCCTGGACTATTCCCCATCCTTACTCTCCCCATAGCTCCCTCAAAGATCCCCACCCTAAACTGAGTCAGTGTCTCTTCTCCTCCTACCACTTCTGCTTACCAGGGAGACCACCTCCACCTCCCCTTCATCATTACTGACATCATTACTTCTGTTCCCTCACTTCCACTAATATATTTACAGTTACGCATTTCCTTGTTTAATGCAAAAGACATAACAAGATCACCGTGGGAAGGAACACTGAGCAAAAATGCTGATTGATATTTTATTAGGCTTTACAAATACATTCATTAAGGGTGTAAAAATGAAGATAGCTCTTACTCTGAAGTTGGATGAGACACACTGTAATTTTTGATTAATTTGTTTTGGTTGATTCTTAAAGGAAACTTTTGGTAGTTGATGGATTTTTGCACTGACAGTAAGAGAAATATATAGCAGCTCATTCACTGAGGATCTTGTGATTACACATTGTACCACAGACATTGACAAATGCTGTTGTTTGATGTAAGGAGAATAAACTGTCTTTGTTTTGTTGAGTTTACCAAAGAGATTTTTTTTATACCACTCCTGGAATTGTGATCACATTTCTGATAGTTCCTCCACTTTTTTTATATTGGCCATCCTTCCCATTAGCAATAGGGTGAAACTGTAAAGACTACAACGTCCCCATTTTTGGTAAAGATTTGAACGTTGCAGTAAGGGGAAGGAGAGTACTGCTTCAATCCTGGTTGGAGGACTGTGCTTTATACAACACAATTTCATACCATTTGTTGTTCACAGATGATATAAAGATTATGGGAATGAACATTCACTTAATTAGACTTTTCTGTACTTTCTTAGTTCTGGTTCAGACCTTTTCCAAAATTAGACTTTCAACTGGCATTTATCTCCATTCTTTTTGCCCTTGTAGTTATTGTTGTGCGCTCTGCCTACTGTCCCAATCTCTGAATAGTTTTTCCATTCAGAGTGGAATAGAGGTTGGATTTCAAGCTGCTGAGTACCTTGGACTCCTAATGACTTAAGTGAATGTTAAACATTCACCTTTGAGGTCTGGAAAAAAAAGGTGTTTTAATGTTATTTCACCATCATCTATAGAACCAGTTTAGGGCTGAGTAGTATAAAAGTGCTGAATATCTCATAGATGAAGCTACAGACCTTCAGCTGAAGCTATCACATCATCACTTAAGAAAAATGCATCGCCTCACAAAATTCTCTGTAATCAGTGCTGTGGAAAAAAACCCCAACACTGACCATCAAGATGCAAGCTAATTCAGAGCTGTCATCTTCACCTGGATGACCTTTTCCTTCTTCATTCCCCAATGGTGTCATGTGCAGCTTGAGAGATGTGCAAAGCCCCTTTGAGAACAGAGATGGGATGGTCTCCAGCAAGAGAGCAGTAAGCCCCTCCTCTACTGCCAAGGTCTTGCATTTGGCCCTGATAGTTGGGGTGCCTCCTTTAGTCTTGAAATCATTATGACAGCAACAAAACACTACTGAAACACAAGACAAGAATGTCCTGGTACTGTTTATAACAATTAAATGCCAGGAGGAAGGGATGCAAATCACTGTTACAGATAAAAACAAGATTCTGTTTGGAAATGTTCATTTTCAAAAGAACCCATTGCATCAGAAAGAGAGAAAATATAAACAAATGGGCTCATGTGCATTTGCTTGAATCAAACCAGTCAGATCAGAAGTTCTTTGCCTGCAGATGCAAAAGCTGCAGTACAGTCATTTAAATGATCTGTAAGAAAAATTCTGCCACTTTTAGAAGAATACATAGAAATACCTATTTAGGTAACTACACCTTTGGAATTGTTAATGTAACATTGCGAGTTCATCAAATTCACAGCTTTAACAGCAGAATGGCAGTTCGGGATATGGAGTCATGTAGGGATTTTAAGTTTCCAAAAAGTAATAGAAGCCCTGAAAACCTTCTGGGCAAGTGATTTCTCACAGTACTTGTAGAAATTAAATGACAAACTTAGGCAAGAACAGTACACAGGATGGAAAATTTATATGCGGTGACTTATTATAGCCTTTTTAGAGACAGTTGTTATTTTTCCTGTAAGTTTTCTCAGATACTTAACAAAGAAATTAAAACATTTCTGTAATTTAGGGCAATTCTCTCCTCCTCTGATTTGCTTCCAGATAATTCTTCATAGCTTTCTAAAAATACTTTGCAAGAATTTACACAACTCTGATTTCCCTAGTAGAATGTGCATCATATGATCAGAAAGACTATGCCAAAATCATAGTTGTTTAAGGACTTGGCAGCTAATAGTTATATTTTTTTTCCTCTCTTCTTAGACTGTCAAAGGCTGGCTTGTCTTTAGGAAGATCTGACCTCGTTAACACTTTGCAACCTCACATCCACTTTGTTTCTTGTGAAAAATGCTTATATTTTATACATCTACAATATGAGTTACTGTTTCATACAAAAGTGAACAACTTCAGCATGTGGTTTAATACTGCTGTCAGCTTTGCCTTTCTCAAGCCTTTGCCCTCCTTCCCACTCTAACTTCTCCAGCCTATGCTTGAAATCAATGTATAGTTACTCTTGGGAAATTTCTTTTCCCCTTGGACCAGAATATTCACATAATTTTCCACTGGGTCATTAGTGTCCTAATCTGGGCTCACTGGAGATTTAAAAATCAGTTTTTCTTCTGTTTGACTCATGTATAGCATTTTTCACACTTCCATGCTATTGCTAAAGAACATATGGACATTTTTGCTTCACTTCAGTGTTTGGGATTGACCATGGAAACAAGGAGATGCAGCCCAATGCATGCTCCAGAAGGCTGTGCTGGTATACTGGTTTGGGTATAATGAATACAACATCAGATGCATAATCTCTCCTGTACGAACCTAGTTTCCTGCAATCTGAAGTACAATCATGGAAATTGCATGCAGTGAAAACAAAATAAAACAAAAATTCTTCCACTGAAATGAGGAGTACTGATTTTAATGAAACAGGAGATTTGTGAGATTTTACTTTTCCACTAAAACCTTTTCTCATCCTCTTTTTTTTATTTTTTTAATTCCTAATCTGAGCTTTATATAGCCATCTTAATCATTCTTCATAGCAAACCTGGTTTCCAATCCTATTTGGCTGAAAGCCCAAAGGATTACTAGCTGCAAGATTAGCTCTCTAGAGACCATCCTTTCTTCTACTTGATATATCAGTCTTGAAAGCTGTTCAACAGATTGTAGGCAATTTTAAGCTTGAGATTAACTACTTTTTAAAAAAAACGAAAATGTCTAATGGTCTTTTTAGAACCATTTGGGTTTGCTAATGTGAACTCTGTTATTTTCTACATCCAGAAGACATCAGACTATGCTAGAGCTAGTGCTTTTGGGACAAAACATAAAGATTTTTTTTAACCTTTCAAATATGGTTTGCAAAATATTTTTGGTAAATAAACATTTACCTCAGGAATGTTTTAATTGGTCATATAACAAATATTGCGAGCAAATACTGTGTGTTGCTCTGTTTGCTTGATCTGCTTTTGCTGTTTGTATTTATAACCATTAGACTGAAATGAAAGCAGGGAGAGCACTAGGCACGGCTTCAGATCTAACAAAAAATTTAAATCCCATGGAAATGAGAATTTGGAAATTTCAAAACCATTAAAAAAGGCACCTCCTATCCTTCCCCACACAACCATGCACACTTTGCACATGATTAAATTATAGACCTCATTGCCTCAGAATTTCTAAGCTCAAAGAGAACTGAACAACAAACTGATCTGAAAAATATCAGGGGTTGTAATGATTAATGGAACTAAACACAGAGGCTGTCTGGTATGCTGGGGTCCATTACAACCACTAAGGATTGCTGGCTAGATTGCCCTCCTTCTATTTTCTGCTGTGTTTTTTGCACCTTCCTCATATGCTCAATGACAAGCAAGATGTTAAACCAGCCAAACCCCTGGCCTGAGCCAGTCTGGCCATCCCTCTGACTGGCTTCTCCTCCAACAGCTGAACTATTTTATTACCTTGGCACTGCGCTCTCAGCAGACAAGATACAAGAAGAAAGGAGGAGGGCCCTTGCCTGTCTGTCATATGCATATAGCCGGCTGAATGGCATATAGCCTCGTTCAGCTGAACTAGCCATTGAAATTGTGGTTGGCTCCCAAACTGCCCATTGCACAAACTCTTTTGAACATCACCTGCTTTTTCATGCTACTGTCCTCTCTTGTGCAGAGCCGTCACCTCTCAGTCTCTGCCGGGTAGGTGGTGCCTTCACCTCCCTCTCGTCTCTTCCACAAGCTCATGGTGAACGTGGGAGCCGCCAATGATGGTGCAGACAAGCTGGCTAGGTCTTTTCTGCTGGTCACCGTCTGCAGAGCAGGATGCTATTAAAGGTCCAGTACAACTCTGGGTTTACATACATGCTCATACATTCATATGCATAAAAACTATGGGGGTTTTTCAAATAGCCTTTTGAACAGAGAAGGAGAACTCAAGTCTTTTTTGTAAAAAAAACCCAACTTTTTCTGAAGGTGCTTTAAAAATTCTGAAGAGAAGTGTGGTGGAGAAGAACATACATAAACAAAGTTTTATGTTAGAGAGCTCACTGGATTTTTACCTTTTAGAAAGAGTATTTTTGTACTTTATGGCCGGACAAAAGAGAAATTTTTGGCACCTGGTTCTTCCCATGTCACATATGTATGTCTGGAATTGTTTCACTGTAAATTAGGGACTCCTTACTTTTTAAGGGCTGTGATTATACATGCGGGTCTACCATAGGCTGAGCTATGCTGGAATCCAATGGTTTCAGACAGTGTCTTCCTCAAGAAGAATCACACACTCCCAGAGAGTGGAAAAATGTTATCATCTGGCTCCCACTCACTTTGTTCATCCTCTGCATGGGTCCCAGCTGTTGATATAATTACCAGTTGTGAGATAGCAAGGTCTACAAAAGAAAAGGAAGAATAGAATTGACTTTCTTTTCTCTTAAAATACGAACATGAGAAAGTGCTTCAGTCAACTGCTGCACTATCTACCTCAGATCTCAGGAAACACACCTACAATACAGTAATTAACAAAGCAACTGGGGAGCTAAAGAGCAGCTCAAGACTGATTCATCAGCCAAAACGTCTGAATATCTCCAAATCCATCTTAAATCAATACCAGACTTATATTCTCTGTGACAATTAAAATCTGTATTTTCAAACAGAACAGATTTCCAGTTCCTATTAAAAACAAGTAGCAAAAAACATGGGCCTCTGTGGTCCTTTTATCCCAAGTATTACCTTGTGTCTGTTATATGCCAGTTTTTACTAGGGCACTGTTAATTTGTGGGTAAGGTCAGGAAAAAAAATGGACATAGTCCTTTTGAATTAAGTCTATCTATATTAGCCTATAACATGAAGTGAAATTCTTAGACTAATCTATAAGCTCCTAGCAATCTGCTATTACATTAAGTATGTTTAATTCAGTTATCTCTTCTTTATTAATTTATCCAACTACTTTAATCAACTTTTTATTAATAAAAAAGGTAAGCAGGATATTTTTTTTTTTCAGGAAAAAGGTCATCTAGACCAAAAACATAATTATGTTTACTAAGATACTCTTTTGTTCAGCAAAATATTTGGGTAGTCTAATCAAAATGCAAATTATGCCACTAGTGAGAAAAAAGACAGTACTTAATAGCTAAAAGTTCCAGGATTGCACAGACATTGCTGATATCAATTTATTTTGGAAGATCTCACTCTTAAAGATCAATCTCATAAATCATGGATTAGATTGCTATGTGCTTTTCACAAGGGCATCTCATGTCTGGGAACATATCTTCCTAAAGCTTCAGTGCTTGGCTTGCTGAATGCATGGCCCCCATACTTTTCCTATAGCCACTGAGCACTGACCAAACACTAATTCTCTTGGAATGTCTCTTTCTGGTGATGGCCATAGCATAAAAATACAGTAGAAATATTTAAATATGAGCAGTCTCCTTACCCAGAAGCTGCCATTTTCTTTGCTGCTAAGGGGGTGAGGTTGGTGTCTGCAGGCACAGATTATAGGTTACGATTTGTCATCCATGCTTTCCTTGGTGACACTGGCACTGGAACACCACCTTACAGTTCTACCTCATCTTCTCTCCACTTTTGTTATTGATTATGTAAGGCCTTGATCTTGTCTTCCAGTTGGTGTTTGATCTGCCCCATGTAACCAGACTGTGGCCTTGACAGCAGCTCAGTCGTGTGTGTATGTCACAGCGCGTTTCATTGCTTGTCACGCAAGTTCCTGTCCATCAGCATGTCACAGCAGCGGGATCAGGGCCTCGCTTGGGTTCCTGCAGTTACCTTATGGCCTCTCCTGCAGAAATCAGTTCCACATGATTAATTTCAACATATTTGACTGCTTTCTGTGCATTTCTTACCAAAATAAATAAAGAGATCAGAGAGCAAATACGTGTTTTCATGAAAGTTATACACCCTTCTCCGTTTTCTCTCCAAGCCCTTCAGGCTTTCAAATGTTTAAGAGGTGAGGTTATGCTTGACAGCAGAGCAATGCCTTTCTGGCTTCTGGGCTCTTTCATTTTAAAAGTGAACTTTGGCGTCTTAAAGCATTATAGAAAAAAATCTTCACAATCTCTATGGATAGTTCAAAAGAGTGGGAACACGTTAGAAAGACAACTTGCCTGCCAAATCTACAATAATAATTAGGTTAACTGCTAAGCCAAGCATCAAAGAGTAAAATTTGATTCCTCAAGCCCCACATTCTGCTGTTTCAAGAGTCCTGTGGCACTTGAAGAGTAGTCCTCTGCGGAGAGAGGGGGGATAGCATTTGCTTCTAGGTACCCACAAGCTACCTACACCATGACAAGTCAGAACAACAAAACTTCCAGCTTGCTTTTAAGCCCTATTGAGAACTATGAAATTGTTACTGCTCTGGCTTTTCTGTGAAGCCTGATGTGATGGACATGCTCAAAGTACATCTGCTGGGTTGGGCCCTTCAAGGAAGAGAAGCAGAGTAGTCTGCTTTTATGGGCTGGCTTCATTGCCAACACCTCCGCCTCCTTGCCTCTCCATTTCTGTCCTTTCATCCTTGCCATGTCCGTCTTCTCTCTCTTGATTTAGCACCTCAGATATCAGCTCCAGCATGCCTGTGCTGAGCCACGCCTGTAATCGGTTTACTACATTTATTAGTCTCTTCTTTGGAAACAATTCAACTTCAACAGACTATTTAAATATGCCTTTGGACAGAGAATGATCTCGAGCATGATTAAAAATTGAGGAAATTTTCCCTCAGTGGAGAACCTGTCTCCCTGTCACTGCTCCAGCATCTATTTAGGTATTTAGCTAAGCATACATGGGAAAAGGAACTGAACTCCAGCCCTTCCCCTCCACAGGCCCTCCAGTTACCAGTTTGTATTTACTCCCCCTAAGCTGCTAGGAAAGTCAGTCCATGCAAGGGGGAACCATGTAAGTGGAGCTTAACGAGCATCATCTCAACAGTACAAATAGCCTAATAGCTATTTCAGTCTGACAGGAACTAGGGGTTTGAATCCACTCAGACAGAAGTTCAGTTAGGAAGTCACTAGCAACCAACTTCCATATTGTGCAGTTGGGCAACGCTTTACAATGAATTCAGCCTCCATTGAATTTCATTGTGACTCTTTGAAATCAATGAAACTGGCCTGAATTCTGCGAGAGAGGGAGATAGAGGTGCTGTTTTATGCAGAGAAATTTTAGCTCATGTAAAGACTCTAGGTGGTATAGGAATATTGGGTTTATTACTTATATAATTTATGGTTACTGTGGTAGTTCCTGCAAGTAAAAATACATTTCATTTGCTGGGTAACTTCACAGTCAAATTTTTTGGTCCTGGTGAGTGTATTTACATTTCAGTAATGTAATTTTAAACCACCATGAATTTCAGATTTCTTCAGTAAAAAGTCACCTTTTGCTCTTGCAAGATTACTTGTAGCAAAAAACAGATTTTACTTAAAAAGAAGCAAAACTGATTACAATGCTTCTTCACTTGTTTGCTGCAGCACTAAAAGACAAAGGTTAAACTTGGCTACTTTCTTTTATCACAGTGATGCTTCGTGGTGATTTACAATTCATCATCTCTAATGGGATGTAAACGTTGCTGTCACACTTTGTGTTCTGCCCCCCTGGGACTGTAGGAATGTGTGGTTTAAAACTGATCACTTGAAAAAGATATCAGAAGATCCAAACTCTGAAACAATCTTTTAAATTTTTTTTTTTTTTCAAATATCTGTATCTGAAAGCAATGAGAAATTCTCATCTTTGGTGTTTCAAGTTCTTCTGACTCTTTCTTCTTAGTAAACATTACTTAATTGTACTAAAGAGTACAAAGAATGATTAATTTACATAGATATCAACTATTTTATGCTCCTGACGAGCATAAGATGATTTATTCAAGAATGAGATCCAGTGGATCTCTTATCAGTTCCAAGAAATTCATAGGAACTCTCCTACTTGCCCTAATTAAACTTTGCCAAATCATACACAAAAATCCCCACTGTTTTGTCACGGAAGAATCTTTGACCACATGGATTCCTCCCTGTTTATTTTTTTAATTTCTTTCAGTAGGTAATGTTTTATATAAACCAACTAACTCAGATTTCAGAGAATAAAAGTGCTAGAAAATAACCTGTTGATTCAATGTTAGTAAGTAATCTTGCAGTTTAAGCGTTTTTTCCAATACCAAATGCAATAGAACTTAAGTACACTGCTGAGGTTCTCAGCTGCTACAATGGTCTCTCACACACAGAGAGTAATAATTTGCCTCATTATATAATGATAAAATTCCTAAAATTATTCATATCTTTTGGGATGTAGGCTGACTTTTCCCATGGCCTTGAGGACACAGACTTCATATAAAGACTGCACAGAGGGGGCATGCACAAGGAGCAGCGTGTGGGAAGGGTATCTGCAGTCATTGTGTATTTGGGGCATATATTCTCACTGACCACATATCGAGTGTTACCATAACTAGAAAAAAATTTAACAGCAATATTCACACCTAAAACTGCAGTGTGGAAGACGAGATCACTTACAAGGGACAAGAATCAACTAATACAGCCATCAAAACCAATGTCTGGATGTAAATTTATACACTGGATGGTAGGAAAGGACGTTTGGACTAAACCTAGCCTAGTCTGCAAATATTTGAGCATACCTAGGAAATGAAAATGTGACCTGTATTTAGACATCCATTTAAAACACATTTAAAAGATTTTACAATTCTGGTGTAGTATAACATTCATCTTGGAATTTAGCAAAATTATTGTTATTTTAAGGATGAAGACAGTTCTTTGCAGTAAATACAGAATACATTCTCCTATTACACATACCTTTTTCTCCTGATTTGCTCTTTTATTGTAGCAAAAGATCTATCATCTTAGCTATCACTTATAGAATTGTAAGGGACAGAAATTGGCCTCTTTTATAAATAGCCTATTACTAATAATTCTGGATTTAGTTTTAAGAAGGTTTGTTACTCTGGCAGATTTAGCTGATCTCGGTTGAAAGCAATGGAAATTGAAAATCGGGTCCTAAATAGGGAGTGACAGAGTGGAGTTGTAGGAAATGCTGACTGCACATGAACCTGGAAATGACATTGGCATATGAAACACATTTGCCAAGTCTCCTCACTGAAATATCACCTTTGTTAAAGATTATTTATGACAAATTTGTAGTATTGATGAAACTCTCCTTCACAACATAAATCCAGGAAGGATATTCTAGTCAGACATAGCAATTTTGTAACATATATACAATTCTGGAATATTTTATATAACCTGAATTTACTTTATTCTGACATACATAAAACTTTACTCATTTAAATTAATAAATAGAAGATTTTTCATTGATTTATGTGATGAACAGGTGATTTCTTATGCTAAGCAGTTGTGCTTTTTTATTTTTCTTGGTTTTCTCCCCCCCCAAGAAACAAAACTTTCTACTCTACTTTGAATTCTTTCTACAATATAAAGGGGATTTTCGAGAAATTTTGCTCAGGGATTATAAGGATCTAAGAAGGATTTCTGTCTGTTCTAGAAAGAAGAGCTACATGTATCAGTCCCTTTCCCTTCTGTGGTTGGGCTAGGACAGATTAATATTTATCTAGCCCTCTGAGCTCAACTTTTTATCCCTTATTCCCGACATTTTACATCACAATGCCATCTTCATTGCTGCTTCATCTCGCTGGCCCAGAGGGGATTAAGCAGACTCCACCAGGGATGAGAAACAAAAGGAAGAAATCTGTCCCATATGAAGTTAATGGCAAAATTCCTGCTACCTTCCAGTGACAGCCAAGATTTCACCGGGAGTATTTTGCCAAGATCTCCCCAAGATGTCAAGTACAATTCATCTGTTTTGATTTGGTCTAAACCAACACACAGGTTGGTCTAAACTCTCACAGTCCGGAGGAAACAAAAAAGAGCTATGATCTCAAGGCATGACTTTTGACCATAAATCATTACAGGCCTTAAATCTCCCCTGATTTATACAAATTTATTTCAGATATAAAGCCACGAGAGTGCTGCTTGATCCAAAATATTAGCTGTGCTGGGAAGCCCAGCGAAAAGGTTGGACTGCTTTGCACATGAGCTGATTGAACTAATATTGAGTTTTGCCACCTAGACAAGCAAAAGGATTCAAGAGAAAGGCATGTTGGCAAGTCAAAGCAAACCTTTAAAAAGTGCACCAGGATTTCCAGCAAGACGGATTCCTAATTCTTCTTCCACCATAAAAGGACAGTAATTGGTAGAGCTGACTAAAGAGTTATGCAAGGATTTTTAAAATGGACACTTTTTCTATTTTGTTCAGAGTTTGGTAACAGCCAAGGTGCTGTTACATCTCAAACTTATGAACACAAATAAAATTGTTGGCACGAAAGAGCCTTTATCTGCCTTTGAGAAATTGCAGGTGATATTAGTGGTCTTTCCTGATTTCAAGTCACAGGAAGGGTAGGGCTATTTTCTACTGTAAGTCAACACTGTTATCTAAAATGTGCCACCAGTTATCTCAAGTACTCCATACTCATTGCAGAAACAAGTCGGATTATTTGTTGGCAATAATGTTCGTTGGGCTTTATCTCCCTATAATCCAGCATGCAAATGGTTTTCAACAGCTTTGATTTGTGCATATCTGATTGTTTTATGTAACACTTGGCAAACCTAATTTAAACCCACAGATTGCTTGTAAGCCCTGCGTTGTTCAGATGTCATTGAGTAACTCAATGACATCTGAACCCAAGTCTTGTCTTTTCCTTAAGACTGTATTCTGGGGCCTGAAAGAATATTATTGTAAAAATTGGACAAAAAAATCTGTAATTTGATTTGCCTTAAAAATGAAAACATTAATGTAGAGCTGCTACCGTCTCTCATAGAAATTGGTTGCATCTATGAGTTGCACTTGTGCTTTCTTTTGTGTGGCTCGCTGGCCAAACTACAGCACAGATTCCAGCTTATCCTGTTTAAATGTTGATTTTATTCTTGTTGTTGCATTTAAGTCTTTAACTTCTGGGCCAAGTGAATGCTTGGGGATACCGATGCCCACCATCTTCATCTCTCAGCCTTATTACAGTATCAGTGAGAAAAACCGTTTGGGTAACCTCCCTTCAGCTCATCCATGACAGAAAAAGAAAAACAAGGAAGAAGTTCCTTTAGTAATTCAAGTTCAGAGGGGAAAAAAACCCCACAAGTTCCTAAATCAAAATTGTTTGCAGCATTGCATTTCCTATGCAATCTGTAGCATCCCAAGCTTCAGAACAGATGCATGCCGGGGATCTTTACGGCAGCCACAGAACCACTGCCCGGGCAGTTAGAAATCAAGGTCAGGTTTTCATCCCAATTTATTTGAGCAGGCCTTTGGTGACTCAAATATTTTTTTCTATATTTTACTAAGAATTTTATATTAGCTATATCTTTATGTACATTCTATATTTTTACGTTAATTGTGAAATAAATAGATAGAAACTTTTCTGACACAGAAAATACTAAGCCTTCATTCATGCCGTTCTTTCAGAGGACAAAGGCACGCACTGTACAGTCTTAAAATAGCTGTATTTTTGTAGATTACTATCTATATATAGCTAGTCCTTTTTCCTTCAACTTTTGCAAAGCTGTAGCCTATTGAAAGCAGTTTTCTATTGATAGCCAGTTCTGAATGACTGTTCCTCCCAAGACTTAACAACTTATTTTCATATAGCTTCCCCACTTTCTGATTCATTAAAATACAAACTCAGCCCCCAAAAGAGAAACTTGAGCTTTCCAAAGAAAATGTGTGAAAAGCCTTAAAATCTGAATGTAAAAATCCTATTCATAAGGCTACTGACAAGATGCAGCTTCAGTTCCCAAATGCTTTCTTTAACCCAGAACTTTCAATTTAGGAAAGTTCTGATAGTACAAAATAAAATCTCCCCAGAACAGTGTATTCCATGACTAAAACTATGCAACGCCATATTTCTGGAGACCACAGAACAAAATATGCACCCTTATTTATACAGTGTTACCTCTTCAAAGTTTATTGGAAAATGGGACACAGTAATAAACATGGTCCATTCTTGTGACATGCTGGGAGGTTTCAGACCTGACCTGGGCGGTGCATGATCATAGTGTCTGTGTCTCAGGCTCACTCACAGCGTCCCAAAAGGATTCCTGCATACCGTTGTGTTGCACAGACACACACTCCTCCCCATAGCACAGCTGCCAACTGCTCCAACACACACAGAACAAGTAGCGGTACGCTCTAGGTCAAGCCTATGGCTTGTGTCCTTGCCCATGCTTACTTTCCTGTTAATAACAATGATAATAATAAACCCCCCACTAATCTTGAATATTCCAAAACCACAAGTAGATCATCAGTTATGAAGAGCGAAATTTCTTTTAAAAAAAAATTTCTCATTCTTTACTTTGTTTTACCCAGCCTTCCAGAACTCAGCATAAAAAAGAAAACACACACGGAAAGCAGTTATTCTCTCAGGACCCATTTAAGTGCAAGCAAATTCCCTTTGTGTTTGTGTGTGTGTTTACAAACAGCGAGAGCCAACTTTTCAGTATGAACTTCAGAACAATGGTTTTGTCTGTTGCATTTTAAAGATGAACAAAAACTTCCAGCCATATTTTATACTCCGTATTACTAACATCAGTAACAAATTGTTAAGGACAATCTGAACTACCTGAGTATCTTAACATGAAACTCAGTTTTGCAATTCATTGAGAAAGAAAAAACTAGGCTGCCACAATAATAGATTCTTCTTATAACCCCTACTATCTTCTTGTGGATCCATAATGTTTTCCTACAGATACTTTACTGTAGTAAAAATTCATCCATTTTACCGTGCAAATCTTGACTTGCATCAGGCATTAAGGCTCCTTTCCAAGCAGCTGATGCATCGTTGTCTTCTGGGGCTGGTACTGCCTCAGAGCTGTGGCTGACTTAATTCGTCCTCTGGAGATGCTGCTCCATGGTCTGAGCTGAACCACCGCTCCTCGGGAGCTGGCATTACCAAATCTGACATAATAAGGCTGTGGGAGAGGGAGAAAGGTCTCATGTAGTAGCAAAGAGCTTCAACAAACAGATTTTGAGCCCAACCAAATGAGCGACAACCAGCGTGCTGCACCTCATGGTCACAAAGCACAGACCATGGAGCCATTTCCTAAAACACCACTGGTGACGGAGGTACCAGTTCCCAAACACCTGCATGCATGGGAAGGGGCATCCTGGCACATGATGAGCGTTTCCACGCCACTTTTGTTATGGTACATTTATCGTGGGGTAAGAAGCTCAACAACTCAATAGAGAGTTGAAGGCAACTCTATTACGCTGACATGATGATTAATGCCTGCACTGGCCACAGTAGATTCACACTTAATTTACACCTGTGTAAACAACCAGAGACATGGCCAGCAGGATCTGATCCTACTGGAGCATAACCACTTTGGCAAGTTTGTACTGATGTCAGTGGGAGCATGCAGCATTCACATCCTGACTGTTTTAATAATAATGTCTCTAAGCCCCTGGAAAGTTTGCTTAAAAAAAAGATGCCTATCATTTATTGACACTGTGATATTCTCTTAGCCACCCACACAGAGGCTAAAGCTATATTTCAGCATGGTGAGAGAGAAAATGATGTGCTTTTCCAAAATCCTTGCTATTTTTTTCAGCCTACTATAAATAGATAATCTACAGGAGTCGGTTTTAATCCCACTCTGAACAAACCCAAGAACCTAAACTTCAATAGCATGCCTCCTGATTTACATACCCTCCAAGGTATCCGATAACCTGCGCTTCTGACCCCTTCCCCAGTGTCTTTGGGCAATACGCACTGGGCTATCAGCCCTGCCCAGTCCTCCTGGCTGAATTCATGCCTATCATCTACTTCAACCTGTCACCACCAGCAATGACAAAACAACTGCACATTAGTAAAACCTCTCTGTGCCTGTCCTTCAAATATTCACCTCTGTGTTCTTCTGTGAAGCCATGGTATTGCTTTTGTGCTGCTGCTTCTTTGGCCCTCATCTGTCAGATCAATGCATTCATTAAGGAAAGCTTCCTTTTACTGCCCAGGTGAAGAACAGAGATCGTAAAACTGTTATATTTGACAATTCTTATTACAGGTTTTATATGGTGGCTACATTTCTGCTGCAGAAAAGATTCAGAAGACTTTTCCTGATGTACAACCTTTCCAACAAGAGGAGGAATGTAATTAAAGTGTATTTTCTAGAATTCTCTGCTTTGTTCAAAGATGAAGCCAGACCTCATTCCTCACATTCCCTTAGTTTTATGGTAATTGTGAGTAAAGTGAAGTGGGCTGCAAATATCTTTACAATTGTTTTATATTACTTGGATAGATAATTATCTGATTGTGCCAACAAATGCACGCTTAGCCTTCAACCGGTGAAAGAAATGATATGCATTTCTAGCCATAATTGTGTGCAGGTGAAAGAGCAAGAATAAAGTTTTGAAAGCTAAACTGAGTTCCCTTTGCAAATCAAGAGCTTAACTCTTCTCACCCGGGGCGGGGAGGCGGGGAGGGAAGTTTCAAGGATGTTTTAAGATGAAGTTTCAGGACAAAAAGTTTTGGGATGAAATAGATATCTTTTCATTTTCTGTGTGATTCAAGAAAATTTTGTTTGTGGCTGAGAACTCTGCAGTTAGTGGGGAGGGAAAAATTTCCCCTTTCTAGTGAACAAAGCTCAGGGCTGTAGCTTAGCCCATTGAAAACACTGTAGCTTGCCCTTGCCACAGTACAAGGAATGTTGCTCTTCTCCACCTTAGAAATGTCAGCCAAGTTCCTGGGAAGTGTGGAAAGAAAAAAAGGGTCCCTTGAACGGTTGTTCTGCCCAAGCTGCTTCTGCAGCACTGATCTGAGGCCTTGCCTGGGCTGTCTGCAGGTGGGATAAATTCTGTTTATCTCACGGTAATCGTTGTGGTATGTTGGAATAAGAATTCATCATACGGTTATGTCCAAATGTCCTCGCCTTAGTTTGCCATACTTTCCAATAGTCATGTCTCAGCACTGCAGGGGAAGGTAAAAAAAGGTCAAAAATCCACAGTCTCTGATGCACTAAACATCAGCATACAGTTAAAGTACTGCCCCAGGTGTTCATAGTTTACAAACTTGGAAAAATCCCATATGGGCACCACAGTGGCACCATAACAGGACAATTCTCAATACTATTCATCACTGCCCCAGTGTATCACTGAATTACATCTCCATATCTATCCCTGCTTTATCTGTGAAAAAATGATCCTCCAGTTAAAAGGGATGTAGGTCCACAGTCTTGTCATTTAAAAATACGTGGCCCAGTTGTCTCTATCATTGCAGCAAAATGCACTGTATGTCTTGAAATGACGGTGGGCAAGTGTAGATGTTCTTTTTCTATTTGATGAATAATCATCATCATATCCACATGCTCCTCTACATTTTTAATCATTAATAAAAGGCACCTTTGTAGAGAGTTTCTTATGAAATGCCTGTAATATCTTATTTCTAAAGAGAGAGAACATCATCCCCTGTACTGTCTTGACACACTCTGGCTCTGGTAAGACGAATAAGTGGTGCAACAGAAAATAAAACTTAGCTTAAAAAAAATTCAGTGGCAAAATCAAACCTTAGGAGAGAAATGCTTCTATGTAATGACAGATGGATTTTCCCTCAAGTGGATATGATATTTGCGTGCACTAGATGCTATATGGATAAACAAAACCATATTAAAATCTTATTTCTTGACTTGTTTCCCTAAAAAAACCCAAACAACCAAACAAATTGTAATGCAAAAATTTCATTATACTCAAAATACAGTCTCCTAGCTGGAGAGAAGGATGCAAAACATTCCAGCCCGTGATTTGCTTGTGACAGTCAAAGAGCAGTGTTGGGTAATGAATTATTCTGTGTGAATCAGCAGAGTGAGAAAGAGCTGGGGCTCACTGCAAGGCAGGGCTGCCTAATTAACACCTCTCACCTGTGACAGTCACCACCTGGAGACTTGGCATCCCCAAACTCATTTGCACACAATCCTCTCCCGTGTCTCCCTGTAACAGACATAAAGCATGCATTTCCTTGCCACCTGGGGTAAAGTGCAGATTTTCTGTGTCATTTAGTCATTCCTTCCTCCCCAAGGTCTGTGTTTCATATGTTTTGAAAAGAAGAGTTCCTGCTGCATACATGGCAGATTTATAACTAAAATTGGACTACTTTGCTCCCAAGCATGGAAAAAAACCCCACCTTTCAAAGCCCTGAGCTACAGAGCAGCAAAGCCAGGTTCTAGGGAGGAGGAGAGAGATAAGCTTTATACGTGGCAGCACCTTTTCCAGTTTATGAAAATCTTACAGAATCTTTCTGACTTTATATTTAACATGGAAATTATAATTTATCTGCTGTGATCCTAGTAATCTGAAATAAAAGGTACTTGGGGCATATTTTAAGAATATCTAATTCAACCTAATAGTTGTGGGGGTTTTTCGGTTATGTTTTGTGAACTCAAGGCAACAAATGGAGAGGGACAAAAAGACATAGACTGTAGTTCGATAAAGGTGGAAATTGCATCATTACCTCTAGATATATATATAACCTGGCACATGATCAAGACAGGGATAATTGGTGCCATTTGACTTCTGTGCTGGGCGCTCCGGAAAGGTTAATTGTGGTTACCAGATGTTACGTACACAGCGTCATCTAAGTGAGTATATATGCAAACATATATTAGTAATCATTGTTTTAAAGCTCTTTAAACTGCTAAAAGGTAGGATAATGGTACAAAATATTAATATGTTTCATACAAAGCAAAAATACCATAAGTATATTGTTCAAGAGTGTGTTGCGGGGTTTTTTTTAAGTGAATATAGCTTAATTAAGCTGTGGTTATGAAAGTAAATCATGAGCATTCTTGAAATACAATATCTTCGCGTAAATCCATTACAGCACATAACCAAGGTAAAATCTGAGCATCATGGAGTAATTGACAAATTCTGGTGTTGCAATGAGCCTCCAAACAGCACAATCATCCAAATAGGAGGTTTTTTGCCCATCCCTGTCTGCAGTCAGTTTAAATAGGATGAGATTACATTGGAAAACCACCAGAGATTGCACAATCCAGACTGTCCCACTTATTATGAAGAGTTTCGGAGCGTGCTATGGCTGCAGACTGGCATACATGTACATCTTTCACATTGCTCCAGTCCCACCAGTGAAATTATGGCAAGGATGAATTTAGGCTAGTATGTCTAATGCAAGAGAAAGTCCAAAGCATTGGAAAAAATGAATAATGTCCATTATAGGGACAGTATTGGTTTACTTATTGAATTATCTCTGTTAAAGCAATATCATTGACATAATAAAAAGTTAGAGTTCAGGAGTCTTGCAAGGACTTCTTCTAATTCCTAATCATTGCTCTCAGCAACTGCGTATAATATATCAATTTTATCCCACATGGGGAATCGTTACCCTTTGACTCTGAATTTGCAGAACAGAATTTAAGAGCTGCAGTCTGTTTCCCACATGACAGAAGACTAAATATTTCCATGAAGATTGCCTAGTCTGAGTGATATTTTTTGTCACTGCATTATAAAACTTTAAAAATATTGGGAACTTTTAATGTTCCACTGTGCTGAAAGCATCCCTTCTGGATTTACTGAGGCGTCCCAGAACCTTTCATAGTCTTCCAATCACACAACACAGAATAGTCAGCCTTCCTGTGCACATCTAAAAATATTATTCACAGCTGTGTTTGGACACATATTTTAGGACTGCTATAGACAGGGCTGGATGTAGCTGCCTGTGGCTACGATGTGGGTGGGAGGCTGTGCAGTAACACTGCAACTTTCATCAGGAGACGCAGGCAGCCTTTGAGATAGACCCAACCCTCCCTCATCCCAGTACTTCTGTGCTCAGCCACAGAGACATTTATCACAAGGGGAAAGTCTCCCTTTCTCTTTGTTCTTCCATTATTTTTCCATAGGTGTATATAGGATACATGAAAGGTGCTCTAGTTAAAGTGTCCTTAGTCCTCAAAATCCCAGCAACACCAAGTGTGTCCCCATCTGACAGCCTCAGAAACATGCCCCAGCAACTGCACTCAGGCTGTATTGTGCCGCACAATCTGCAATAGCAGTTTCCTCGTGTCCCCATGACCCTAGGCTTTTGGGCCCCACAGATCCTCAGAAATATATGGGAAAAATAAAAATAACCGAATGTAGCTGTATAAGCTCTAATAGTAAACTAATCTACCACTAGATCTCTGTACTTGCTGATTTTTGAAGATTGCAATACCAAAATGTTGGAGGGTGTTCTATACACCAGCTGGGAGACCCCTATGACAAAAACTGTGTAGCATTTTGTACCTCTTTATAATGCAATTAATTCATAACCTACACTAGAATCCACCAGAACCATTGGATTCTGAGATCAGGTAGAACAGCCAAGCGTGACCATATAACAGGCTAGTAATTTATGCGTTTCATTACCTTGGGCTGTATGTCTTTTTTCTGGGTTTTACTACTAGAAATACTACAAGAAATAAACGGTGTAATGAACATTACAGGTACCACATGCACATACAGGTACCACAAGCAGCAGAGCTATAGGACCCATTATACCAAACCGAGGACACATTTGTTCGGATTTCAGACAGGTAGCTGAGAACTGGAACAAATTTTACGGGGATATGCATACCAAAGCTGCTGCATGGCAGTCATGACCTCTCACAAACCCTGGTCTTAATCCGACTTTCATGGGAGTTTAAAGTCCCTTCTTGGGTGCAATTTTATAACAATTGTTAGCTACTTGCAGACCTCAGCATTATCAGTGGAGAGCAGATTGTTGGTATCAGTAAAACAATCAGTAAAACTATTCCAACAATGGCAGGACAGAGATGGGTCTAGTTTAAATAATTTCTTATTAAGACAGAGAACAATTTCAAGATATGAGTCATGGCACCTTATCAAGTCCTATCCATTTTTGCTGAGGTTCACACAATAGAGAATTACCATGCTGATTATTTAGCATTTGTTCACCGCGGGCATAGCTCCCTGATAGTTGTAACCCAGTTGCCAGCAACGGATCAGTTGGGTTTTTTGGACATCTTTTATCAGCTCACTAAAAGTTTTCTTCCTCAAGAGAGATCTTAGGCCATAGGAACAAACTTGATGGCTAAATAGGAAATTGCAGCTGTAACATCCAAAGATGCAACTATTGTATCACTTGTAAGAATGGCTAAAGAAAAAACAAATGACACACCCTCCCCTCCCCCTCAAAAAGCAACTTTTTGTTATATATGCATTATTAGAAAACAAAATATGGCAGCTATTTGGTATCAGTTATGTCTAGTCAACCAGCTAGATTTCTACCACATCAAATTTCTTGCCTGTTTTGCTTCTATGGAAGTGACAGAAAAAGCATACTGAGGTCCTGGGGAATATCTGGGTACTCTCCAGGCAGCTCTACTGATACATTTAAATCTTGATCTACAAGAGAGAGAAAAAGAGCACCTGAAAATGAAAAGGTTAACCAGACATTCACTGTAGTAGTGGTTTTTTTCTCTGCTTCTTCGTTAAATAGCTCTGGAAAGCCAATGCAAACGTGGAGGAAGCAGTCCCTTCTCTCTGCCTGCCCAGCAGCACCCCCTTTGGGGTGCGCCCAGTGAGGATGTCCCCGGCTGCAGTGTGGTTGCTTCTGGATCCTCCCGCTACCCTCTGTCTCTCACAGGCCCTTTGCTCTTAAATACCTTGTGAAGTGATTCACAGGAGTGCTAGACCTCCCTTTTCCATTATGAGAAGCTGTGAAACCTGGAACTTGCCTGCCAAAAACCAAAGAATAATTGTTCTTGTACTGGAAAGGAAGCAATTAATCAATTCCAGCATGCACATTTATTTACAATAGTGAATTATAAAAGCAAAGCGATCTGTTAGGCTTTGCTTTCTGACTTTCTGTTGGGATTTGCCTTCAGACTTGCCTGTGTGCCTTTTAAAACATTGGCAGCTGTGGTAATGAAAATGGCAAGCAAAGGACAATTGAAAATGGTGTCACAGGAACATTCTTTATGAAGGAAGCACATGGGTGAAGTTGTAGTTTATCCAGGGCTTGGCATGTGAGCCTTTTGTGCAGGACTTCCTCCTCTCCCATCACTTTCAGCCTCCCTCGAACCCAGCACATCTTGAGAAGCAGGACCTGAGAGACAGCAGAGGATGGGCTCCCCGCTGCCGAGCCCAGGTCCCCAGCTGCCCACTGACGGTGGGAGGCAGGAGGGAGAGGACCCTAGGGTGTGTGAGATAGTCGGCGTGAAGGGCTTTGAAAGCCCAGGGCAGATGTACTTTTCCACAGTAAGGCATAACTTTGTAGAGAAACTATTTGTTGGGTTTGCATAAATGCAGACTAGTGACAGTATGCGAATCCAGGTTATGAAATTTGCAACATTTTTGTGAGTGACTTTAGTGAACCATTACTATCAAGTAAGCCAAAAATATTCAGCGTCCATCCAACTGACTTTCAATAGCTAGGATGTTGTATGCCTAGTGTATTTATAAAACACAAAAATTTCTTTCTGCTGCCTTTTGGATTTTAATTGCAGATTAAATTATTTCCAGACATTGTCTCATAACCCTAATTGTGCGGTAACATCACAATTAAGTTTATCTGTGACCTTCTTCCTTCTGACAGAAGCAAACCGTGCAGAGCTCAGGCTTCCCAGAATTCAGCCTCAGCACAGAAGCTTCTTGCCAGATCCACATCTGAGACAATGAAAGATGATCTGTTCCCAAGCATCCAGCTAAGGCTGTGAAAGGACTTGCAAGATACAATACAATACAAAGACATTTTTGATTTAAAGGCAAAAATGTAGACTAGGTGCAGTTCTAACCACTCTTTACACTGATTTTTATGCTCTTGTAACTTCTCTCTTTCAAAGGGTAAAAGTCTTTAAAATACAGAACACATATCTGTAAAAGCAATGATTTTTAAAAGGGTAACATGACATGAGCCTAATCTTTCCTGGTTTATCTGCAGACAGAGCAAATGGGATATAACATGACTGTCCACATCCTCTGTGGCTTGAGCTCAGAAAGAAAGCTGATACGGAACATTTTGGTGGGGGGAAAAAACGGGAAACAAGACTTCTTACACACAAAGCACAGCTCTGTTATCAGGATGATTAAAGACATTTACTGTAAAATAACAGCTTTCCAGATCCTCTCAACATCCTGAATTCATTCTGCTGTTCTGTGGTAATTAGATGGGTTTCAAATGTTGTAAAATACAAGCCTGTTTAAGGAAAAACGTTCTGCTAATCAAGTTGTCTCAGAGTATTTGGTACAAGCTTTCATCTCTGTTCCTTCTAACATCTGTCATACAGGGGAGGCAACAGAGCTTTGCAAAAACATAACTAATACTCCTGCAAGTCTAATTTGTCAGACCTTAAACCAAAACATTGAAGAACAGAAAATTCTGTAAGACAACAAGTAGAGCTGGAGTGGCTGCCAGGGACGCAAGGAAAATGAGAATTCTGTATGAATTCTGATTTCTGGGAGCCAGGATGTGCTTGTGTGTGCGTGTCTGGGTTCAGGTGCTCTGGGGGAGGTTGAGAAGTGAGCACAGATCTCCTGCACCCTGAGGAGATTTCTGACCCAGCTCCTGGTTTAAAAAAGAGGAGATAGCAGAGCTACCAGCAGCACCAGCTTTAGGGCTCCCCCTTTGTTTCTTTTGCTTTCCTTACAAGTCAGAGCTTGCAAAGGAAAATTCCTGGTAGCCAAACAGTTACATCATTTTTATTTTAGTTTCTCTTATCAATTGTCTTTTTCTAGATTTTCCTAGTCCTTTGAGGCAACAAATTGTTGGTCAATGGCTATTGACTACAGCTCCATTTTTGTTTACTGTCATTCATTTCACTGCTCCAAATCTCTTTGAGAATGCAATCTGCTGCTTTCTGCAACATGGTAGGGAGACAAGACCTCCCCTCCGCAGCCCCTGCTCCCCAGCTCTTACCAGTTAGCTGCACTCTCACCACGACGATGGCTCGTTGGTGCAGGGCCATGCCATCACCCCAGTCATATTTCAGTCGCCTTCCCAGGTCACCGACTCCAGCTCAGGAGTTTCGGTCAGCAGCTCAAAATTACAGTACAATCTTCGGGTGCAGAAAGGTTAGTTTTCCTCCTTGGTCTTTGACAATTATTTTTTATAACTAATATTTTGATACTGTTTTTAAACAAAGAAAGACACATATACTAAATGCTAAAACTCAAACTGAGGAGTTGGACACCGATGTCAGGACCCTGCGGGCACTAACAGCCCTCCCTGTCTTTGCCCAGCCTCCCCTGGGCCTTCGCCCACCTTGCCCAACACCCAGAAGACCCATTCCAGCTCAGCTCAGGCTGTCAGTCCCTGCCCTGGTGACACCACAGCACTGCTGGTCTCCAACCCCACCTCTGTCCCTGCCTCCTGGATGGACCTAGACCATACGCTGCGGGTAGCCTGTCTCCAGGACGGACTCTTTAGATGTACCCTATACCTGTGTCTCCAGTCCTGTCTCCTTTTGCTCCTGGCTGGGTTCCCCGGGTGGACACCAGAGCTGGTTCATCCCCTCACGGCATCAGGGGCTGTTGATGGACCCTGTTAGAGTGGCACCCAGCTGTGCCTGTGGTGCCCAGACACCGCGGGACTGCACCCCACCAGTGAGGGTCACCCTTGGCTCCTATCACCTCGGGCTGCCCTGACAGCACACAAGCTGCAAGGGGAGAAGAGGAAAAAAACTGAAGGTGACTTGGCGTATACAGATGCATCACAGAAATAGTTCATCAATGGAGATTTAGGAACTGGACTATGTCTTTTGAAGAGGGCAAGACTTGATTAGCAGGGTTTTCAGGCAGAAACTTTGCCAGAGGGATTTGAGTGGCACAGTATAGATGTAGAGACATATAAGGATTGTAATGCTACAATACGGTTGTACTTATATCTATGTACATATGGACGTGGTTCAGCTTTCTCTAGAGATGAACAAAGTTATAAACTTCAAGGAAGTGTAGAGTTCTCTAAAACCAGTTCAGGGATGAATCTTTTCCATGATAATTATGCAGTAGTTTCTACAACCCAGTCGCATGATGTTAACCTGTCAGGATCGAGTGGCAGCCATCTGCTCCATAACCAAACCTGGGTGTAGTTGGCCACCAGGCAAAGTGAATTACCTGCATCTCTAGAGCCCAGTGAAACACAAACTCAGTGTTTGCAGCAAGCTGCACCATGTAGACAGCTCAAGCCAGATCACCTCATCAAATCCCCTCTCCACATGCAGCCACTGGTTAATAAGGGTAGCATCCCATCACAGACAGCTCAAAGAAGGTACCTATCACGTATCCAAGTGCCACTGGAAGCTTTGAATCCAGTTACACTAGATATTTTATGAGTGAAAAAAATTCATGACATGGCATGCCAGTACAAATATCCACACCACATCCTAGGGCTTAAAAAGTAGAATTGTTCACTGTGACCATTTCTCTCAAGACTGAACAGGTAATAGCTCCACTGTACTAATTCCTGCTTCTTCAAAACACTTCTCACCAAGTTAATGACACAAGGGAACAAATGGATGCAGATGCAGTGAGAAACAGGTCAAATAAAATTTTTAAGACCCTAAATCAGGCATGCCTATACAGGATGTTCTACATTTAGTAAATTTGGATCACAGTCTCAGTTCTTCTGATTTACAAAGAGTATGTGTCCAAAGTAGACTCAGTCTGTATTGATAATAATTGACATTAACCTTGCAGGGGCTGCAGTGTTTTTTCCTACCATCGATAAAGGCAAATCCTGCTTGCATTTGAACATCAGAGTTGTTTGAAAAATGATATGCAGACCACTTACTGTTTTGGTAATGCTGGAAATGCTGTTTCTCTTTAAGAAATGGGCCAAATTCTGTAAACTACCAGTTTTAGTTCATCTACTGGGCATTAACATGAACATGCATTGTGGTTTAACCCCAGCCGCCAACTGAGCACCACGCAGCCGCTCACTCACTCCTCCCCGCACCCAGTGGGATGGGGGAGAAAATTGGAAGGAAAAAAGCTGAACTTGTGGGTTGAGATAAGAACAGTTTAATAGAACAGAAAGGAAGAAACTAATAATGATAATAATAATAACAATAAAATGACAATAATAATAAAAGGATTGGAATATACAAAACAAGTGATGCACAGTGCAATTGCTCACCACTCGCCAACCGATGCCCAGTCAGTTCCTGAGCAGTGATCCCCCCAGGCCAGCTCCCCCCAGTTTATATACTGGGCATGACGTTACATGGTACGGAATACCCCTTTGGCCAGTTTGGGTCAGCTGACTTAGCTGGGTCCCCTCCCAACTTCTTGTGCCTGGGCTGGGCTGGGCAGGAGAAGCTGAAAAGTCCTTGACTTGGTCTAAACACTGCTTAGCAACAACTGAAAACATCAGCGTGTTATCAACATTCTTCTCATAGTAAATCCAAAACATAACACTATACCAGCTACTAGAAGGAAAATTAACTCTATACCAGCTGAAACCAGGACAATATGAAATCTTTGCTGCAATTTCAGGAAGTTACCAGCCAGATTTTCAAGGCTGAAGGCTTAATATGACTATCATTTTGTGCCTCCCTTGTTTTTACACCTTTCCTTAAGTATCAGTTATCATTTGCATCAAAGATACAGTACAGTGTTAGATGGACCTTGGCATGATACATCTTGTCCAGTGTTTGAGTAATTGAAGGAAAGTGGATTTCTGAAACAGATTCGTTATTCATTCAGAAGCATGTAGATGTAAACATAATTTCTGTTCAAATGGAACGCTGACATTTTTTTTCCTTCTGTTTTATTCAGAAGATTATTTACCTCTCCATTTTCACTGGAACAAGTATTTTGAATGTTTCAGCATGGATTCTTGTAACACTTTGAGTTGAGACTACTGAATAAGTTAGACTAGCTAATTATTAATATATTAAAAACAATAATCTTAATAATCAGATGTCTGAGATGGAATTAAATGAGCCAGAAAAGAACATCATAGAGGGGTGTATCAACTATCAACTACATTTTCCAAAAGAAAAAAATAAAAGAGGGGGGAAATTGAGCTACAGCACCATGTTGTGGTGTCAAAAATACCAATATTGGCAACAATTTCCCAGTACGTTCCGTTGTGGGGGGAAATGTCATTGGCAGAACTGTTTTGGGAATGGTTCCTGTTGATTTAGACAGAAAGCCTTCGGTAGACTGGTGGCAAAAGCAAGAATAGTTTACACTCATATTTGCTCATTAACAGAAGTTCAGCTGATACACAGTTTGGACTGAAGTTTCAAGCACGTACATGCAGATGGATGGTATATTCAGAGAGAGGAAATTCAAGCACAAGAAACAGTAGGAGGGCTACTGACATAGTGAGACAGCTTACATCAATGCTTTTTAAATTTTACTGCCAAGACACACTCTCTCCAATTTTACTGTTGCTCATATGGATAATTTTCTCTTTGAAAAACAAAATCAGTTCAAAGCCAAGAGTAGCAGCCAATTTCAGGTAACATAAAGCATATTTGCACCAAGAACATCAATAGATCAATGCCATTTACAAGTGACTACTGGGACACAAATGACCCTGTCACATGGTTATACAGGAAGAATCTGTCAGTGAAACAAAACTATTTGTATTTAAATGAAATTATTTCTTCCACATCTATGATGTTTGCAAGAGATGAGCAGAGATCTGAGCACCTTCTGTCTGCATAGGAATTGTAAAATTTCTCCACTTTTTTGTAGATGCTCTGTTGACACCAAATGGTTAATGGAAAAGACATTATGCTACTTTGACTTTTTTGTCAGACTGGTTTGGAACATTCATAGGTCTTTTTATTTGATAAAAAGTTACCTTTTTTTTTTTTTTTTCTCTTTTATCTGGTACACTGTAGTGCTGGAACAAGGGGCCTAACAACCTTTTATTTGTTCTATCGCATATCTCAGCTCTCTATTCCTACCTGACTTTAATTTACTTATCAGTACAAAATGTTTGATTAAAATAGACATGGGTGGGTGTGTGGCATAAAATGCACTTAAAACAGCAATCTGAAATGGGGTTAAGAAAAACGATGTCCTTATGATTAATTGCAGTACTTTTTTATTTGATGTGAGATACATGTTAATGACTGCTTTTAACATATTCCCTTGCTGCTTCTTTATCTATCTGTCCACAAAGAGATTTGATTGAGTAACTGCTGTGAGTGGGGCTTTATATAAACAAGCTTTACAAAAACAGAGGAATAGGATTACAATAGGTTTCTTGAAGTGACAGATTCTGGCAGCAGCAGTCCAGCAAAGGAACAAATTGAGTATGTCAGCCTTTAATTGTTCTGCACTTTCATATAACTGATATTGGCACAAAGGCTCCATTCTGCAGACAGTGGGAGTTTAAATTATGGGAGGAGGGGGTTCAGTCTGTACTGTATATGAAAATGTCCAAGCAAGCCATTAACTAGATCTTCCAACACCACCTTCCATCCCCTGACACTTTGAACTCTTCTCTCCTCTGACTGATGCACAAATTGGATTAAGAGAAAAAGATTTTTCTGTGAGAGGACAGCAAAGGGACTACAGACTGCTTGCAGGCACAGGATGGCACAGGTTTTGGTCACTCCCGTCAATGTGAGCACTGTCTGCAGGTCTAGTATAAGCTACCAGGGATGCCAGCAGCAAGTGTCACTGAAAGCAAAAAACATCTACCCTCCATCATTCCCACACGCACAAACAAGCCAAATCATGATGAATAGTATCTATATTTTACCCGTAAGTATAACAAAAGTTACCTGAATAATATGTAGAGAAACGAAGTCAACACAAGTGGTTATTTTTCAGCCTGTGATACACAGTCTGTTAGGGATCTCCAAAATACTTCTAAAGAGGCTACAAAAGTTAACTAAGGAAAGCAAGTTCCTTGTCCGTAAGCTCACGTCATTTGCATGGAGTCCACATATACACTTGAAAACTTTAGGAAAAAGGTTTGAAAAACATTGATTTCAATAACACCACCAGTAGGGGGTTCTTTTCTTTGTAAAAAGAGAGATCTATCAGACAAGCAAGATATAAGAAACAGATGCCTATCAAAATTATAGCTTCTTGATTTTTATACAATTTATCTTCTTAAGTATGGGAAATTTAAAACCAGTTTCTTAAAGCCATGAATTTCTGGTCCCAACAAACTAGTCACAGAAACCATACACCATTGTGTAAAATAGATTATATGCTGAAAAAGAGTTTTAGAGTCACTCCTTCTTGCAAGGAAGATGGTTTTCTTTCCTTCCAATACGATAAAATACAATTGCAGTTCCTTACTGAGAGTCAGTTTTTACTTCATTCTAATGCAATTTCATGGGAGACCCCCCCCATGCAAGGTAAAACACATGCCACACAGGCCTCAGTGCTGGTTGGCAGCAAACTCCTGTCCATAAGGTGGGAAAATACAGTATACATTCCTTTTTGAGGCACATGAGATGGAGCTGCAATGCCCTTCCCAGCTGCCACCTCACCTTAGAGAAGATTAAATTTAAACCACTCAGGTGTCAAAGAATGACTGGGACTACATATCAGTAATGCTGGAAGTTTGGTGCCTAACTCACAAACCAGCCCTGCTGAGATTCAGAGGTATAGCTGTCACGCAATCACAAATGTATACTTTACTGTTAACCCTACAAGAAGGGTAAAGGTGAGGGACACGTATATTTTGGTCATTATAGCCATGCAAGTGGGACTTGATGGGCAAGCGAGTGACAGAGAAGATGTTTGCAGAGCTGTTGCCTCTAAATTTCCTCCCTTTGTATATTTATTATTTGTTTAATACAATTAGATTTTAGATCCATTTCATCTTCAGAATGCTATCCTGACAACTTTTTCTCAAGCTAAAAAAAGCTTCCAAGAGAAATGGATTACACCCTCTCAGAGGTACCCTGGGCTGGCCTGGGTTGTGCAAATACTTTGCTGTGCACAGGGGAGAATCATAGAATGGTTTGGGTTGGAAAGGACCTTAAAGATCGTCTAGTTCCAACCTTCCTGCCATGGGCAGGGACACCTTCCACTAGACCAGGTTGCTCAAAGCCCCGTCCTACCTGGCCATGAACACTTCCAGGGATGGGGCATCCACAGTCTCTCTGGGCAACCTGTTCCAGTGCCTCACCACCCTCACAGTAAAGAACTTCTTCCTCACATCTAATCTAAATCTACCCTCTTTCAGTTTAAAGCCATTACCCCTTGTCCTGTCACTACATGCCCTTGTAAAAAGTCCCTCTCTGGCTGTCTTGCAGGTCTCCCGTTAGGTACTGGAAGGCTGCTGTAAGGTCTCACTGGAGCCTTCTCTTCTCCAGGCTGAACAACCCCAACTCTCTCAGCCTGTCTTCATAGGAGAGGTGCTCCAGCCCTCTGATCATCTTTGTGGGCCTCCTCTGGACTCTCTCCAACAGGTCCATGTCCTTCTTATGTTGGTGGCCCCAGAGCTGAACGCAGTACTCCAGGTGGGGCCTCACCAGAGCAGAGTAGAAGGGAAGAATCACCTCACTTGACTTGCTGATCATGCTTGTTTTATATGCAGCCCAGGTTACAGTTGGCTTTCTGGGCTGCAAATGCATATTGCTGGGTCACGTTGATCTTCTTGTCAACCAACACCCCAGGTCTTTCTCCGCAGGGCTGCTCTCAATCCACTCATGACCCAGCCTGTATTTGTGCTTGGGATTGCCCTGACCCAAGTGCAGGACCTTGCACTTGGCCTTGTTGAACTTCATGATGTTTGCACAGGCCCACCTCTCAAGCCACTCAAGGTCCCTCTGGATGACATCCCTTCCCTCCAGCGTGTCGACTGCACCACACAGCTTGGTGTTGTCAGCAAACTTGCTGAGGGTGCACTCAATCGCACTGTCGATGCCACTGACAAAGATGTTAAACAATATCCCATGTCCCGATACCGACCCCTGAGGAATGCCACTCATCACTGCTCTCCACTTGGACATCGAGCTGTTGATGGCAACTCTTTGAGTGCGACCATCCAGCCAATTCCTTATCCACTGAGTGGTCCATCTGTCAATGGATGCACCAGGGCTTTAAGCTGTACTTCATAGGTGCACAGCCAGATGTACGCTGGTTCACTCCAGGGAAATAGGCAAGTCAGTAGAAAATTCAGACTAGCCTCATTAACTCAGAATGTGCTCAGGCCTTCTCTTTCCTTTGCTTTAGCTTCTGCAGGCTTGATAACATGTTAACAAGATGCACCAGATAGTTTCTGGATGGGAGGGAAAGACTTTGCTGAACTAAGAGCAGGGATGAGAGTTAGGAACTGTTCCAAATAGAAAACCTGTGACTCCTGGAAGGTGAATGGCTACATTGAGGAAATTCTTGAGGAAGGACTTCAGGCTGAATGTCATCACTTGAGTGGATTTTTCTGAATTGGAGAGGGGAAACAAGTAGTTTGAGGAGGGGGGAAGATGCGAGACAGAATTGGTTTGGCAGGATTTAAGATAGATAAGCAGAGGATTAAATAGTGTAGTGAGGGAAGGAGCAAGGAGAACTCTTGAAGAGAGAGAAAATGTCAGCAAGTATTTGAGTAAGAAAAAGAGACAGAGGACAAGACTACAAATTGTAAAAGAAAGAAAAAGGGGGACTGTGAGATATAGGAGACACAATAAAGACAGCAGCCTTCTCACTCCTTTCCTCTGCCCAGATATTTGTGTTCTGCATTAGGAACAGGAGAATCTCATCTCCTTCCACTTCCATCAAAATCCTGTTTATTTGGCTTATACACCCCACTACCTTTTTTTTTTTTTTTTACTTTAAATTCTGTTGAATCTCTGTTGATGGAGAGACACATCTCACTGCAGTATGTGTGATAAAACTAAATCAAAAGAGCGGCTACCTTACTTCTTTTTAGAGATTAATATTCTCTGGTGAATAAGTCTGAATCCTGTTTGAGCTCAGTTCACTTCAATATCATATGGCAGCATCATAAAGGTTCTGTCATCATCTCTCCTTCTGAGCAACATCAATATGTTTCAGGGCCTCCTTTATTCTGCATCCAGTGCTGGACAGAAATCACCCTCTTTGCAAATGTCTTGTAAGCACCTCATGGAGCAGTTGCAAAAGGACTTGCATCTACAATTTAAAATCAATATAACTGCTTGACCATAATCAAACATATCATGGTGTGTACCTCCTCTTGTTCACTGTTTTTTTATTTTTTCGAGTCAGAAATAAATTTACCACTCCTCAGTTTGCAAGAAAATTGCTTTGATAGCAATTTGCCAATACAGCCCTCAGATCTTGTGACCTCCATGTTGCAGTCATTTGCTAAATTCTTCCCTTTGCCAGCATTGTAAGCCATAACCCTCTGTTTATTATTAAATCTTTCTAAAAAATATCAGCTAAAATTAATCTTTGGGAGGCAGAAGAAATAGCTGCAAGACTCCATATGTTATCAGTCTTAATTTTATTCCCGCCCAGTCTCATAATGCTCCTTCCATTTGTTCCAGTAGTTCACTTACCATCTCCCTGAGGGTACCTCAGACTAGTCACTTCTTATCTCTTTACCACAAATGTGACATTACTTGAAGTAAAAGCCTGAACAATGATATCACTGTGTTTTCCTCTCCCTTTCTTTGTTAATGCACAGTACTAACTCAGCCCACTCTTTTGCACTTGATACTCACTGAAATAAACAGTTAACAAATACAAGCTGTTTTCTGTGTTTTCTTTAAAAATAACTGTAATAAGTCTTTCTCGCTAGATCATGATGAATTTGAAACTATTTGACTATGCAAGATAAGCTAATTTAAATATTTATTTCTGGTGAAAATGGCATTGTACCAGTTAAATTGAGAGCATAGGCTAACAGCTGGGCTGATGGCAGAGTAACCTTTTGTCCTATGGGATTACTGGCAGGGCTGCTGACAAAAATTAAGTTAGAAAACACTCCCACACTGAGCATCTACCCCAGGATGCTAAAGCAGAACACTTACCCCTGAACATAATGCCTTCTGCCAAGATTAGATGAGATGATTTCGCAGGTTCAGGTTTGTAAGGCATCATCAGTAGAGAGCTACAGCACAGTGACTTCAATGACCAGACGACAAACTAGGGAAAAATACAGAATACCAGTATTATTCACCATCAAAAATGATGAGATAAGCATTTATATGATACATACATTTTGATGAAATATTTATTCTGCAGCTTGCAAGGAAAAAGAAAAGACTGTTTACTAAGAACAGCTGTGAATGAAGAGCAAGTTGAAAAGAGCTGACCAAAGCCATGCATCAGAGAAGACATGAGAAAAGATAAGGTCATCCAAGAGAAGAGTAGATGAAGAAGCACCAGCATATGATGGCTGACAGAAAAGCTGGCGAGCAATAGGAAGGCAGTTAGGAAATCTTGGCCCTTTATGGAAGCAGGAGAAGAGGAACCGAAAAGTACTGGCACGGTCAAGCTGCAGAGTGGGAAATTGGTTTTACCAGCAGAACACCACTTAGACTCCAGTTATCAATGTAATGCAACCAAAATGAACAGAACAGTGGGTGGTTTGTTTGGGTTTCCCCCACCCCCATAAAATGTCTTTCAGAAAATCCACAATAAAAAAAAGTGAAAAATCTTTCTGATCCTTTGCAAGTGTCTTTCTTTGCAAGTCTCATGTGATTTGGTGACTAGTAGCTAACAAAATTAACTTCTAATTACTACCAGGTCAATACTCAGCTGCTTTATCTGCAGTTCCCTAGAAAATTTGATTTGTCCAGTCAAAGTACTTTGAGTCATATGCTTAGAGGGCAAGTTTAAATAGCTAAATCTTGATAGATTAAATAATTTCTACCTGTGACTTAACTAATGTTTGCAAGGCACCTGTAGAAAAATAACTGCATTCCTTCAGAGCTCCTGGTGAAACAAGCCATATATCTCTGTGAGATAGGCCCTTGTTTAAGTAAGTGCACCGCTCCTAGAGCAAAGAAGAGAAAATACATGGAAATCAAGACCTAGTAATTATGTTTGCACAAAAGCACATCATGGTGTTTACTGAGAATAACATATTTTGAGTCTTTTGATCCTTAGCTTTTTGTGTCAGGGACAGTACCTTCTCTCTGTGGTTGTAGCAATCAACACAAGCAAGGTGGTTGCTATCAAAATTGGCTTTGAGAGCACTAACGTAAGAAAGTATTTACTATTATCGAGAAACCTGGAAAATACAGCCGCAAAATAGTAAAATGCAATTACTGGAAGAGCAAGGGAGAAATTGCCTGCCTACAATCACTTCTATTACACTTCAGAAATGACCAAATTTGTAGTACATTTTCGAATACTGGGTGAAAACAACAGTTGTCAGCTCAGACGAAGGCTTCAGCTTGCCCTGGCAGTCCTCATCCAAGGCTGGAGAGCCCATGTCCCTGCGGATGCTGGGTGCAGCCTGCCCTTCCCTTACTAGCACAAGGCACAGGCATAGGCGCGCCCGTGATGAAAATGAAGGCCGATGGCAAACCTGGGGAGGTACTAAAGCTTAGAACTCCATGAGCTGCCTAAATTAGTCTAGGAGCTCTTCCAGCTTTGAATCAGACCAGAAATTAGGATATAAACACACAGCCTGTGTTTTCCAGCATATACCTGTGGGAGGCTAAGTCCAGCATTTGACCTGGATTTAATATCTGAATGTCCTTTTCCACATTTCCCTGAACACCACCAGAGATTTATGTTCCCCTGTCAGTGCCACGCACCTCCTTACAGCATGCACTTTTTCTGACAGCTTGGTTTATGATCTGGGGTGATTTCATTCCCACCATGGAAAGCGAAAGGAGACTCTTCCTGGCTAAGTGTATCCTGTGTGCGTCTCCCACAAACCACAATTAGCTGTTTCAGCTCATATAAGGCACCTTCTGACAAATTTGTACTTTAGTTAACCTAGGCGTTCTTAGCGTATGCTACAAAATATCTGCCGCCAAATGAATTCTGTATTTCAGTCTAACATTTACAGCATATTATGTAGGCTATTTTCAAAAAATTTAGGTCTGTTTTGTGAATTTATGGAATAATGTTTTAAATTTTATTTTAATACCAATATTAATAATTGTTAAATACCATTTTAATGTAAAGTTTAATTTTATATGTACAGTAAATATTAAATTTAAATACTTGACATTATTATTTTTGAACTCTAAGAGAGTTTAGAATGTTTCAAATAAATACCCACAGTTTACCAACGCAGTACAAGCAATCACCTAAGTTTGTATTTTAAATTTAGTCACGAGGATTATATCTGGCTGGACTAAGCCCTAGCTATAATTCTCACATGATCAAGTAAGGCATACATGTCACTGCAGTTTAGTGAGCTGCCTACACTTAAACCTGATTGAAGCTTAAGTAGATCAGGAAGATAGTCAGCCTGTGACATAATCTCAAATGCCAAATATGCAAAGGAGAGAGAGAAGCCCTCAGATTTTGATAATTTATTTTTATATTGCTTGGCTAGTCAGTCCAAGCCAAACAAGGAATATGTTCTAATTCAACAGTCAAAAAATGCTTTCAGATCTATTATCTGGTAACTTGGACAAAATTACATGCTGATGTTTCTTTAGGATGGTTTAATGCTTTTAATCCTTGATTATATAACAGTGCTTTAATCCAAGAAAAATTGCAAGAGAGCAACGAACCCAAGGACCTCGAGAGTTTTGATTTTCAGATCCACTTTAGCCTAAAGGCACCCTATGCTCTCAGACTAGGTCAGCAGAAATCTTCAGACCTCAGCAGAAGCCATGCCTGATTTAGTACTGTTTCAGGCTCGGTCCAGAAAATATAGGGGGTTTTACTCTGTACAGTTATAAAGTTTGACCAGTCTCTGGTGTGCATGTCCAGAGTGGTGTGCACACTTAGAGTTCAACATCATTTTGTTCTTCAGTGGGACAATTTTTATTCCTCCTCTGTGTCTGTGGTGTCTGTCTACTCACTGTCTCTTCAGAGGCAAACAGTCCTTTTACTCTATTTACATAAGCAATCAACAAAGCAGCTTTAGTCAGTAAATTGTTATTTTTCCACACTGCAGATAGATACCAAATATCCTGCTTCTAGTTACTTTAACTCCTACAGCTGACACAAATAATACTGAACAAATACTTAAAATCCCCAAATCCATATGTCTAAAGAAAGACAGAGAATATAACTGGGGAATATGCTAGGTACACAGTGCTTCTTTTGAAAAGTTAGTTAGATAACTGCTGTCATGTTACAGATATAAAGACAATGATACACATAATTTTTATTTCCTCGACCATTGTTATGGCAGAGGTGAGCAATGACTTAAGTAAAATTCACAAAATATCAACATCTGCTGAGGTTAGATTTCTACATAGGAGTGAGTCTTAGGCTCAAGAAAAATGAAAACTTAAAAGCCAAAGACCATAGGTATATAGCAGACACCAGAAATGCAAGGTTTGGGTGGGGGGTGTCCCAGATTTGATGCACTTCCCTCAAATTGGGCCTGAAAGAGGACCTCAGAAATAAAGAAAAAGATTCCTTCCAATTCAGTTGGCCTCAGCTGAGAGTGCAGAAAAATGACAAGGAAGTGTCACATACAGCAGTGGTTTTTGTAGTCGTTCCTATTCAGAATAAAATGGGAGCCATCGCACTACTGCTTTGTAATAAGACACCTCCAATCAATCATAATTACGATGACAAATGTAAGGCACTATTTACCTGAGCTGAACGTAAATTAGACACTGCACTATAATAAATCCTGGCTAAAATATTAAACTCAATGAAATTACATTCATTAATTCAAGAAATAAATTATCCCCTGACATGTGAAAAACTCTATGCTGTTATGTGAGCGCAACTGAAATCTTTGGGGATGGTTAATGGAGAACAATAGAATTTTTTTGTGGAAAGAAGCATGGAAAGTCTGCCGAGTGTTTTAGAGAACGTTCTTTCAGGATACACTTGAAAATATGAATAAATACTTTTATATTAATGATTTACTGAATGGTTTCAAATAAAAATAGATTGTATTTTGTGAAGTTCTATCGCCTCATAAAAAGGGGAGAGACATTTATTGAAAGAGCATGTTGACTCCCAGGTGATATTAGTGGTGTTCCCAGTAAAGACCGCAACCTATTGCAAAGCCTACCCTTAGCATGGGTTCTCCTGCGCAATCTCCTCCCCTTTGAGGCCTCCTGCTTCCTGCCAGCTTTTGACCTTGCAACTGCTCAAGAAATGTCATGCTAGAGATGAAACTGGTAAGGAATTTCCCTCTCCAGTTTACTTACTCTCCAGTTCCTCACTTGCAGCCCCAGGATGTGTGTCAGCTGGGGGTATCAGCAGATTATTTCAGTAGTAGGCTTTCTGAGGCTAAGTCCCTGCTCACAGAAAAGCGTCCGCCCACTAGCCAGCTGATGAGGTTACATATGGAGGGGTGTCCAGCTTCGATTTCTGCTCCTGACACTTACCTATGTTGTACATAAAACGGCAGGGACTCAGCAGATATGGCTGGGAATCCATGGTTTCCTCCTCCTAAGCGAAAGGTGCTGGGCTGCTGAGCAAGGTTCACACTTACTCTTGCAATCTTGAGTTCTTCACCAGCCACTGCTGTGCTTGAAAAGGACACACAAAGGATGTGTCTTCCACCTACCTTACCCTGACCAGTAGGATTTTCTGAGAACTGAAAAAGAATGGAAAAAAAAAGAGGTCTGTGGATTCATTCCAGCTTTCACGCTTTGCATGTGAGAACACTACCCACATAGCTCTTTCTTACTTACCAAACTTCTTTGGACGTATTTTTCCTACTGAACTGACCATTTGAAGTGACTGCAAAGGCAAAGAGAAAAATTGTGTGCAAAACACAGGAAAAAAGGTAAGCAGTGTGTCCAGCCAATAAAAGTCAAGGCAAAGAAGCAACAATGACAGTCGCAGTGTTTAGAAGACTGTTATGAAAAAGGGTGCAAATACTTTGTTGTCTGTAAAAAACAAAAAACTTGCCAGAGAGGTAGTAAGTTGAACATTAGGAAACAGTTCTAATAATACAGTTGGAGAAACACAGGAGCAGATTACCGAAACGGTGTTTCTAAGTTCCTAGTCAGGGGGATTTTTGGATCAGGGCATAACTCAAGCAAGGACATGCAGGTGGTCTCTGAACACCGGTGGCCTGAAACACCGGCACACTTTCCGTGACACTCCTCACCACTGAATTGCTGGCTCTTGCCAGGGAGGCATAGTCTCCTGTTTGCATTGGCGCATGAGGCACAGCAGGGCCAAGCACAGTGCAGAAAAAACAAGGGCGGCTGTAAGGATCACGGGCTACCGCATTTTCCTTTTCATAAGCAGGCAGAGTCAAGCAGTCGAGTGCAGCATGTACATTAAAAGCTCCAAGTTAAGATCACAGCACTCAATTTGGCATCTCCTGACAGCTGCGTGCACAATATTTGCTGCAGGGAGAGGAGCCTCTAAACAACGTTGTGCTGCCAATCTCTAAGCTCCACTATGACACCTTCCCTTCCCAGTGATCCCGCACAACTCCAGAGCCTGGGAAGGTCCGTTCCCCAACAGCACAGCTCCCAGGTGCCTCACCGCAGAGGTCTGTCCCATGCGGCTCATGAAACGGATGATTTACCAGAAATCGAGAGCCATGGGTTTCTGTGGACTTTCCTTTCCTATTCCATAATATCGCTAGTTATCTGCGCTGGAATGCATGATGAATACATCCATACGAGCTTAGTGGAAAAAACGTACCGGGCATTATCCATTTTATATTTTTCAAAGGCTCAGAAAGTTGGCCAAATCAAACCCAATTTCCACTGAAACTCTCCAAAGTCCTTCCCAGTGAAAGCTATAATCCCTGCCAAATGTCAGTTCTCAACTGGGCTATTCAAATATTAATTTTTAAATGTTTTCATGAAGGGCAGAAATATTTTTTTCTCTTTTTGCATTTACAAACAGAATACAGGCATCTCATCGACATTTATTGAACGATGAAAAAGGGCTGCCTTTCCCAAGCAACGGTTTAGCCTCAGAAGGGAAAGATTCTGCCTGAATGAAAAGAGGTCATTTTGGTGGCTGCCTTGGCTACCTGCATCATACGATCAGTCTCCATTTTTGCAAGATCACTGCAGTAAGGTCAAAAGCAACGACATTAATGTTGATTCCTTGCCAGAATGAGGACACAATGCCATACCATACCCTGACCAGAGCATCTCCCTGGGTGGGGGAAGCAGCAGCACTGACATCCCAAGTGCTCATCCCACACCTGCCCTCACACCTACTCAGCTCAGAAGGTCTTATAAATTAAAACAATAAACTGCCACATAAAAAAGTCAGTACTAAATCTTTCAGGAAAGAAAGAAGGCCAGCAAGGACATCATGACTCATACTCTTATATGTATTTGTTTTTGCAGACTCTACCAATAGTTTGCTGTATATATAGGAGTACACTGAACTGCCCACAAAAGGTATGCACAAACCACAGTATAATTCATCATTTTCACTGGTATGCTGACAAAACCTTTATTAAGCCAGCAGACAACTATTTGGTATGTTTACATTGTTTTTGCTGCAGTGAGGTGCAAATTCTAAGTCATCAGTTTCAGAAAGCTCAGGCTTCAGATTAAAAGAAAAAAAATACAGCTGACTCGAGCTTACTTAGTAAATCTTTCTGACTATATCAGAGTACATATTCTTTAGTATTCTGGTTCAACTCTAGCTTTCCCCTGTTGTTTGAAGGATCTTACATCATTAGCCTGTGGGAGGAACAAGATTAACAGCTGATATTCTGGGGGAGGAAAGGGAAAATGATCATGATTAATTTTTTGCCTTTTTTTAAATGGCTTGTTATTATTTGCTTTTTTTATAGGTTCCATTAGAATGTATAATGAGGGAACTTCCACCTACTTCTGCTTGATGGTTTAGTGGTTTTATGCACAAAAGCAAATCCAAAAGAGAGAGGGAGAGAGGTTGTGACAGTGCTCCCTGCCCTGACCTGTATTTCCCATAACCCTGCTCAAGTGATAACCACCAGTGACAGTCGTAATGGATGTGTTTGCTCGTGATGGCTACATCTGGCTCAAAGTGGATTTGGGGGAGACAGACTGCAACACAATAGCCAAGGGCTAATTTGAACAATGCACCCACCTAACCACAGTGCTGGTCAGTGTCTGACTCAAGCCAAATTTGGAAGAAGCTAATATCTGTAGTCTGTATGCAAATAGGACTATGAGTCAATTGTCTTATTTCATAAATAGTGGACAGCCCAGGGCCCGATGAGCTCTCCTCAGGCTGCACACCAGGATCTCCCCTTGAGTAGGGATGCCTTTCAAGGTTACTCCTCAAGGTTGAGTGATTCCTTGCTACAACAGATTCTCTGTGATTAAAAACATCCTAAACTTTGAAATCTTAGCTAAGTGATATAAAGGATTGATTGAGCATGTATAATCAATCCTTTAGACATAAACCATTGACCAACTCTGGGACTAAGTCTGGATCCAGCCGCACCTAAACTCCCCTCTGAGGAGTTTAGAATGCAATGGAATCCTTCCTGAACCTCATGACTCAACGAGAGGGTCTCCCTGACAGTTTTGTCTGACCCTGCCCTCTGTGCAGTAAATACTCAAGTGTACCTTGCCATTGAATCTTGTTAAACCACTGTCGCATTTACTATCAAACTTTGTTAAACTGCTGTTTTACATCAATAAGCATATTGCTGTTTCTCTCTTATGAGTGAAGTGCATCACTCCATTCATGACAGAAGTGTCCTAGCAGAGAACTTGGAGTCACCCCTTCCTTGGTGACAAAGCTCCCAACTGACCTGCTGCACTGCCGGGAGCAGTTGCTTCTCCAAGATGCTGGTATCTCCAGGAGCCAAGGGCATGTCACAAACCTGGCCTCACCAGCCCACTCCTAAGACTGCAGTACCATGATCTGGAGGGTGGATCTTCAGTTGTAGAAAGCAATCTGGAGAGGATGGAAACATCATGCAAGAAAGTATAGCCAATTGTAATCTCAGCTCCTTCAGCTTTTCCTGATTTTTTCACATTATGAGTAGGCAATATTTTAGTGTTCACACTCCATTACCATCTTGTGACTGAGTTTGAAATGTCCCTGATAAAAGCCCTTGTATGGGTATTCTACTTAATTCTAGTTTCCACACTGACATGACATTTCCAACTCCCTAAATCCTAAAAGCCAGAGAAAAATCTATGCTCTATCTCAATTAAGGCTATAGTCAGGGAAGTCCAAAACAGCTAGCTATTTAGCTATGGGATCATGGCCAATCTTAAAAATATATTTGTGTGTAACTTGGGTTGGAAAATGATTGAAACTGGCATCAGACTTATTTCATAGGAAATTCTCTCTAAACATGCCACCACATTGTCATCACAGTTAGCCTGTGGTCTCTAGAAAAGCTGACAATTTTGCTATGGGAGGGGGTGGGGAAAGCAGTGGCTGTTGAGAGGCATCTTATAGACGATGTATTTTATTTATTAATTCCTTCACTACATGCAACAAAGGAAAGCAAAAGCTAGGGAAGCTAGGAGATAATGGCTGCACCTAACTAAGCTTCCTACCAGGAGAAAGTACCCCTTAATGCAAACGCAGGGTCCTCCTCAAATGCCTAAATATCATCCCCCCTTTCCACATTCCACTCAGCAACCTGACATCCTGGATATCAAATCCTTTGACCATGGATCCTCCAACACTCTGTAATACATATTTCCAGTGTATTAGAAATACCTCTAGTCTAGGAATTGCTGGGCTAACTAGTGCTCAGTGCAGAAGTAGTCCGTACTGTCAAGTGTAATTATATCCAATTGATCTGCATTGTCCTCTCCCAAAACCTCAGCAGATTCAACTGACTGTCATCCTCTCTATTTCAAGGAATTGCTCTTCTCTACCATTTTCCCAGCAGACCAAAATCCAGGGGTTCACACTGCTCACAGAAAGCAGAGGCTGGTTCTAGGACTGAATTACCATCTTGTAATAAAGATTCCTGTTTTGAAAAAAAATGTCTCTGTTGTTTACTGAGGCATTTGATAAAATTCAGTCCTGCATCAAGATTATTTCTGGCTATTGCAGAAAGTGTCTAAATAAATCCAGAATGCATTTTAATGCTAATTTATTTAGATTAATTTATTAGATATGCATATTAATTGTATTTTAATTTTTCTTTCAGTTATTTTTGGTGAATGGTGAAAGCAGGAGGGAAAACATCTGTTCCAGGTGAATGGTATACATAAAAGCCATCAACAGGAATGTGATACAAAGGCTGGCTGAACCACTAACATTTCTCTACAAGCAGTGTCTAATGCATCTCAATAGCCCAAGCCCAGAAACAATAAGAAAGCCTTTGTTTCTGAATAGTTATGCTAATCAAGGTTAAATATACATAATCGGATATGGAAGACAAACTGAGTGCACAGAAAACCAAATGGATCAAAAATAGGAAATTCTAATGAGGTAATTAACAATATAAAGGCCAAGTTCCACTTTCAGCTCTGCTGGTGCATTTGTTTCAGTATTATTACTCCAGATTTACAGCAGCATAGCTAAGATCTGAATCTGGTCTGATCTAACTATTGGTCAAGAATTAAATGATATCCCAGCAAAGGATATGTGTTGTACCTGTATCTTACTTTTACAAATCCTACCTTTTTTTTTCCCCCACCAGGTCTAGAATTATTTCAATCCTGTCAAGAACTTGGTAAATCATGAGAGAATTAAATACAGAGTCAATGAATATTTTCCAGAAGCAAATACCATAGAAAGTAAAAGCAAAAATGACATGGGTATATTACTTGAAACACAGCTACTTTTGAAAAATGCGCTAGCTGATCAGGATGACAAAATGTTTAAATGACTTATTAAATGAAAAATTTTTGCTATCTAGGTAAAGGTTGATTCAACCCACTCATTAGTGATATGCGCTCACCATCATGCTTTAAAAATTTAAGGATGCTCAACCATTTTTCATGGTCTTATACATTGCAAGTAGGAGTGAGCATTTAGAAGGGCTGCTTTATACTTGCAGCACTTTCCTAGAAGTGCAATCTTGTTAAAAGAGTGTGCGCAGCAAACAGGTAGAGACTTATCAGCAAGCAAAGCACTTTCTTTAGACAGGCACCCTTTTATACCAATTTGATTTTTTCCATAAAGCTTTACTTTTTATTCCGGCTTCCACTGCTGCTATTAGGTCAGATCTTAAGCCGGCACAACAGATAGAGGAATATATGTGGAGTTAATTACAGGCATTGGAGAACAGCCAAGAAGATATACTGCTATGAAACATTTATTCACATTCCGGAGGTCATACGAACAACGGTAATGGGATTCCCAGCTTCAAGACTGCATGGAAATGAAAGAGGGGAACCTCCCATAGGAATGTAAAAATCTAAGCTAAAAACGGAAAGTCAGACAATAGGGAAGGAAGCTTTAGGACTTATTAATGAAAGCAGCTATGCCATAATGAAGTGAACACACACCTTTTTTTACTCATATGCAAAGAGTAGAGTTTCAAGATCCAGCCTGTGAATATGCAATATTAAAATATAGGGGAAAAAATGCTGCCAGCGGGTGAGCCTTCTCTCTCCAGTTTCCTGGCTTTGAGAGAAACGCCCACAGAGTAAACAGTAAACATCACACAGACTTGTTCTGATCTTCCTTTCTGACTTCCTTCCTGTTGATGTTATACTTAAAACTGTGCAGCCAAGATCCAGAAGATCCTGTTCTGGATTCCCTGGAATGGAATCTCTGTTGGTTAAATCCCCTGTTTCTGTACAGTCAAGCTGCTGGCAGCAGGGGTGCTTGGCCATGCTTCCCAAAGCCTCCAGCACGACAGGCATGAGGAGGGCTAAGATTCCCATGTACGGTTCTCCCAAAAGGGGGAGAGAGGATAAATTCTGTGGCCTGGTGTGCCTCTGTGCTCTTTTGGGTCAGGAGCACAATTTTGAAGCAAATCTCCTGGTTGATCCCACTCACTGTGTTTTGGTTTGTACTCCAAGAACACCTCAGAGCACACAATTCCTTATGCATTAAATTCAATGGGACGATGCGCTCCAGGAGTGCACATACTGTGCTAATGGGCAGCAAGTCCACAGGATCAGACTAGAGCTGTTAAAAAATAAATCCCCCCAAGGCATCTGCTGCAGAAATCAGGCTCCCCACACTAACTGTTTTACCTTACAGATCATCTCCTACTGCAGAGCATTTTTTGTTAATGTCAGGATAACCTTAGAGAAATGATTAGTTTGTCCAAACCAATCCGAAAAGGAATCAAGTGAGACCTGAAGAGATTTATTCTGCCTTGTGTTGTCTCTTCATAGATATTGTACATTCCTAACTTCACCTTCTTTTAACTGTTTTTCCACCCACAACATCTCCCCTACAAATATGCATAGCTCTCTCAAATATACCTCTTCCATACCTCTCAGTATTTGTCATTGTCACAGTGAGTCCCATGACTGCTATTAGAAGAGGTGAGTCTGTCAGTCTCAGTAGGTGTACAAACCTAATCGCAGGAAATACTTTCTACCATGTGCCCTCATAAAGACGCTGTCAAAGGCATGGGTGTCCTGCAGAATTCACTGCCAAGGCTTCTAAGGATGAGATCATCTATCTACAGAGTCATACATCTTTATATACTTAGAAACTGTTTTGCCAACATGCAGTCAGCGTATATCCAATAGAGGTTACTGAAAAGCTTGTCAGCAGTCTTTGAAAACACTCAGGTTTGTTGAGATGACCACAATTCAAGGTTCTCACTGCAACTAACAGAGAAATTGTGTATAAAAGAGAATTGTATAAAAAAGAGAAGCCACATCCACAGCAGAAACAGTCTGATTCCATAATTCTGCATGGAAGTGTTACAAAAATATTTAAATACCACAAAATATTAAGTTGCTATGAAAGTTCCCATTTGAAGAGTAAGCTTGGATCCACACCACCTAATTCAAGTAGACTCACTCTGTAGAACATTCTCTGATTTTTCAAAGAAGAGGGTATCATGAAGTGACGCACCCACTTACACGCCAGGTAGACTACGTCTTCCTCTGCTCAGCAAAATTCTGATGGGCAGGATGACAGTTTACACATTCCCTTTTCCAGGTGCTTTTGCCTTATCACTGTTTTCCAGGAACTTGTTATCCCTGCTCAGGGCATAATTGACAGTCTGCTCATTCTGCTCACATTTTAGTTTCTATATAATTAAAACACCCCACACACACACACCCCACACCCCCCAAAAAAGGAGACCCTTTATTTCACTGTTGTCTCTTCTTGGGGTCCTATCAGTAGGCTTTGGATATTGATGTTCTCTTTGTTGGTGTTTTCCCTCAAGCATCTTTCAGGAATCAGCAGCTTTTGGAAAAATCCTTGCTTTCATCTCTTGGTTACATTTTCATTTTTTTTTAAAAATAAGTTTCTAGTCCTGGTAGCTGTAGAGGAAAGCTTTATAGTGTAAGCCAAGACTGTCGTTTCTTTTTGTGAGCCAGAAAAAAAATTAAAAAAGAACCCCAAATATTTAATATGAAAATAAACTCTCCTTATTGTAATTTAATTGGGGAGGGGAGGCAGGGAGAGAAGGGACTAATGTTTAAGCTGTGAATTCTTGTGGTTGACAGCTCTTTCAGCCAACCCACATGCTGACACAGCCCAGTTGCAGTATTTGCAAACATTTTACGCAAAGTGAGACCTGTACATTTCACATGCAAACCACAGAGCTCTCTCTCTAATTGCACAAAACTCAGCAGCTGACCAGGTATCTTTTCAACAACCCCCAAAACCTGACTGGAGGTATATGGAATCCTCATCCCTTTTCCGATACCACAGACCGCAGAACAGCAACGGATTTCTCATCTTCTCAACTGCTGCATGAATTCAGGATGAGCTAAATTCTCCTGTGTGAAAACTAACAGCAGCTGGCAAGTGTAGTGGCTTCTTAGGAGGTTCACAGCTCCACGTACAAAATCCTAGTGACATAAAAGCACGGATGTGCTTTGGTTCAAATAATTAAGTATTCAGAATCTTGTTACGTGCATTACAGCACAGTAACACCACTGACTTCAACAAAGTTGCTGCTGCTTTCATATATGAAAGATCTGAATCTGGCCTCTAAAACATCTGAATCTTTCTTTGGTCATTCAGCCAACAGTACTTTAAATCTCTCTTGCTGACATCCTGTAGCCACAAAGTACATCCATGCCATATCGTGCTTTCCAATCAGACTTATGTATGTGTGGGATGCAACTTTATCCTTAATACAAGCCTCCAAGAGAAATGCACAGACTATTAAAAGCATTCCTTCCAATTTTAAACATGATTCTGCCAAAATACTTAAACATAGCTGGTCAGCAGACTGCACAGTGGTTACTGTGATGAAGTGAGACACCAGCTTAAGCTCTGTCTGCACCACAAATTTAACCAAGCTGGTAGCTGGTTAGCAGTACAGTCTGTTGATCTGGACTCATCTCTCAGTATAATACATCCTAAGTCATATTTGGTCCCATCAACAGAATATCCGAACATGTCTGTGGCTCTGGGAAGGCATGGGAGCGGGTGTGTGCTATTCACAGATGTGATGCTATAGACCTTCAGGAATGCAACAGAAGAAATTGTTGAGGGTTATTTATCCTCTAATTTAAAGCCAGGCTTTTAAAGGTGAAAAAAAACCTGAAAGACTGGCTCCCAACACTGCTTTGCAAAGTGAGACCAGGTGAGTTTGTCTTCAAAGAGTTGGATGATTTACTTTGTGATTCATATCCCTGGACACTACCCTTTCCTTTTTGTCACAATGCTGACGCAAAAAACCACTAAAACAACACAAAAGCCAAACTGTAATTAAAACTTTCCATCACATTGCACTGACATTATCAAGCCGTGGGTGGATTCACTGACACAGTAGTGGAAGTACAAATTCAGCATTGGTTCCATTCTTTAGAGATGCAGTGCTGCTGGCACCCATACAGAAACGCCTACAAGTCTTGAGAGAATATGATAGTTGACCTAAAATATTTGTATACACTAGGTTATTCAAACAGTTTTCAAGATATTTCTGAGAGCAAGCCTTATTTCAGTTTGATCTCTGGCTCTGTGCTCGAGAAACATCTTGCACTTAACTGAGAATTTGCTGGGAATCTAGATTATATCCCAGCGCTGAATGCTTGGCCAAGGAGATCTAGGGTCTCTGCCAGCAGAAATATACACTGGAAGACAGGCTGCCTCCGTGTGTTCTACCAGTACTCTACCACATATTGGACTGATTTAAAACCACCAATTGCAGTTGTATTCCACCACAAAGAACAGTTAAATCAGGCACATTTCACCACGAACCACCTCAGAAGGATTTGAATTTATATGGAAATTTTTGTAATGTAATCTTTACCGGGGGGGGGGGGGGGGGAAAAAAGACACA
>NW_010972962.1:3643443-3760689 GCF_000737465.1 Haliaeetus leucocephalus | reverse complement strand
GGGGGGGAAGCAATAGCTTACAGAAAGATTAAAGAAAAAAAAAATAGCCTTTACACAAGTGTGTACAGATAGCCATTTACTCTTATTTGGCTTTATCTTTCTTTGCAGGCATGCCCCCAGATAAAAATGCAGAAGTTTTGAGCTTTCTTTCCCCTTAGAAAGAAATCTACAAAGTATGCCCCTTTTTGCCATTATAGCAACCAAAGATCAGCTATGGAATAGAAACTTAAGTTAATTATTTGCAAGTATTTGACGAGGAGCAAATAATAAATGCATTCCAAAATATCAGAGCTGTCTTACAGGACAAAACAAGCCCTGGGCTATAATTCAGGGGGAAAGAAAACAACCCAGTAAACCAACTGTTGGAAGAAAACTGCTAAACAAATGATATGCCCGGATAGCCAAGGAAAATGGCACCAGTCACTTGGGGCGATAAAAACTGGTCTACACAGAGCACAAGAAAAGGTATTTCACAACAGAGCCCTTAATGTTAGGAACAGGACTCAAACCACAAAGGTCATAGACTAATAAAAAGTCAATGTTCACCAGCAAGAAATGTACAGACACACACCTACTTCATATGAAACACATTTGCTCTGTTTTGGCAAAGTCTGGCACTTAGAGGCACCTGAAGCCCATTCCTCCCTCCCAGACAAATGCTCCAAGCACTGGGCTGGGCCAGGCTCTCTCCCTTTTCCCTCCATCCTCGTGCCCACCAGCATTGCTTCAAGCGGGAGGTGGAAGCCCTGCAGCTCCTCCAGCCAGGTGCTGCGGGTGCCCTGAGGGTCTCTCCCGATGAAGAGCGAAGAGCGAATTTGGACGTTCACCTCCACGTGCCAAGGAAGAAAGTCAGCCCAGGGTCCCCAAGACATCTGGTGAAGACATTTAACACCTAAATTAGTTCATAAAAAACCAGTGCCCTTGTCCTCCTCTGCCAGCCCCATTTTCAAGGATGAACAGTCAGTTCTGGTCAGCTTTCTCAGAAAATGCTTTCATCTGCCTCCCCGTGGGGAGGACCCCAGTCTCTGGCTCCCAAGGGGACAGGAACCTCCAGCAGCCTCAGACATGCTTTTAAGCTCTGCCAAACACAAGAAATTCCCCCACACGCCTCAGCTTAACCAACAACTCACTCCCTTCTCTGGTCAGCAGCAGAGATGCTTCATTTGCCCATCTCAGATCCTAAGTCTCATCACATACTGGCTGCAGAGTCTCAGTTCCCACACTCTGTGAGTTAGGGGATGAGTTACGCTAAAGCAGCTGAGCCTTTGACTGAATCCAGCCTTTAGGTTCATGGTCGCTTAGGAAGTCTGTATCATCAGACTTCAAATATCAAAGCAGTAATCCCAGGGCTGGGTTTGTGTCCTGAGCCATAGGTCGCCCTTCCTCTGAAGCTGCCCAGAAATAACATTGACGTAAGATCAGCAATTGACAATCATTTTCCAAATCACGTATTTCTCTTACCAGCATTCATGAGCTGAGTTTTTCTGACACTATCTATTTCTTCCTGATGAGCAGCACATACACAAATTCTGTCCCATCCATGAATAAAACCAGGCTTGAATGTATGCAGAGAGCATACGTGGCATTTCTGTTACTCTGCTCAGGGCTGATCACTGATGCTGGCTGATGGTCTATGACATTCAACTCAGCTGCGTGAGGAGGGATGGGGTAGGAGCTACCAAGAACGGTAACACCTTCCAGTGCTTTGACCACCTCCAAGGGAAGCAGGAGGGCTCCATTTCTAGAATTTGGCTGCCCTAGGGCACAGGGGGTTTTTTAACCTGGAACAGGAGAGAACTTCTAAAGCAAACCTCCTGAGTGTCATCACCTGAGTGTGCTTCAATTCACATCCCCAAGCAGTCTCACAGGTTGCAAACTAGGTTCATTTCATGTGAAACCTGCTTAGAAGATGAGCCTCAAGAGGGCACCTAACATCCTCCAGCTGGTAGGGGGCACTCTGTGCGACCAGGCTAGAGCTAGCCCAATGTATATGCACTTAAAATCTGTAAAGCATGGATGCTAGGAGTTCAGCTCCAAGTGTTTAGATCCACAGGTTTGCTCCTGCTGGGCTGCATTGCTTTTTAACATAGACACAGCTTCTGTTAATTGAAATTAGGGCACCTGATTCTGTCCCTGAAATATTTGGTTGCAGAGGATTTTCACTCAGTCATATTCCAGGAAATCGTCTTATTGCCCATAGTTAGCCCCACAAGAGAGAATTTCAGAGCTCATTCTCAGGTGTATGGTGCATGAGACACTCCTTTTCCATATGTCACGCTATTGATGTCATTAGAGGAGAACGTGAGCAGCATTCCCAGACAACACCTCTTCCTGGAATTAGAGCTTGGATGGATCACAATGCCTCACTCCAGAGTTTCCAGATTATTGTTTATCACTAGAAACTGAGTTCCAGTGCTCAAGCCCTATGTCCATCAGTTTCATTTCCTCCTCTAACAATTCACTCTGCGAACATGCCCACATCGTTACCTTCTATGAGGATCCTATCCTCCCCACAGACCAATAGTTGGTCTTGCACCCACCCAGGCAGTACTTGTCCCAGAAATCCACCTCTTTATAAAATCTTCACATACACCATACACTCAGGCCATTAAAATAAAAAACAAACAAACAAAAAAACCCCAAACACATGGCAACACAAAACTGTGAAAATTATAAATAGCACAGCTTCCCCTCTCCTAGCCTCCATGACGCAAAATGCACTAAGAACAAATGGGGCAGAATGGCCAGTCTTTCAGTAGGTGTCCCACAATCGCCATCCTACTGATGTGGCCTTAAATTATTTCAGACTGTAACACCAAAGAGCACCACATTATTTACCCCACAAAACACCATACTGATTCCTCAGCAGTAAGTACAATAAACAGCACTATTAGAATAAGTACATGGATCTCATTTCCTCCTTGCTCTGTCATCCAGCGGACATTTAGAGAGTCTCAGAAAGCTTTATGATCTAGTTAAAATTCCCCTCATACCACAAGATGGGTGCCTATCCTGGTAAATTACCGATTAATCTAATCTATTCTTGTTGTTCCCATCGCTAAAATGTTTGCCAAACTTCAAAACTAAGGCAAACTAATTTAGATTATAGCAGAGTGCCACCTAGTGCTAAGCAGGTTTGAATTCAAAAGGCATGCTCTTATCTCTAAGAAATTATTGACCAAAAATTTATTCTTCAGTTTTACTGGCAGTGTAACACACCCTCTCTGAGAGGATGCAAGGAAAGCATAAGAAATAACAGAAGGGAAGATTATAAAAGAGCCTGAACTAATTATGTTCTTTGTAAAGTTGACAAGGCTCTGCTGTTAACAAAGCCCTGCGCTTCTGGGTGAGTGCTTTCAGACTGTTACACATGCTCTAGATTTTTAGCACATAACATCATATACATGAACAGAAGAAGAAAATGTGACAAAAATATGCTCAAACTACTAGAAATGCCCAAGAATGGAGGGAAAAAAAAAAAAGTCATGTTTATTTCAAACTGTGCTTTTCAAACTTTGCAAGGATTTATTTTTTGTCCCACCAAGAGAAAATCTAAATCCCCTGGCTGAGGTGAACACACCACACAGGGCCAGGAACATCATCTGTATTTCAGATGAAAGGCACCTATTGACCCCAGCAATCATCAGCTGAAATCTTTAGATGCCCCACAGCTCCTTGAAGAGATATGAAGTGAAAACTCTGCTTGTGGGCTCTGAAAATGGCCTTAGACATAAACAGAGATGAGAGAGACAAACATTTTCACTCCCTAAATGCATTTACTGATATTCCAAGGGAGATTTTAGGCTAGCAGAGGAGGCGCAGGAAGAAGTTCCCTGATAGCTCAAACAGAGATCAAGCATTTCCTAGTCTTAAGCTAGGGAAAGCATTTCCCTGGCTAGAATGATGTTCCCATGCTGTAGCCATTCTTCTCCAAGACCAACAAAGGACAAATTGAGAAGTGTCAAATTTTTTTTAAATTTCTTAAACGTTCAACACACCCAACAACAGGTGTTCTGTAAAACAAGATTTCCCAGAAAATGATACCCAGACTACAGAAACCTCAGTCCCTTCTCTTGGTGATTGCTACACGTGGTTATGAACAACTGGCTCACACAGACTGTCAGGGTGGAGCACAGATATCCTCAGGAAAACACAGTCTGAGGTAAAGTCTATTTGCTGCTCAGTTCTGTCTTCTTCCCTGGGTGTGTTTGAGAGAAAGCTGAGATTAACTGACATTTATTACGAAAAACACAGCCTATCTTCAGGCTAGTAGAAGTGGGCACAGCAGATAAAAAATAATTCAATGAAATATTCTGAATTATTATTCTGATTCTTGTCTCATCCTGTTCAGACTGCAGCAAAGCCATGAAACACCACTTTCACTGTTGGTGTTTGGAGCCTCTTATCATTTACAAGCATGGACTGCAGCGTAAAAGTTACCAAGTTCTTCTGTTTTAGAGGATCAAACAAGATTTCATAGCGCTTAGTAAATGTTTCCAAATACGGCAAATACATCCTTGCAGTGGAAGAAATTAACATGATTCACAAGTTGCTTTTTCTTTTCTTTTTTTTTGGTTAAAACCAGTAGAGTTTGAGAGGAATAAAACACAAGGGTGTAGCAACTCAAACCCTTTGTCTGCTGTGCAACTGCTGTAGGAACAAAAGCAGCCTGAACTACTTTCCTCCTGTTGCAACCAAAAGTCATCTGCTCTGACCCAAAAGTCTTATCTTGAAAGACAGGGCGGTGCCGCCCTGCTGAGACTATACCTATTTGTAGCCATTGTTACCACGGTGGAAGAATTTGGTGCAAGCCCAGCAGCACATTAGCAGGCAGGGTGTGGAGATGCCTCTGTAGGCTTGTGACCTGGGGAAGACTTGCTCACCACCACCCTTTTGAAGCATCAAGTTGGTCCCACTACACACCTTCCCACCCCCCCCAAAGCTCAGGATGGGTGGCTCCAGCTAGCAGAAATGTTGCATACTTACATAAAGTTTCATACTGCACTCTGTGTGACAGAGCTCATATCCTACAGGTAAATGAAAGTGCCCCGTTTATTAAGTCTTAAAAAGCAGAACTCCCCTCACTCAAAACCTAAAATAATAATTAAGACAAAATTGCACTGTGGCTGATTCCAATTATTTTAAAAAAAAATAAAAAAGGGAAGGATGCACTCCCACCCCCTTCTCGAGATTATCCCAGAGTCCCCCAGAGAGCCTACATCTTTCATTAACCTCAGTATCCCACCATCTCCAGCACGCTGCAAGAAGTGAAACCTCCACAGCTGGCTCAGCAATCTGGTCCTGCAAACACTCTTGCTTGAGGCAGAAAGAGGAGTAACTCCATTCTGGTTAGAGTAATTTGCAAAAAGCTCCCTTTCCTCTTACAGGATGCCCAGATGGAGGCAAAGGGAAGTGCTGCTATCCCTGACATTTCCCATTTTAGTGAGAAGGGTTTCTCATGCTGCGTGGAATGGACCTACTTCAGCCCAAGTACAACAGGCACAATGTGCTCTTTCATCATGCAAGTTCCTGGCCCGCCTGCCAGTTTGCCATCTTTGCAAGTAAGTATCATCACAACATCTATTTTCATACATTTTAAAACATATTATTAAATAATATTTACCTTTATATAAATACACGTATATATATTTCTGGCAGGGCAGCACACCTCGGTTTCACAGAAGTGAGATGCCCTCATTCTACACACAGGGAAACTGAGAGACAAGGGTGAAGCCCTTCGGTGAGAGCTTCCCCGTTGAGTTAGGAGCAGCACTGCAACGTCCCCAGCCTCCCCCCGAGGTGTCCCCACTCAGCTGCAGCTCTCCCCACTGGCAATCCTGAGGCACCATTTGCACAGGGTCAGCCGCCTTGTTTAAGCTGGGACTCCGGTTTAAGACAAGGTCAGCTGCCTACCCAGGACTCGGGTTTAAAAGACCGCTCTCCGTTGGGAAGTGGCCGTCCCAACCAAGGACCTTTAAACCCAATCCAGCAAGGAACGAGGAGTCCCGTCTTACAAAGCCGCGCAGACAAAACAAAGGGGCTGAGCCCGAATGGCCTGCGTGATACCCGCCGGTGGAATCCTCCTCCTTGAGTTATTGCATTTGAACTGCTCAGAGCGAAACGCAATGCTCAGCTGTAAAATATTTGCTTTTTGGCAGCTCACAATCTTGTTCCAAAGGCACATGTGAAATACATTCCTGGGTAATCTTGGAGTGAAGTGGGCCAGATGGTAGCAGTCAGATGTGACCCAATTCTTCTTAAGCTCTCATATTTTCAAAGACGTGTGCTTAAAAACCTCATGCTTCTCTCCCACAACATATATATATTTCAGACCATGTTTTTTGAGGCAGTTGCAGGCACGTACAGAACTGTCACCTTTCAGCACCCTGTGTCCTGGGGATAAGGAGCTGTGCATGTCTGTAACAGAACGAGTCATGCCATGGCAGTTTTCATTCCGTTTCCCATGGACTGAGGGGATATCAGGCAGCCTCCTCGTCGAAGGAGGGCGAGGGAGCGGAAATACTTTCTCTGACTTTACTGAAGAGAAACAGATAAAAGAGGGACAGGGGTGGAAACTGGTTGCAGTTGTTATATCAGCTGGAGGGGAAGGAATGGCTTTCAAAATGGCCAGAGAGCATTTTAGCTTAAGGTTTAGGCTTGTTTTTCTCAGAAAGACTTTAAAATGCCTGATTCTTGTTCAATTAAACATGCACGCAGGCCCTCCCCTCCTTCTGGAGGGTTTACTTTCTGTTCTTATTTTCTTTTCACGTATCTGGCACAGGCATCTGAGTCATATCCCTAGTGTCTAAATGTTTCAACATTTATTGCAATATCGTGGAGCTCAGGGTAAGCCCATGTCACTAGCGCTGCAAAACCCATCAGTGTAGGAGGGCCACCTCCGAGAGCGGGGGAAGGAAAAGCCCCGCCAGCCCAGATGGCAACCGGAGCTGACCGGTGTCGGAGCAGGGGTAGGGCAGTCCCTGACCCCGCTTTGCACGGGACTCTTCACCCACCTCACAGCAGTTTTAGGATGGCAGGTCTGATTTCACATGTGTATGCAGACAAGACCTCTCCATAAAGCTTTTCTCCACAAAACTCGACCTTTTCAGTGCTGTGCTCTCTGACAAGAAGCTTATTAGTACTTGGTCATCACTACCTCACGTAATCATGGTCCCTTCAGAAACCAAACCAAGTCTGTCTTTCCCAACTTAGGAGAGGCAGAGTGAGAGCTGCCCATTACAATGGCTTTTCTCCCCCTCAGGAGAGTTCAGCAAACAAATCAATACATGCTGCTCTCCAAGAGCCTTCAGCTGGAAATTTTAAAGGTGCAGCACACCAAGAAGAAAACAAAACTAATGTTCAAAAGCTACGTACAGCCTGCCATGGCAAGCATGCCTTTGGAAGGTCTGTGTCGGGATTTTGGGTTTGATAGGAAATGGGATGTCACTGAGCAGAGCCTCTACATACCCTTCCCTGTGCCCTGCAGCCTCGCAGCAGCACAGTCCTCCCTCCTGGGGCTCCTGTGCACAGCCAGCAGCACCACTGTCACGCTCCGACCTCATCTGGAGCTGGTGCAAACCATCACAGCTTCATGCAGGCACATGGACATATGGGTATCTCACTTGGGTTAGGTCGTCTACTTCCTCCTTCAGCGAAAAAGCTGAAAGCAAGCAACTTGTGCATTAGAAGCGTAATATATAAAGAAAATGTCAAACTGATACAAACATTTGGTTCCATATTGTGGACGATCAGATGAGCAGCTGAATTTAATTTACAAGGCACCTCCCTGATGGTGGCTGGGTGCAGCTGCTTGTTGTGAAAGGTCTTACACCCACACAGCACACACAGAAGCAGACTCAGACTACAGCAGCAAGAAGTGCGATGTGAGGATCTGACACCTGCATTTCACCAGTGTAATGGTTTTTCATTGTCTGCAAAGAAGAGATCAATACCTTTGATTTAAGAGCATAGAATCATAGAACAGTTTGGGTTGGAAGGGACCTTAAAGATCACCTAGATCACCTAAAGACACCTTCCAGTAGACCAGGTTGCTCAAAGCCCCATCCAACCCAGCCTTGAACACTTCCAGGGATGGGGCATCCACAACCTCCCTGGGTAACCTGTTCCAGTGCCTCACCACCCTCACAGTGAAGAATTTGTTCCTTACATCTAACCTAAATCAACCCTCTTTCAGCTCAAAGCCATTACCCTATCAAGCCACCCCTTGTCCTATCAAGATGTGGGATGGTTCTCTGTTAGGGAATGTTTTGACTGTACAGAGCTACACAATTCTGATGACAAGGTGGAGTGCTTATGGGTGAGGATGAGAGGGAAAGCCAATAAGGCAGATATTGTGCTGGGAGTCTGTTATAGACCGCCCAACCAGGTTGAAGAGACGGATGAATCGTTCTACAAGCGGCTGGCAGTAGTCTCAGAATCGTGTGCCCTTGTCCTCGTGGGGGACTTCAACTTTCCAGACATCTGCTGGAAATACAACACAGCAGTGAGTAAACAACCTAGGAGGTTCCTGGAGTGTGTGGAAGATAACTTCCTGACACAGCTGGTGGGTGAGCCAACCAGGGGAGGAGCCTTGCTAGATCTGTTGTTTACGAACAGGGAAGGACTGGTGGGAGGTGTAATGGTCGGAGGCTGTCTCGGGCTTAGCAACCATGGAATGATAGAATTCTCAATTCTTGGTGAGGCAAGGAAGGTGGTCAGCAAAACCACCACTATGGACTTCTGGAGGGCAGCCTTTGGTCTTTTCAGGACACTGAGAGAGTCCCTTGGGAGACAGTCCTGAAGGGCAGAGGGGTCCAGGAGGGATGGACATTCTTGAAGGAAGAAAATCTTAACGGCTCAGGACCAGGCTATTCCCATGTGCTGCAAGTCAAACTGCCAAGGAAAACGACTGGCCTGGCTGAACAGGGAGCTTCTGCTAGGAGTCAAGAAAAAAAAGGGGAGTTTATCATCTCTGGAAGAAAGGGCAGGCAACTTGGGAGGAGTACAGGGATCATGTTAGATCATACAGAGAGAAAATTAGAAAGGCAAAAGCTCAGCTAGAACTAAATCTGGCCACTATTGTAAGGGACAACAAAAAATGTTTTTACAAATATGTTAACAGTAAAAAGAATCCCAAGGAGAATATTTATCCTTTAATGGATACAGAAAGGAACATTGCCACCAGAGATGAGGAAAAGGCTGAGCTACTTAATGCCTTCTTTGCCTCAGTCTTTAATAGGGAGACCAGTTATCCTCAGGGTACTCTGCCCCCTGAGCTGGAAGGCAAGGATGGAGAGCAGAATATACCCCCATTAATCCTGGAGGAAATAGTTAGTGACCTACTATGCCATCTGGACACTCACAAGTCTATGGGACTAGACAGGACCCATCCAAGGATACTGAAAGAACTGGTAGAGGAGCTTGCCAAGCCACTCTCCATCATTTATCAGTGATCCTGGTCAACAGGGGAGGTCCCAGACAACTGGAGGCTTGCCAATGTGACACCCATTTACAAGAAGGGTCGGAGGCAGGATCTGGGGAACTACAGGCCTGTCAGTCTGACCTTGGTACCAGGGAAGATTACGGAGCAGTTCATCTTGACAGCGCTCACATGGCATGTGCAGGACAACCAGGGGATCAGGTCCAGACAGCACGGGTTCATGAAAGGCAAGTCCTGCTTGACCAACCTGATCTCCTTCTATGACCAGGTGACCCACCTAGTAGATGAGGGAAAGGCTGTGGATGTTGTCTACCTGGACTTCAGCAAGGCCTTTGACGCTGTCTCTCATGGCATACTCCTTGAGAAGCTGGTGTCTCACAGCTTGGACAAGTGTACTCTTTGCTGGGTAAAAAACTGGCTGGATGGACGAGCCCAGAGGGTTTCACCCCAATGGGGTGAAATCCAGTTGGCGGCAGGTCACAAGTGGTGTTCCCCAGGGCTCGGTGTTGGGCCCCTTTCTGTTTAATATCTTTATCGATGATCTGGACGAGGGGATCGAGTGCACCCTCAGCAAGTTTGCAGATGACACCAAGTTGGGAGGCAGGGTCGATCTGCTCAAGGGTAGGAAGGCTCTCCAGAGGGATCTGGACAGGCTGGATTGATGGGCTGAGGCCAATTGTATGAGGTTCAACGAGGCCAAGTGCCGGGTCCTGCACTTGGGTCACAGCAACCCCATGCAGCGCTGCAGGCTTGGGGAAGAGTGGCTGGAAAGCTGCCCAGCAGAGAAAGACCTGGGGTGCTGGTTGACAGCAGCTGAATATGAGCCAGCAGTGTGCCCAGGTGGCCAAGAAGGCCAACGGCATCCTGGCCTGTATCAGAAATGGTGTGGCCAGCAGGAGCAGGGAGGTGATTGTTCCCCTGTACTCGGCACTGGTGAGGCCACACCTCGAGTGCTGTGTTCAGTTTTGGGCCCCTCACTACAGGAAAGACGTTGAGGTGTTGGAGTGTGTCCAGAGAAGGGCAACAAATCTGGTGAAGAGTCTAGAGAACAAGTCTTATGAGAAGCAGCTGAGGGAACTGGGGCTGTTTAGTCTGGAAAAAAGGAGGCTGAGGGGAGACCACCTACATGAAAATACAACTTGCTAATTAAAAAAACCAACAACAACAATTTTCTACTCTGCTGAAAAAGAGAAAGAAACACCTTTTTTGGCCACTGCCTGGACTAGAGGTCCTGATGATTGATACCACCATGGGGTCAAAGTTTTGGTAGAGAGATTAAATAATTAGTTTCTACCTGCAGCAAAGAGAAATACAAGATGTTCTACAAGTGAATGAGAAATTAGTAATAAAAACCATGAAAAATATATCCAGAACAGGATATAAGTTTGGAAAACATTTCCAAAGTTAAAAAAAGTAACTGTGCAGCACTGTTTAGTTTCAGTCTTAGTACAAGCCTACACACAGCGAACTGAAGTAATCATAGCTGTAACAAAGGTACTGTAAATTAATCAAACTATTTCATCAAGAAAGGAGAAAAATCTAAAAAATATATTATCTGAAATGTCTTTGTAGAAATTTCTGCAAAGCTGTAAGGTTTCCCGAGCTATACACTAGCTCCAACATGAGAAAGAAAACAGTATCATTGCATATCCTCCTGTCTTCATTGGGTACAGTTTTACAGGTTGAAGTTGGGAGGTGTGAACATCTTTCCACCCGGGCAGATCTTCACCTGCCGGTAAGAAAGGCAGCAACACAGCTGCTTATCAATCCAGCTCTAATTTATACTGAGGTAGTGGTCAGAGATGAGTAAGGTGTAAGCACTGCTGGAAGAACAGGACTGGCCATTGCTACAAAACAGAACATCCCACTATCTCATAGGTAGAGGTAGCCTATATAGCCTGTATAACAGATGGGATGTTCAGAGGAAAACTGGAGGACAAAGTTCAAAAGCTTAAGCTTGAATACATAATTCCTCAGTGGCAATGTGTTTCCTTTAAGGGCAATGGTCAAATTAACCATTATCAATTTCTGCACGTTAAGGAAAGTGCTAACACAGAGCCACAGAACACCTGAGAATGGGAAGATATTCAGAACCTGCTTGGATAGAAAAGCAAAATAATGAAATCCAAGTCTCCTGGAGGTAGAGTGGATGGCAGTGGCATGATTTCTGAGGAACAGAGAGCTTGTATTCACACTTCATGAGCTCTTTTTTAATGGAATAACATCCCTGGATAAAGACAGGCACGGGAAAACAAGAATTACAAACAAATGCTAGGAGCACTACCTGAAGTATGTCTAATTCTAGTGGTCCTAGAAAAAAACAGCACTGAAAAAAGTTGGTTAAAAAAAATCAGCAAGGAAAATCCTTCAGGAAAGTCTGCTTTCTGTTTTGGCAAAGCATTGCACAACATGCTTCCTATTGCCTTTTCTCTACTAGAATATAAAAGACCCTTTTAAAAGGTGAAATTCTTGTAGTTTAGAGAATGAGAATCACAAACCCACCATCTAGCCTGCAATGCGCTGTAGTGGTGAGCACACTCCTTTGCTAAGAAAAGTAGGATGACCCGTCCATGCAAATCCCCTTTTCCAGCTTTCTCCCTCCTTTTAGTTTTCAAATTACTCAAGAAGCGTATCATTATTTCCTAGAATAATTCCACTGCTGAACTCCTATACCAGTGTTTGAAGACCACTTATCTGTTACAATTAAGAAAATTCAGTGGTGCAATCCCTCTCTTTTATTGTGTCAGTCATGTAAGACCACGTATTTCCTTCCCGTAATCAACTCTCAGAGTCACCTTTCCACTTCAGAGCTTAAATTTGTACCTGTAAATTTCTCAGGTGAATATTTGTTAATGCTAGCTTAAAATTCGCCTGGTGTGAAATTTCCATATTCATGATAAGAAGGGGAGGATTCTTTTCCAAATGAATGTCAACAAAAAGCCACAAGTTCCTATGCAGCACTTCAGTTCAGTAGGCAAGAATTGTTATTATATTCATACATGGTCAGTGGCTGGTGCATGAGAGTCAAGAAAAAACAGGTATCAGTGTTACTCATCCAAAGCAACTACTAAAGGCAAACAAGTCTGATTATCATGTCTACGCAGCTGTGCTAAAACGGTATGCCTTTACTGCACTTGGCTTTTATTTGCCATTACTATGTAGAATTGGCTTTTTCTCACTACTATATTCAGTAACTATGCAGCCTCACTACTGTAATGTTTCATCAAGCCATCAGCAGTAGCTTGATCAATTTTGGATCACAGGAGAAAACAATGGTGCATTTTATTGTTGTTTAAATGCAGCTCTGCCCTGAAAATGACTCTGAACTGGAACTCCTTGAGAACTACCAGGAATAAACCTCATAGAGGGCCTCTGAAAATTTGAAGGAACAAGGGAAAACAAACAAATTGGCTTAAGGATTACAAAAGAGTTGCATGTTGGGCTGATCAAAAACTTGCCTATTCCTTTACACATGATATTAATTCCGTCCATTTCGTGTACATTTCATTAAATACATATTTTACAGAGACGTGGCATGACAGATGTGCAGCAGAGCACAGTACCCCCAGGCCCAGTTCTCTACGCATACAGCTTCATGCAGATGTATCTAGCCTGGAACTAGTGAGCCGATTCCCTTGATTTTCAGCGAGACAAGTCTCTAGAAGTGTTTTCAATTCAGCAAAAAGCTGGACTGTCAAGTAAGCTGTTTATGGCAGCTCTCCCCATCTGCAGCCCTCCCCCTTATGCAGAAAAATCCTTTCTGCTCTTTGCTGTAGACTTATGATTTATTCCCACAGGATGATTCTGGGGAGATAGCGCATGCAGTGGGGAGATATTATAGTTGGCAATAATTCAGGACCCAAAAATGGGATACAGCCCATAGTTCCCCTGGGTCTCTTCTTATAGCAGAGCTAAACTATCACTGTATCTGTGACATTACGATCTGTGACATTGGTCAGGCTGCAAAGACGTGGAGGGGAACATAAGAAAAAGCTTTCCAAACCCGCGGCATGCTTTGTGACAATGCTTTGCTTCACCCATTTCCGGTCAAACAAATTTAAATCCGTGGAATAATGAAGAAAAAAAAAAAAAGTAAAAATCAAAGCATTAAATGAGAATACTGTATGTAAAAACCTCTTCCCCTCCTCTCTGAGAAATTTATGGATTGTGATAGCCTGTGTGCTGCTACTAAACTGAAAACACTCCAGGAGAAAGTAATCTGAGGAAGTGAAAGTGCTCCAGGAACATCACACGGGCTGATAACGATGACGTGTCATAGTGCAGTGCTCACCAAAACAGGGTGACCTTGATGGGCCCTGCACAGCTTCCCCCCACCCCTTAAGTATGTGCATTTACATATGCACACAACCAGCCCTATTTAGTCTCTAACTGCAATGTCGGCACAGGATAACTTCGTCTTGACAGCTGAAGCCTTAGCCAAAATTTTCAGATGACAGAAGGCCTACGCGAGTTGTAGCCGTTCCCCTCTTTGATGGTTAGGGAGACAGACTCTGATTTAATTGCTGGAAATAACCTGGAAGGTCATCATACTCTTAAGAGAGAAAAACCATTCTGAAACATTATGTATAATTGAATAGAAATCTATTAGAGCAAGAGGCCTACTCAGGGAAAGATGTTTCAGAGGCACATACACACAATGTAACGTAAGCAGATCCGTATGGTCCTGGCAAAGGGTGGAAAGGACATCTGTCCTGAAAAATCCCTCCTAGGTATGCTTTTTTAAAGTTTAAAATGCTTCACATCTGTTTCCCTCCCAGCTGGCAGAAAATCCACAGGACTGCAGACCTCCTGATATGTGAATCAATCTAAAAAATGCATTGCAACTTTTGACACAAGAAACCCAGCTTCACACGCTCAACTGACATTTAATTTGCCATTTGCCAAACTTGGGGCAAATGGGATACTTTCAAGAGCCCTGTCTATACTACAGCCATTTCATGTTAAACATTCATGACAAATCTGTGTGTGGACAAGGTGTTGACTGCTCTCTCCACTCTTCATTCTGCATTGTCCAATTCTTCAAGGAAAACTTGTAATCAAAGCAATGCTGAAAGCAAGGTTTTCCACAGAAATACTGCCTCCAGTAGAACCTGCAGCATCACTTGAAAAGAGAGTGCCCACCCACAGCAGGGATGCAGCTCACACCGACCTTTGGACCAGAAGAAACATAGTAAGAGCAGGTTTGGCATACAGTTACCTCCTCTGTACACACAACACTACCTAGCTGTTCGCTCCCTCTTCTTCCGCTGTCAAACTGAAAACTCTTTTTTGTGTGCCTTGCTAAAGCCAAATGCTTTAGTTGGCTTTTTGGTTTTGGGTTTGTTTTGTTTTGTTTTCCTGAGCTATGAGGCGAGCCTCCAGGCCTCTCTGATGTAGCAGTAACAAGAAGTTTGTTCCAAGTTTCTTTTACCTAGGACATAGATAGTTTTTTAAGTTCCCAATTCTACTGTCAGTGTCCACACAACACCAGAGACACTCTTTTATAGAATACAAAGTACTAGGGATTTTTGTACTTACATACTAGATAGTGTTTGAAGGCGTATCCCTTGCCTGATGCAGACAGCTTATGACTTTCATTCTCTATGGTTTTCCTGTATGCAGTTACAGATGCACAGGAAGTGTGAATGGACTTAAGGGAGACTAAAAAGAAAAACTATTGCCAGAGCAAGGACTGCTCTTTTCTGTGGGAGGGGAAAAAAGGGTCACACACAGACACTAACTGGAATGACAAGACAGCGTACTTAAAGGAAGCTGAAATGAACTCTGAAGCAGCATTAAAAGCAAATGTCACCTCTTGCTTTTATCCTGGGAGGGCAGTGATGTACACAGGACAAAGACCGTGCTGTGTGACAAGGAGGATTGAGAGCAAGGTCGACTGGCAAAACAGACGATGAATGACAGAAACATTGAATTGCTGAAATATCTCACAATAGGGAATAGAATATCTCAAGAGATATCTGGAGCACTTATCTGGCTCACGGTACAAAGGCATGTTCTAGAAACAGTAACTTAAAGGCACTTTATCAAAAAATAAAGCTGTGACAATGTAACTGATTGTAACTCAGACAGTCTGTAAGAATTTACAGAAAGTGTTTTTTTACAGCTGTCTCAAAGAACCAACAAAGTGTGGTGGTTATCTGAGAGCAAAATAACGTGACATACGCAGAGGTACGCAGCAGAAGCTGCTAACAAGGCACGGACCTTGCCGACTCTGCCGGAGATCACTTGTCTGGTGAGAGCTGGGAAATGCCCAGAAGTCCAGTCCCCTTCTGAAGAGGATACTGGGCTGTAAAACCCACCACTTAAATCACGAGGATGCACATATCGCTTGAACATGTAGACTTTCCAGATTTTTGTTTGTTAGTAAAACTTTTTGGAAGAAAACTCTTTTCTAGAATTGTTAAAAATAAGACCCAGTCAAAATCTCCATAAACTTGCTCTTCCTCAAAACCACCCTGTAACTACCCAGTACATCTAACAGAAGTGAAAGCTTTTCTAGGTGTTAGCATACGGACAAAACCTAACAGAGGGCAATTTTGGGTGTGGGGCAGGGAAGAGTTAATTTTTTTCTTTTTTTTTAAATTATCCATTCATAATCTCCCCTTCTTCCCTTAAAACCAGTTTAGTCATAAGTACAATATCAGGAGGTGGGGTGTTTTTGTTTTGTTTTTTTCTTCTTTTTTCAATGGCAACCAGAGTCCATGTACTGGAGTCTCTTCTTAATGGGGCATTTCATCCCTCCTTCCCCACAGCCCTCCTGTAACACGCTCAGCTGTGCCAGGAGGCAGCCGAGCTCCTCCACTTCAAGTTTTCCTCTTTAAAAAGAGGAATCCGAGGTCTGTGCTCAGTTCAAGGTAACTAAGCAAGTTTAAGGTAACGAGGTTAGCAGACCTCTGAAGTGGCTTTTCGTTTAACTGAACGCATCCTGCATTTGTGAAATACCGCTTAGGGGACTTTAACCTTTAGATGTGTCAGGAGCTTCAGCTTAGTCCATCCGGACAGAGGGGGACAGCCGGACCTGCACAGGAGGGTACTGGGGACCCATCATAGGAAACGCAGCTCTGGTACAACCACCATCCCACCACTGTGCCTCCTCTCCCAGCCCTCTTGCCTTGCCATCCTGCTGGGAACACTTTTTTTCCCCTGTGCTCCTAAACCTTCTTAATTCACTGCGGTGTGAAGTCATCCGCATTTCTCTTTCAAACAAACAAAAAAAAGGCCTTGAGCAGCCGTCTCTATTTCATGCTTGTATACATGTGTATGCACACAAAGACACACCATGCACATTAAATACATTAAAATGTGTACACTGCCCAGTCTTCTAAATTGTATAATCCTACTGTAAGCCGTTTTTCATTCTCAGTTGATTAAAGTATTAGTACAGAAAACATCTGTCAGAAATAAAGATTAGGCAATGGGCTCAGGCTTGTTCAGGAGGAAAGCAAAGAAGCAGCACAAGTATCGCGCAAGTAAAATCCATCTCATGTAGTATTAATCCTTTCATTGCCAGGAACCAACATTTTATTGGCATGATGCAGCAGAAAAGAATATTTGTTGTTTATTTGGCTTGGCCGAGCTTAAATTTCATAAGGACATTCTACTTACTTTTATCCTGGTTCAACTGAAATACTGCACTGAACTGAAGGAAATACAAGGCAGTCTAACACACCTTATGTGGTGAAGCAGAAAGTAGAAATACAACATACTGTTCAGTGTAGACTGTAATCAATACAACAATCAAAATTTAATTTTTGCCTTATTTTGAGAGACAGAGCCAGAATCTATGTATTCTAGGGATGACTGAAAAAAGTAAGAGGCTGGAACTTGACATGCATCATATGCAAAAACCAGTACTTGTTATTTATAATGAAAATTACAGGAAAATCAAACCTAAGAAATTCTTGGTTCCTCATTACCCATCCACATCCCCAGCCTCTTCCTCATCTATCCTGGAAGTTCTACAGGGGAAAAAACCCAAACCAAAGTATGTGGTCATATCCTTAAAAGTGCCCTTTCTATGTAAAACCCAATTAATATCACTTTGCATGACATGCACCCAATATGGATGCATACTGCAAGAATCCATAAACTTGGCATTTCGTAACATTCAAGTATTTTACTATGCAACCTAAATGAAAATTTTAATGCAGATTTCAAATTTAATTTTTCAATCATGTAAAACAGGATGCTGTTGTAATTTTATGCCTTCAGTGGAGCTTCCACCCTGAACTTCAGCTCCACAGGACAAATACCATCACTGCAGCAGATGCTGCTGTCCCAAGTAAGAGTGGGCACTTATGAGCCCCATCCCGTCTCCACCCTGAGAGAGGCTCACAGAAGACCAGCTTACCTACTCTTCAGGAAGATTCCTGCCTTACCCAGCATCCCAGGAGAAGAGGTGGCAAAAGCCTTGAGCTGAATTTCGAGAGAAAGGGAGCAGAGCCTAGAAAAGCACACCACTGCACAGCTGCCCCCATGGCAAAGTGGTACATGATGTTGTGGGTGTGCTGGAAAGAGCACAGCATGACCTCAAGACATCTGCCTGTTGCTCAAGTTGGAATAGCAGCATTCTCTTGACAATTCGGTGGAAAAGAAGAGTCACTGAGGTTTCCAGTCAACCTCAGGGGGTGGCAATGATGGTTTTTTGCTGGTTTTTTTTTTGGTTTTTGTTTTTTAAGTGAGGATAAACATGAGGTATTTGTCTATCTTGCAGGTTTCTTCTCTACCCCACCCTCCCCTTTTGTGAAGGACAGAAACCAGCTGCAAGAATCTGAGATGATTCAAAGTCTTTAAAGACTGAGAATCTTTCACAAGGAATGTATTAAGCATATTGTGACCTTCTGCATCTGCAATTGGACAGAGACTATCAGGAATGTAGAAGCATCATGGTATTTAACATGTTACATCCAAAATAAGCTTGTACTTTTTTCGCATGACTTCCAGAAGAAAGCTTCTGGCAGAACCCTGGAAGGTAGACTGCATCTTACATCAGGACAAATACCTATTTGTGATCCCCTGCTGCCCATCAATTAGCTACAGCAGGATAATGCTAGTAGGCTAATAATCAAAAATGAAAAAGAGAAATGTCATAAACATACAAAAGTAAACAAGACCAATATTTAGGAGTGCCAGCATTATTCATGATGCTGAATCAGCTTATTTTTAGGCAGTCTGGGAGGTTATAAAAAAAAAAGCACAAGTCAAAAAGGTTCTTCCAGAATCATAGACCCAGACATTGCAACTGTCATCACAGCATCCACTTTATATTCAGAAGAAACCAGAAGAGATTTGGAGAAAGACACTGCGATATATTATTTTGATGATTTTATTTATTTTTTTAATCTTCAAAATTTTCTGCCTTGAGACAGGAATGCATGATAGATAGAAATGGCTCAAACATCTTCACATGAAACACTCTTAGTCATAATTCATTCACAATTATTTTTCTAAAACATCTACAGTTACATAATCCCACCCATTTCCATCCATTATCACAGATTTAATTATTTGTTAAACAGTAGTTGCCAGCAATTGAAAGCTGTAAGGCTTTTTGCATATTAGTAGAGTCTTCTGAACTACAAACACAAGAGTATCACAACTATAACTCTCACTTTACATGGCAACCCCAGGTGACAGATGTTCCAAAAAAAAAAAAGAAAAAAAAAAGTGTTGTTTATGTGGAGTTCATAAAAATGACAGAGAGAGCTCTGTGCCTCATTAACTCTAAAATCCTTTCTCCTTTATTACGATTATTTTCTAAAACTACAGCATATTCCTCATTTGGAACCAAGAACTTTGATGAGCTGACCTTTACCTTCCATTGCTGCTTTTTGGCAAATTTGCAAGTCAGGCATATTAGAGCTCTCCAGCAAAACTCTATGTACAGAGCACAGTTTAAACAGATGGGTTGCTTGGAATTCATATCCCCCTCCATCTGAAGGGAACTACTTTGAGGTTTTCTGGAACTGTTGTAAACAAGAGGATATTTTTTTATATATATATGTGTGTATATATATATATTTATATATTTTATATATAAATGTTCTAAATGTCCTTTGGGAGTCCATTTGTTTTTATCTTTCCAAATGATGACTAAATACCTGATCTGTAGCATTTCTCCTGAGAAGATACTAGTAAGGGAATGACAGTTTTGATGCACTTTGGAATGGCACAATCACGTAAACGCTTGCACAATTAAGACTTATGAACTCATCCAAAGTTTCTAAACATGATATTCTAACTAAGAACTAAAATACCAGCACAATGCAGCAAGTTAAAAAAGAAAATTCTATGTAATCAAAATATGAACAAGTACATAGGAAATGGATATCTGTCAGTAAATCTATATCTTTTTAAAGTAGGAAATGTATGCACTTAAGAAAAAAATGTAGCTATCTGACAAACTTTGTAAAAAAAGTACTTTCCAAATGCATAACAAATGCCAAGATATCCTGTAACTGGCCAGGTAGAGCCACATGAAAGCTGCATGGCTTAGAGCAACCCAGGGAGGGGTGGAAACACAAATCACAAAAACAATAGATCAGCAAGTCTAGGGGAAAAAAATAAAAAATAAAATCACATCATCATCTAAATTACTGTATGCTTATATCACAATTGCTAAAGGAGCCAGTGGGGGAGGGTAGAGATTGCAGTTTAACGATTCTTAGAGTCACCTCTAAAAATTCAAAAGAAAAAATTATCAACTTAATATACTAATCCTAAGCACCAATTTAATAATTTAAGTTAACTGTATTTATATTTCTCCTACTAGGGATGGAGCAAGTTCTGCTTGAAGGATTAAAGTTTAACTTTGGAGCCTGTCTGACTTCTGTGTTCTTGCCATGCTTCCTCTGCTGTTCACATCAAAGTCACTGTAAAGACTCTTAAAGTTTCAATCTCTCTAGGCAAGCAATTCTTTGAAGAGACAATTACATCTTACAGTTTAAATCAACTTTCAGGTCATGAAAAGTGAAACACGCCAGTATTTAGTTAGTCTGATACTAAATAGTCTGTGAAAATGGAACAGCCAACACCGTTCCTTGACAGGATTTGCCTTAGAACTAGCAGCACCCAGAGCAGACCAACTGCGAACACATCCAGACTCCACTAGGAATTAGTAGTGTTAGAAAATTGCATATATGTTAGATCAAGAAGGCATCGCCATGCACGTGGCATCATTACATTGTTTCTCCTCTATTTTTCTCATTAAGAAAAAACAAAGGAAAACAGCCCTACAAAGAGCTTTTTGGTTGTTTTTTTGTTTTGTTTGTCTTCGCACCTGGAAAAAGCAGCACAGTACTCCTCAGCTGGAACAGCTCAGTGCTTCCCATCAGCTTAGTTCTTTCAGAAAGCACTTTCACATAGTTAAGGTGGTCTACTTCAGCTAATTCTCAGAGCTAACCTTTTTTCCAGTATACATTTCATGCCACTTCCTGACAGCGATTTCAGAACTGAAATGGATCTATGGTAATGTCCACTACTAACCGTGACCAGATCTTGACACAGACCATCAAGCCAGGCCCTTAGGATGGTTCCACACATTGAACTGAAGCTCAGACTAAAAATTTCACTGAAACTCAAAAGCTGGAGTGGTCATGAATCTCAGCTACTTTTCCCTATTTGAACCCTCACCCTGTAATGAAAGCACGCACACCAAGGGAAAATAACAACCGCCTGAGCTGGGAGCATTAAGACACCGGTGAGTTATCTTGCTGCTCTTCAGTGACCGTGGATTCGCTGTGCTCCTCGCTCATCTCGTTGGAGGGCTCCTCATAGCCTGGCTCAGCAGGATCCAGGCTGCTCCCCTCGCTTTGCTCCTCACTCTGCTCTTCGCTGGCCTCCGCAGACTGCTCCAAGTTGCTCTCCAAAGAAGCCGGAGAGCTGCCAGTTACACTTTCATTTTGGTTCATTTCGTTAAAAGGCTGTGGGAGAGGTGCAGGAGACTGTACAGCATTTTCACTGGCAGAGATGGGCACTTTGGTTGCACCGATGTCTACAACAATGTCATTTTGCGGTAGAGTAACTTTCTCCACAAGTTTCCATTGAATAATACTCATGTCTTTCCCTCCAGTTGAAATCAAGTGGCCATCACTATGGGTGAAGCTGACATTTGTCACATGACTACTGTGAGCGCTGTATTTGTGACTTGGAGCCTATTGAAAACAAGCAGAAAGATAAATCACATGCTTGACTAGAAGAGCACACGATACCAAAATCTAAAACTACTACTATTTTTGCTTAGCCCTTCGAGAGAGCTCTTTATTCACATAAGAGTAAAAAACTGTATTTATATTAGGTTCCCCCCCCACAATACATCCTTTCTTCTTAAGGCTTGTAACTTGGGACAGATTTAGAACTTTATGCAAAAAGTAATGGACCTTACACCAAGGCCAACGAACAGAGAGTGTCAAGCCTCTTCTCCAGAACTTAAGGAGAACTATTGCCTCTTTGCTTTTAGGTATATTATTTTGTATTTTATATTATTTTATATATAAACTTAATGGGGAAAACCATGCTTTTTTCTCTAGCACTGTTCTCAGATATAAATGAGCTGTTTGGCTGCCAGGTTCCAAACAACCAAGCTGGAAGCAGGTGTCTGGCAAGGAAAGCTTCATGCAATGCAAACAAGCACATAGACTAGACTGGTCTAGACTTACCTTTGGCTTGGAACAGGGATACTGAAAGAGATGGACCTTACAAAAATCATCAGCAACCGCTATCACTTTTCGGTTATGGGATCTGACAAGGGCATTTATGTCTGTCCCATCTGATCCTTCGGGCCAAACTCCTAGGAGAGAGTAGAGCAGATATTTAGCGATGGTAGTTTTAGAAACAAATTCAAAGACAATCCATGAACAAAACCAAGATCTATAACGCTGTGAGAAAAGGCAAGCTTAACAAAAGGTAAGACAGACATTCAACTGGAAAATGGAATATGCGTTACATTAAATGTCATTAACATTTTGCTAGCCTAATGGTGCTCCTCCACCCCGTTCCCCCAAACCCTCAGCCTCAGCCAGGATAACCTCTCAGGCTTAATATATGTTTCCTGTTCAAAACCTGTCTTGTTTAAAGCTTATCTTAAGTTTGCTGCTAAAACTGGCAACTCTTAATTTAACACTTTCATTCATGCAGAAATGTTTTGAAAGCAAGACTCATGCTGAAACATGGAACAAGCCCAGGTACCATACATTATGCAGAGATTTCTTTTGGTTTTATTTTAAATCTTAGTATTTGCATGATGCAAAGGAGGCAACTGATTTATGATACTTTGCACAGAAACCCAGCCTCTATGAGTTTCATAGATGTAAGTGCTGTCAAGTGCTTAAGTATAATTCAATATGTTTTTAAGTGAAAAAAGTGACACAGATATGTCTAGACAAAAGAATAACAACATTGCCTGGATAAAAAGCACTGAACAAATTGGGGAGGAGGAGGGTCTATTTTTATTAAAAAACAAAGACCCTAGAGATTCCCATAACAAAACTGATGATTCACATCTGCAAGAAAAGCTGAACAAAAGGTAAGCAAGGGGTTATAAGATGCCAGTTTATGCCAAAGGTACCATATTTTTACAGCTCAGACTTGGGTTTCTGATTAGTTCAGGAGTTAGGAGGAATTTCCCCCCCCTCAAATTTCACCCCCGACCCTGAAAAACTGTGTGTCTGATGGAGTGAGAGGGATGTTCATTATCAGACAGGAAAATATCTTCTTCCTCTGCTACAATCACCAACTTTGGTAAAATAAAAAACATGTGCTGTCTACTATTTTATATAGCACAAAACACCAACTTAGAATCGCCTTATCTTTTTCAAACTCCCACACTAATTCTTCTTGTTTTTAAGCAAAATGGCAAATAGCATTTAACTTTAAAGTTGTTTTTTTCCATTCTTCAGTGGGTGGAGTAAAAACTTCATTTTCTCTGAAGAATAACAAAGGCAGCTTGTTAAGCTTGTTACAATGCCAATAAGCTACACTGTAGGTAATTTACTAAATAAAGATATGAAATGCTAAGGAAAGTATTCAGAAACATTTTAGCACTCTCACATCAATGAAATTAATCTGAAAAATATATACTACTTAAGAATTTTCAAAGTAGCTCAAAATGAATGAATTTTAACTTTCTCCTGCATTCTATGTATAAAATACAGTGATCAGGTGGGAGTAATAAATGAACTTCAAATCAGTTTCCTGAAGTTTCAGCTACCACCTTAGGCAGACTATGCCAAACAGCTATGCTATCTCCTCTTCTTTTTAATTTAAGATTAAAAAGACGAATATTCAAGATTGCATCTCTTACTGAATATCTTTTGTGTTCACAAATTTCTTTAGCAGCTCAAAAGGCAAGACAACCTGTTGTCGTAAGACAGCAGGATTTGCTTTCGATGCATCAAGCAAACGTGGAATAAACAAGACATTAATATGACCAAATTCTTAGTTCTTAACTGTAAAAACAGCAAAAAACAGAAAATAATAGGACTTTGTTATTAGGCACGACAGCAGCACTTCAATTTTAATAAATTCTGCTAGCCAGTGGTAAGCCTCTCAAAACAATCTGCTCAGATGAAAGTGTGGGAAATGTGCAGTAAATGAGAGTGTGACTTCCAAGTTCTCGGAGTGCAGACTGATGATAGTGCTGAGCCAATATAGTAATATCAACTGCCAAAAAGGAGCGATGCTATTCTCATCTGAACCATGCATTTCTATCCTCTTTCTTCTGCTGACAACAGTGCAATGCCTGAGCCTACGGACACACTATCCACAGAGCTAAATTAGTAAAACACATACCCCCAAAGCCCAAATCCCATAAACTTAACCCTCTCTCCTGAATATTAAAGTGAGCAGCCCCTGGCTTGTTTGAATCCCTGAGCCAGCTGACCCTCAGGTCAAAGCCAGACTTCTCCTTTGGGCAGCAAATATCTGCTAGATTGGCTTAGATGCAGTGTCTGATTTAATGGGAAAATACTTGCCTTTGTCTGAGACCTAGCCATAATTTTAAGATTCTGCAAAGGGTGTCAGACTACCAGACAATATAAAGTCAAGGCATGATGAATCTTGGCTAGGAAGTTTAAATATATTCTGTTCTGCCCCAGAATAACATCACATTATCTGCTTTATCTACTTCATTCCCAGGTCCTCTGGCACACCGAAGATTTTGAGAGCTTTTGAGACTAACTAAACTTAACCCAGAGTGGTTAAAGTTTGTATTAATCCAAAAGGGAATGCAGAGAGGATCAACAGACATCCACTTTTTAAAAACAAAAAGTAAAAAGGCTTCTCAAAACAGTCATTATGGGAGCTGCTCATCTCCAGCCTGGCCCCAGCCACTTCTATCCAACAGCTGTTAAAAAGACAAAGCCAATGGTCTAGATGTGAAACCAAACTCTGCACTCCCACACCTCATCTCCTTAGGTCACGAGTAAAGGACACTCCTGGGAAAGCGCTGGAATTCAGAGAGCTGCTCCCCTTATCCTGCCTGCTCTACTACCAAATGAAGTTCAGTAGCAACAGAGCCACCGTCTGCTCCCTCCACCTTCCTGGTACATTTAAGTGCTCTGCATAAAATGTAAAATGCCTTCAGCTCCAAGGCTATTCCAGAAGGAATATTCAGTCCTTACAAAGTGTTTTCATTGCTCCTGGAGAAAGACATCATATTAGCATCAGAGTTTTCCTTTTCACTTTCTCTAGCATCTCCTGAATCTTCTGATACTCCATTTTAAAAAAGGCATTTGTGTTGCACTATTATTTCAGTCGCAGTAGTAAAGACACTGAGGAAATGACTGCTGTGGACCAATTCCTTGTCAGCCTAGGCTTACACGCACAGAGCATCAGGAGGCAACAGCCATCCAGTCTCTACTTCACCCAGACAGACTGAATAAAACCAAACATGTACACAACCCAGTTCACAGTTCTCAGGCTAATGAGAGTCAATATTTTCATCAAACTAGCAATAAGCAACAGTATTCAGCTCCAGAAACAGCATGCTCCTGTTTATTTCTGCTACCTACCTCAAGCTCCAAACAACTCAAAAATATTTATGCAGTTTATCAACCAGTCAGCTTCCTTCTCTGACCCCTTTATTTTTCCTGCTCTGCCTCAGATCTTTGGTACCCACAAAGGAAATCAAGCCTGGTTATAAAGCACCAAATGTCCTCCACCCAACCAATATGCCACACAGGGTCAGTGTTATCCCACAGATCAACTGCAATCAATTAAGGCTACTTGCTCATTAAGCACATGACAGTCCTAAAATATGCACGGATAGGTGTCAGAAGCTACAGAAGCACTCAGACTTAACTGATTTTTTTCTACCCTGCATATAAACTGATATTCAAAGTTGAACTCCTAGTAGCTGTGAAGAAAAGATTATAGACCTAACCCTCACCTCTAAAGAAAGTGCTGATTTACCTGCTTTTAATGTTTCCAACAACATGAAGAACAGAGGTATCTAATCTCAGCGGAAGTGAGACATGCAGCATCCTGCTCACACAACTTGGTTTTACAACACTGACAGGCCGAACCATACTTTTCAACCCCTCACAGAGGGGCTCCTCATTTATGGCCAACAGAGCTGCCTTCAGCAAAAGCACTTTGAACTGTTTGGCCACAGTCTCAAACTGCACTATTAAAATCAGATCTGCAGCGCTGTAAATTTTTCTGTACATTTTAAAAATAAACTACTAGGTAAAGAATCTGTTTAATCTTTAAAGCATTTTAACTCTTTAGAAGCAGTGCATATTATTCACCTTTGACTACAGGTGTCAAAGTGCTGTCATGATTTTAAGTCATGAACTGTAACCTACACTCACATAGTCTTGTTTCTATCCCAAAACAAGGTGAGCAAAGAAGAACGCACATGTGCCATACGAGCACTTTAAAATATCAGCTTTTTGCTTCAGTGCCTCCAAAATTGGTAGCCTAAAATGACAGCAGAAAAGTCAAATCCCAAACTTCAAGATGAAACAGAAATCAATTTTACGTTGTCTATAGAGCATCCAATGCTCTGTATCACAAACAAATACTGCGGTCAGTCTCTTTGGTCTGTCATCTCAGCACCATCCTCAATAATCATTAACATTGTATTTCTAATGACAAATTGAAGCAAAATAAAAACACAAAAGCACAGCGTGAATAGCTTAAAAGCAAGTTAAATGGTGCTTACCAAACACCTGGAAGCCTAGCACACAAGTGTATGTCGTCCAATCTATATCCTTACAGTCAGAACGATTCCTGATTAGCTTACAGCCACTTGGAATGTCCCCTGTAAAAAAATGTGAATGATGAGTTATGCCATATAAAATTATATTTACATATGTGCCCTTTGAAGGTGCTAAGACAGTAAATAAATATATCTTAAAACCAATCTGGAATCCCAGTATAGAGGCAAAGACAGACCAGTACTTTCATCAAATTCCAGATACTCGAAGCTTCGCTTGGTATTTAAGAGTCACATTTACCTCTCATTTCCCTCTTTAGATCAGCATACCTCAAAAACATTTCCCTGCAGCTTGCATCCCCTGCCACCTACTCTACAAAATGCTTTAATACAGTCTATAATAGAATAATTTCTCCTTCCTACCAGCTTCACTGATGTGTTAAAATTCAAGCAATCATTCAGGAAGCTCTGCTTTTAAAACAGTGAGCAACTATTGCCAGAGGAGCCTTAGACTGCTTTTCAACTAGGAAAGGAAAGATTGTCCATCTTTCAATACACCAGCCCAGTACTAATGGGTCACAGCTCTTTGCTTCCCTATACAGGCAATTATAAGCACCAACATTTCCTTTTGGTAGATTGAGATATTGCACTATCCAGGTTTGAAACCTAAGTTGTGACAGGCAGAAAAAACATTTTAAGGTGACAGATATTTAAACTGCTGGTTCTTCTTGCCTGTACAGGAGCAGAACTACAATCCTCTTGGATCTAGTTAAAGCTACAGGAAGACAAGAATACAAAAAAGTATTTAAAAACAGACTGATATGCACTATGCAAGTTGAACTTTTGACATAACCACTATATATTAAATTCATATTTTCACATATTAAAAAAAGACAAACACAAAACCATTATTACCACTAACTCATTAAAGTAGTATTATTGCTTTGCTTAATTTTCAACACCACCACCCAAGATAAAGTTTAAAGAAAGAAACCCCAGAGCAGAACAGTGGCACAGACCCACTGATTTTATTCCCTGAAAACAACTGGTATTGTTGACACTAATTAGACAACTGTATATATTATTTTCAATCTACAGAACTTTGGGCCAACATCAAAAGGTAGCGCCACTTGTTCTGTAAATTCTATGCTGTTAAACTGATTTATGACCTTGTAAAGAAGTAAGCTATATTTGGCATTGCCATTAGGTAATACACAGCTCTGAATAACATCAAGATATCAGGTTACACGAGTTCAAATTGGTTCCTTTGTCAGTAAGCATTTTGTACAGTCCTGATCAAACACACTCTTCTGAATTTTCTGACAGCTAATACATACTTCTGTTTCCAGTGTATCTAATTTCATACTTACAGTATAGTATTTCATAGTCTCCTGAGTTTGACATTATAAACTTGTTGTCCGGGGACCAGTCAAGGTGTGTAATATAGCTGGAATGTCCCTGGAGAAGAATGCAGTAACATCAATGTGAAACGCTTACTTTTAATTCAAACGCAAGCAGAAGTTACACCTACAGATGTGACAGCTAACAGCAAAAAAGCACCTCTCCACCCACCCCAGGTCTGCCGCAATTCACTTGTGCTCCTTTAAAGGCTCCTTACTCCACAGTGCCACACTTGCTAAACAAATGCAGGCTGGGCATCGCGCCTCTCCCACTGCATGGTGGATTCTTCACTTGTAAACCATGTCCCTCTTAGACCCCAGAATGATTTATTCCTAGAAGGTACATTGCTAAAATATGGATGAACTCACATTTCTACTAATTGAGAAAGGCAAGTAACTTGCACAGGATCATTTTTAGATCCCAACAGAAAAGTGACAGATAGGACTCTATTTTATTTCTCTATCCATTCAAAATAATTTCCATTAAACACACGCACATTCGAATAACCTTTGCTAATCCTAAAAACTTAGGATAGCTCAGTTAACAACCACCATGTAAAACTACAAGATCAAGGACTGGTGTTACAAGAATACCCTCGTAAGCTTTTTGAAAGTTTCTGCTCTGCTTCTTACACTGCATGCATGTTAATGCCAACTTCAAGTTTTCCCTATAGGCACAGGGTCATCTATATAAGAATCAGAACACTTTGGCCCAATTGCTTAGCTATCACCATCAAGAGCACACTGAGGGCTAAAGACCCACCTTTGTTTTCGAGGGAGAAGCTAAATGCAGCTGGTCAGAATATTTTTCCTGTGCGCGAACTTTTTTGTTGGTAGTAATAATAGTAATAATAAAGCTGTGAGAGGCTCCAGAGAAGCCACACATTTGTATAAGGTAGGAATAAATTATTTCTCTGCAGAGGAAAGGCTAGGAAATTAATAAGAGTGACGTCCATGTCACTCTCTTCTTCCTCCACCCTTCCATTTCTTCTTACTGCTCCTCTTCCCCTTGTAAGACCATCCATTTTCTCCCCTTCCTAGTCATTCTGCCAGGCAACAAAACACCACTTTCTTGACTGACAGATGCCAATTCACCTCCCTCTCTCAGTGGGCATTATGAAGATGGCATCCCTCAGCGCCCCCCAAGGTCTCTTGGCCCAGCCTGCACCCACCGTGCCAGGGCCATGCTGGAGCACTGCACTGGCTGCCGCACCACCCACCACACCAACTGCCTCTATAGAGAACTCTAAGAGGTGCTGATTGCTTCCAGAATTACATGTAGAAATACGCCATGTCTGTCTTCCTCTCCCCAGGTCCTCTGTGAGAGACTGCAAAAATATTTAGAGAAAAGCTAGCCTTTAAGATTTATTTACTTATGAACTAGTCTCTGTCTCAAGCCGAGGAACTGTGTATTGACATAACTGCTTTGCAGTCATGGATGGGATATACGATATCAACATGCAAACTTGGTATTTTGGGAAACAACAACAACAACAAAAAGTGCAGTTGGCTAGGATTTTCTCTCCCCCCCTTATTTTCCAAGTCTTCAAATCTGCAAACGAACTCCAACATGGAAAAGAATTGGTCAGTCATTTACTAAATCCTGCCAGACATTTGGCAGCTGTTAAAATTCCTGGGGGCAGTGGGGGAGGGAACAAAGCAATTGGCCAGGGGGCTCCATGCTGCAAAATCCCTTCAGGCAAGCGATCACTGAACGATGAACTGGAACAAAACATTGTCATAGTATTTTCAATAGGATGATCCCATTTTCTATTAAAATCTTTCTTTGGTAGCTGCCCACTGATAGGGCAACATTTTACTCTCTCCTTTTCTGTACCTTTATATACAATGAACATAATTACTCATATTATCACTGGCTAATAAAACTATCTAACTAAATGGAAACCCTCTCCTTCATTGGCAATGTTCATCTGTTTCAGATTTAAGTGGTGCAAGGGTACAAATACCCACAGCCTATAGGATTGGCATGCTAATTATTTCAGGTTAAGTCCAGTGGATCAAATACTTCAGGGTGGCTGCCTGAGTGGCTTTCACCCCACAGCCCCCTCGGTAAGTGCACAACACTTCTCTTTTGCTAACAGATATCTCTGATGTAAGGCAAACAGAGACAGCGCCAGCTACCATAGAGCTGCTGACATGCTGGAAGTTCATACCCCAGCCCATACCTTCACATTGCTGTCTGCATAGCTGGAGCCCTCAAAAAACAGCTGCACTAGTCGAAACGGTTGTTTCAGCTCATCTGAAATTCTTTCTGATCACAACCAACACCATCTCTCATTGTGGAAACACATTCACAGGTCAGAGACTCGCCTCTCTGGCAGCAGCAGAAAGCCTGGTCGTGACTGGAAGGGGATTTAAACGTAACAGTGGGCATACAGCCCTTATGCACAAGCTGATGCTGGTTCAGTAGATAAAATCCTTCTGAAAGTATTCAAATAATTTATTCAAGTTGGAAGAAACAACCAGAAGTTGACTACCAGGAGGACTGAGTCATACTACTTGGAGGTCATCCTCGAGGCTACTGAATGACACAAGAACGCCAGAAGGACGCAGTGCCAGCACCGAAGCACCGGCCAGGAGAGTGCTCCGGGTCCCGAGCATGCCTGGGTGTCTCTCTGCTTAGTATCAAGCTGGTATCGACCCGCCAGCATGCTGGCAGGCAGCAGAGGGGAGGTGCAGGGCACATGAAACCGGATCGGCAGCCTCGCAGCGCACTCCAGTCAGCTAACACGCTGCTGCCTTCTGCGCACGCTGGAAGGGTCAGGGGAGCTCAGCCCCGACAGAAACCAGGTTGCTAATTTTGGCCTCTACACACAGTCACTCGGACTGAAAAAAATGGTTAACAGAAATCTGCTTTGAAGCCTTAACGCTTCTGCCGGAGTATAACAATGCTCATTTCTCCCAACCCTATTTTTACAAACCCCTTTCCTGCCAAGGCAGAGAGACAGACATACAGATGCTGGTTTAAATTACAACATGCTCTCTCCTGATACATAATACATATGACATACAGAAATAAATGATCTCATACATCTTCAAAGAGCTCACAGAGACCTTGAAGTACATAGCAAGCTAAATATTATGTGTGTTAAGATTAGCCATCTCTGAGTGATTTTATCTTTTATGATTAAAAAGTAAGTGATGGGGTAAAATGCTGTACTGAGGTGCAGCCATCTGCTGCCATCCCCACCAGCCCCACTGGGCTCCCAGTCTGACTTATGTGTAGGCTCAGCCCTTTCCCCACTGCCTGAGCTCCCTGGGAAGGCTGCAGACCTGATTTCTTGTCTCATGACTGTTGTGCTATCGGCTAAGCCCATCACCACCCTACTTAGGGGCTGTAGGATGCCCTGGCCCACCCTGCACCGCAACCCTGCCATTGAGGAGTCCCTAGCATATCCAACAGCCTTCCCTCCCAGCTGCATCCCATGCCAGCGCCGAGCCCTCCCTGCCAGCCTGCACACTGTAGGTATGGGGCAAACCCACAGCTGCTGACCACCCCCGCAGCCCTGTGCCCCTGGCAGCAGCTGGACACAGGCTGCTCTGGACCCCCATGCGCTAGCAGTGTGGCGCATCCTCAGCCAAATCAAAAATGATTGAGAAATCTCTCAAAGACATCATACATGTCACTAAAGGACTGGCTAATGCCTGTTTTTTTTCCCCCCTAACAGTTTCCACTGCAAGTCTTGCATCAAAGGTTGTAGGGAAAAAAAAAAAAAAAAACCCCAACCCTAAACCCCCACAAGTTAGCCTTATGGTCCCCTTACCTCCCATTTTCAAATTAACAAAGCAGCTTTAGGAGTTTTCTTATTTTTAAAACTAAATGCAATTGGTGACAAACATATGAAAAGTGTTTTGAGCAGGGGATGCACTCCTTAAAAAAAACATTTCACATTTCAAATGTGAACCTATTCTTATGATATCATTTGCAAATCCCATTAAGGTTCAGATGTTCTTTATGTAAATATTCCTACTAACCTAAAGAGATAGCTGAACTTAAGGCCAGGATGTTAGACACCTAACTAAACACTGGGACAACCTCATATAAGGACTAATATAAACTCCACTGCTTGTGCTACACTTAGATTTATCTACCCTGGGCCAGAAATTTATTGTTAACATATCCCCCAATTCCAAATTTTGTAGTAACAATTACAGCTGAAAACAGTGCATATTTGCAACCTCCAAAATCACATATTCTAAAGAAATTCCACCATCTAATGTTATATTGGTCCAATGAGTGCTTTACCAATAGGGGGAAAATACCCCCACACAAGTGTAATATTTTCCCCAAGAGTTTCAGCATATAGGTACAAGGCATTTCTCCATCTTACTGCTAATTTCCCATTTCAAAGAAAGTCAATACTCTGAGAAATTAGCCATATTCAATGCAAAAGTGTTCACCTAACACTAACAGTTGCAGTTCCCATCAGACCAAAGTTTAAAATCAATTAAATGCTGAAAAAAACCCCACAAAACATATAACCAAAACTAAAAAAGGAAAAGCATCAGCGCGGAGAGTTCCACTGCTTAACATCTTGGTGTACGTATAACATCAAAATGCAAGAACTGCTGATTATATTTGCTCCAAAACTTACAGTGCATTTTCCGTATCTGCTATACTTTCTTCCATTTTCTGTTACTACGTAGAGGTAAATAAAGTTGTCATGGGATCCAACTGCAAGTAAGGTGCCATCTACAATACAAAATATTTGATATAAATTAACAGAATATTTGTTTTCCAAATTTTAATGATTTCAGATTTATCACTAAGACAATAGCCTCGATTAAACTACTGCTTACTAATTGTATTTAAGGATATATAACTGTTTACATTATGTTGTTTTTCAGTCAGTATCTGTTTACTTTGTGGGCATGGTTTTTGGGCAAGTTCTTTCACTTCTGCTTTTTTTAAGTAAGTGTCCAATGGACAGGGTATAAATCCTCAGATTGCACTGGATTTCTGGAAACTGTCAACAGCGGGCAGGCTTGAGTTTTGTGCATCACAAAAAATGCGTAACAGTATTTACTCTATAGTTAGCTTAGCTGGGGTGGGGGTGGGGGCAGGGGAGGCGGGGCAGGGGGTAGAGTTGTGTATAAATCAGTGCCAAATAAGGTCTAAATGACGAGTGGAGCATTCAAACATTACAAGCAGTTTTCCAACCTGTGTTGTCTCCATTTTAAAACAATGACATGGACAAGAGCTGCCCTGAACCATGATCAAATGCCTCTGTAAGTGTCAAGGAACATCAGTGCTTTGAAATACATTGCTGCGCTTGGCAGATGTGGCAGCAGCAGACGAACATTTTGCCCACTGACATGGCATGTTATCCAAAAGCAAACAAGAAACAGATTTACAAGGGTGTTCTTCCATCCAGTTTTAACAGAGAGAATTCAGCCTCTGATGGTCTGTCATGTCACATCTGAAGAGGAGACTCAATACTGGCTTGGACACCGTGTAAACCCATAGCAAATACTGAGCAAACAGCTCTGACTTTCAGACAGACCTGTTTGGTTTTATGGTTTTGTATTAATAAACTTGAAATTTAACTAAGAAGTATATTAAAATATTACTGAAACACTAAGCTTTTTACAGCCTGTTCTGTTAACCTGCCAACTATTTAGTTGAGAATTTTTAGTTTTTCTGGGAGCAAAGCTAGCTTTTATTGTAACAGTACAGATCAACATGAAGGAAAGGCTGGGAAAGGTGACTGTAACTTTGCAGTTACAAAAAGTCCAAGATTTAGCATACACAAACAAATCTGTAACCAAGTATTCAGTTATATATTAAGCATCTTAAATGATTTTTTTCAAAGCTCTACCTTTTCTAGTGACTGGGGAGTAGTTTAAGACAGTTTAACAGAACAGACATCTCATTTATCTGCAATTATTCTGAACATACAAGTCTGCCTACCTACTGAGTAGCGCATCACTGAGAGCTGTTCGTTGCCATCAGTGTGTATTGAAACCAGATCCCTTGTTTCTGCATCCAAAACAAACCACCTACAGAGAGAATTCCAGTAAGTATCACTTCCACTAAACAAAAAAACAAGCAAAGGAGCAATAATCACTGCCTGCCTTCATCTTCTTATACTAGCGCCTCAAAAGCAGCACAGCAAACATCTGTTTTTAATGGAACGCTTTTCTGGTTCACAAAGCGATACAAGTTTCAGTGAAGAATATATGAAAGATTCGAAATACAGCCCAATTTTTTCCCCCTCCCTTGAACACTGCAGTAATCACCAAAATGTCTACCAGATGATAAACATGCCAGCAGATAGCTAATATGACTGCACCTTATCATCCTGAAGCCTTAAGGCTACAGCTGAATTTTGATCTACTACTTCTTCCCCATTTTGAAGAACAGCTTTGATATAAAAACTGATCGTTCAATTTGTATGAAGCAAAGTTTAAAAAAATAAAAATAGAAGTAGTAGGGAGTGGAAGGGAGTGGAAAACATATCCACACTCATTTTAAACACAAATCTATTCTAATTCAGTATTTTCCCCTCAGTCCTTTCCATTTCTATGAATAATTTTATCAAAGTAAGAAAGCGTAACCATCTACGAAAATTTGATGGTTGATAACCTAGCATTTTATTTTTTTATTTCCTGCTTGGATAATTTATAACTAAGGTAATTAATTGCATTTTTTATTATTTAACAATAACTTTCAAACTGCAGTGTTAGTTACGAGGCACACGTAAAAAGCTCAGAGAAGCTTAAAAAACTCAGTGGCCTAAACACTGAAATGGCCACTGACAGCAAGACAGGCAAGATCAGCAGAACCTGAGCATTCTGCAGTGGTTCTGATGCCCACCTAACTCCTAAATACAGTGAACATTAGCAAAACAAAGACAATGAAAATCTAATAAAAATATAAATACATACACATGTATCATGAAAACATAAGGTGTCAACATGGCTAAATACATTAAAGCTGTACACAGAATTTAATGTCTTTGCTCCAAACTTCTGATCTCACAACCGTGTGCATATGCCACAGCCAGGTTTCCATCCCTAGTGGCAAACAGTGAGCTCACACACTGGGAAAACAAGTAAGGCAATTCCACCCGCTGTCTCATAGTGAACTCAGTGGAACAGTGCTAAAGCTAGGACCATTTATTTCATAACAAACTTATATGACCTAAAATAAACTCCAGGAACAACAGCGTATATCGCTGCTTTCTATGGATGGAGATCAGATTCCAGCTCATGCTGATCCAGTGTCCAGTAGCTAGGTATCTGGAAAGTGACCTGGTCCAACGGCTTAAAACCAGCTTGTGGTTAGAGAACCACATGAAAGAAATGAAACGACATACACACAACCCCCCCTGCCCCCAGCCCCACATGCCATGGACTGCTGAATAATCTCTGTGCAAGACAGATGCAACCAGTGGAAAACAGCTAATATGTTTGCATTGGACAGCAGTAGAAACCATGCTCCCGGTTTCTCTTCTGTAATGCTCTGCTGAAAGTGGACTTTTGATTTCCAATCTACACACTGAAGCTTTGCTGGTTCTCTGAACACATTAGGAGTTACAAGTTCCTATTCTGCTATTTAGTTCAAACTGTGCCCCCCTTTGGCCCTGCCAAATGCTTCACTAAGATGTTACCGGGGTGATAACCCTGAGAAGGGTGGGTGTGGATATTAAAGAACAAACAAAAATAAATTTAAAAAAAACCCCAACAACCAAAACCACAAAAGGGTTTGGCAGGGGTGAAGAGAGAGGGTACCTATGCCATTTTGCTACCACAGAAAGAAAAACAATCACTCCACCATGACAGCAAAACTGCTCTAAAAGTACATCCTGATGGGACAACAACAGAATGGTGAAGAACACACATGGAGGCATCACTGAGTTGAAATCATCTGGTTTTCAAGCAACACAAGAAGCTGGTCTGAAGGCCAATGCCCCACTGTCTCATTCTCATTTTGTGTCTTCCTGAATCCAGCACAGGCTGGAGGCTCCTCACTGCTTCAGCCCAGGTGGGCAACACACCTCTTGTGCACAGCCAGCGAAACAGGAGATAGGAAGACTTTTTGCTTTACCAGAAAACTTAGGCAGTATACTGTAAAATCTATTTATCTAGCAAGACGACACAGCATGATACCTGTTTGTTTATTCTGAGCAGCGTAATTGCAGTGCCTGGATATAAAACCTGATGATCAGCACACTAACAGCCAAAAGCAAGCTTTCTTCCACAAAGCGGGTAAGTACCCCCTTCCCATGCCCTCCTGCAGGTGCCCATGCTGCACAGCGCTTCTGCTAGACAGCCAAGGGGAGAGCTGAACCCTCCGTGTCCCAAAATACACAACCAGGGCAGGGCAGGGCGGCTTCTGCCACAAGGACATGCCTCTTGATGCTGGTCCTGACACTGGCTCTTTAGGTTGGTCCTTTGAGGCTGTTACCTGAACCAGGTAATCCTCCAGTTAATAGTATGTAAAATGAAAAATACCCAAAGCCTAAAATGCAACCAGAAAAACATTCAATGCCCCCCTATTTTACTGAAAGCACAGAGGTGGTATTGTTTGGTATCAAACACAATGCAAAACTGCTGCTGCTTTTAAGAGTGCACACTGAACTTCATCTGGCATTAGGAGACAGCATTTTGTGACACCAGTCCTTCTCAAAAAATTCTTCTGCAGAGGACATACTAGCAGCAATCTTAGCTGACCTTTGAAAGAGTCAGTGCACCGTGACAATTTTGATAATAATTTAAGAAAGGAAGCACTGGTCACATCTAGTTCAGCTGTTTCTTGATGCTTCCACGAATTGTAATGAGACGTGCTCTCTTCAATCTTCCAAGCTCTCCCAATGCCATGGCAAACACTGCAACTGCCAGCAAAAAAGCCCTTCTCCATGAAATGTGTCTTCAGTTTAGCAGCTACAGTGGTTCATCAGCATGCCCCACAGAAGCCCTTCTCGCAAACAGCTGGGGTCCACCTTGAGACTGTGTTTCCGATCTTCCTTCCAAGACCCAGGTATGCAACATGCAAATGGCAGCTGACCCTGAAGAAATCCTAAGAGCTGTGAAATGCAAAGCTTGGCTGCCAAGTGAACTTCTGATCTGTAGATCAGATGAAATAAATGGATGAATGGTATCCCAGCTGTAAGATAGTGGTTCTTTCACTTTCTCTGATTTTTATTAATTTTTCTCCCAATTATTACTGAAGATAACATGCTTAACTTGTTTGTGAGTTCACGTAAACAAGACAAAACTTTTGCCCTTTTCATCTGTTTCTTGTCTTCCCATTCCTTTGCTTTAAAAAAACACTAATAACCTATATAAAAAAACATGCTTAGAAACAAAACCCCTTAAACTACTCTCTTTTGGAAAACAAATTCTGACCCATGACAGACATTTATTATTGATAATTCACATTTGTGAATGTAGATCTTTTCTGATTAAATCACCAGGGAAATGGTATTCCATAGTAGTAATATATTTTTGCACTTACACTTGCAATTCCCATGTTTAGGTAATACTGAATGTTGAACCTGCAAGGCATTAATCAGGGTGAACAAACCAACCCATCTTACAAGACTGGTTCCCTGGGATATTTAGGCTTCTTCATCTTAATACCACAGCAGATGCTGAACTAGTATAATGATCAATAGCTCTATTGACTGATTTACCTCCTTGTGGCTCTGGCTTATGCTGGTCTTGTCCTTTAGCCTTCAGTTTTCTTAATAATGTTAGTGGCTTTTGAATACTCAATATGCACAGCACTCAAGATAGTCTACATGATTAGTCACAGAAAGATCTACTTCCCTGCAAATAATACCACTGGCAGCATGGCAAAAGGATCTGTACAGTGCCTTGAAAAACCCACTTTTCTGGTAGGATTTCTGATTGCCAGCCCTTTTTAGTTTTCCACCTGTGCATTTCCAGCAAACAGCAGGATCCACAAAAAGTATTAGTTCTCTCCAAACCAGGCTTAATCCCAGACAACTGATGATCAGGCACACAGCAGGTATTTAAAGAAGCAGTAACAAAACCTGCAGCAGACCGTTTCCAGACAGCCCAAAAAGGGAAATGATACCGAAATACTTATCATGGGAAGTGGTATGTGAAAAACACACCAAGACCGTGACATGTTGGCCTGATAAAAACACACCGCTGTGAAACAACAGACAAGAATGGGAAGAGAGGTAGAAATTTCATTTTTCTTCAGATGTCACAATTTCAACCATCAAACCCAACTTTCTTAATGCTCCATTCCCTACCTCTGTCTTACTGACCTCCATACTGGAAGCAGAGCAGCACGAGAACAGCAACACATAGACACATCCAAGGTTTGTGCTTATTGAGTCCTAAACAGATTAGACTCATTTAATATTTGCTTTAAGCATTCTGGGCTATGAATCAAGTTATTAAATGACTTGTTATGGGTCTGAGATTATTTTCTCCTATGTTAATCGAGGTATATCATGCAGCCCTCATTCCTTGGGAAATAAATCCCTTGGACTGGATTATCTGGCACAGAAAGCACTGCGTGATGTCACTGGTTAGGCAGTAAATTTAAAACTGGTCTGTTTATCTTGATTCACAATTCCATTTATTTCTCGTACACTTGTCCACTTACCAGGGCTCATTTAAATTCAGTTTCATTTGTATATCTCAAGCCTATCACTGAATCATGCAATAGAATGCAGTAAAATATAATGGTGAAAATATAACTGCTTAGTTCCAAGAACAGGGTAAAAAAATCAAACAAAAAACCCCAAAGGCCGCCATCATAAACTTATCCAACATAGTATAAACTGGTTGCCTCAAGTAATTTAAAAATAAGAATTTAAACTGAAAAGTGCTGAACTCAAAAAGTAACGTTAAATGGTCTGGAAGGGAGGAAGAAGAAAAGTAAAGCAAAAGCAAACAACAGACTGAATGCTTTGGCTGCTCAATATGCCTTGATTGTGCTTTGATATAATTTCAAAAATGTCTAATAACTCTCAAGAAATGTAGCCTGACCTTCTCTTCCCTTTTCCCTATTTCAAGTACTATTAGGCCAGTATCTTCTGCTCTGCTTAATGAAAGCAGAAACACTTGTTCAATTTAATGCTATAATTAGAAAGAGATGAAAAAATGGAAAAGTACAATGTGGAAACCAAATATACAAGAGCTCAGCAAGATTTTTCTTAGGAAGGTAAACTAGGTTTTCTAGCCTGATATTATACCTAATGAATTAAGTGCAGACTGCATCTTCATCTTGGAAAAGGAAATTCCCTAAGAAGTATTTAACATTTCATTTTTCCAGGAAAGTTTAAGGGTATTGCACATGCTCAAAGGTTTCTAAAAACCAAACTTTAAATGGTTTTTAGGCATGAGGTTACACATAAAAAAAATTTCTAGGAGGCGAATTAAACACAAAAAAAATTTCCGCATTTTCTTACATGCACTATGCATTATTTTATCTATTTGTCAACCATGAGGTAGAACTGAAAAACAGAATAAAAATCCTAACAGATTTAATATCTGTTCCTCTCACCTTCCTAATGCTATGAATATCCTGTTTTTTCTTTTAATTGGTACTTGCTAAAAATCCATTGCATGAGACTCCTTTCTTGGGAGGTGATACCAAGCCAGAGTTTCACTATGAGTTAAACCAAATTTTTTCCACTACTGAAAAACACCAAGTTAAAAGATTCAGTTTGTGTTTTGATAGCTTTCAAATACACAATGATTTCAGGAAGAATATGAACAGCTCAATAGGACTTCATTGCAGCAATGTGCCATGTCGAACTCTGTCTTACATAAAAATCAAAATACTAGCCTGTTCACTTGCCTCTCCATGTCAATTTAAAAGATTGCAAGTCTGTTTGATTTGGGAAAGAGGAAGATCTGTACTGTACCTGTCTTATTAACTAATGTAACATACACACACAGTATTAAAATAAATGATACTTGGTAAAGCCAAAAAGGAGTGCTCATGGAAGCCCCTGCAAAAAAACGAGTTAAAAAAAAAAAAAAAAAAAAATCAAGATCTGGGCTTTCATGAAAGAGTAGTTAAAAAACCAGAACAGCCTAACAACAGTCAATCCTTCTGTCTTCATCTAACCCATGTAAGAAAGATCCATCCCCTTCCCCCAAGCTTTTTAGGCTACGTAACCTCAAGCAAAAAGAATAAAAAGCAAATAAATTCCAATAGATAAGATACATAGTATCAAATTGTCTCCTTTAAACTTTCAATCATCACAATCATCACAATGCAGTTGAAAGGTGTTTACCTGCCCGAGTGTGTTCCTATCGCAACCACTGCTCCGCTGGGATGGAAGTCAGCACAGTGCCCTGGTTCCTGAACAGAGAGGCACAGACACATCATTCACCCGCCTGCTTCCTTATGGTCAAACACCTCTCCTTATACCAAAGCTACCCTAAAAGTCTGAGGTGAACTGACACGGGAAAAACCAATCAGTTAGCAGCATGCTTAAAACCCTCAGAAAGATTTTCTTTTAATCTATCAGTGACATGCACTACATGACATTGAAAGTAAAAAGCCTAAACTTCTGTGTAAAAAGATACTTTTGCTTGGGTATTAGGACAGAACTAGCCAAAATATGACACAAACAAGGACAGTAAGGAAGGACATCTAAAGCCAAACCTTGCACAACTGTATGATACCCTCTTCAGATTGTCTGAATGATTGGGGAAAAAGTTAAACTGTAACAAGAAGAAAGGACTAAGTTTTATACAACTTGAATTGTCAGAATGGCATCAGACAATGGTAACCAGATTACAGTCTGTACAATGTCTGATGAGCCTGGTTAAGTTTAGCAAAGCTTCCAAATAGCTGTTTTTAAAGCCGTAACTACAGGATTTTTGTTTCTCCTGCAATCAGATGGGACAAGGGTGTTGCAGAAAACTAATGCTTTTTCTTATTTTCCAGCTTTGTATTTAACATTAAAGGGTTGACATACATCTAGCAGCCTGGTCCATTCCAGTGTGTGGTCCACAGAGTTCCACATACAAACTTGCCTATCTTGGGCACATGTTAAAAATAAGTCTTTGAAAGGATGGGATGCCAGTCCCCAGAGTTCATCTGTATGTCCCTGGAAAGAAAACACATATGATTTAACAATGAATAAAATAAAGACTCTCTTAAAATAACACACCAGCAGGGAAATCCAAACCATTTTTGGGTTATAGCTTAAAAAAAAGTTGTGCTCACCTGTACCTCTACTAGGAAACCATCGTTAAATGTTCCCCGCAAAACAAAGTTTCGTGAAGTACCCACTAAAAATTGATCTGCTTTTCCTTCCGCTACTGCTCTGATTGTTCCATACTGGTCAGGAACCTAGGAAAAGAAACATCTGTAAAACCACGTCACGCATCTTGATAGGTGCTTATTTTTGAAGGCCACAAATAGCGCACAAAGACAGTACCAGAACTGCAGTTCTCCCAGTAAAAAGAATAATCTAATCATGTATACAGTAGATCAGGACTTGACCCAAAACCTACCTCGTTTATTTGTTCAGTATACAAGACGATCTCACTCCAAAACAATCACAATTATGCCATTTTAATAAGTCACAGTAGAAAAAATTACAAATTAAATTACATGGATTTTTAAGTGCCAAATACACTAAACGAATGCACTCCACAACCTTACAACTCATCTTATAAGGATAGCAATAATACACAGTTACTGTTTATTTTTCAAAACACATTGTGAAAAATAAGGAAAATCCTGTAGCCCACAGTAAATGCTTCGTGATTAGCCTTAAGTAAACGTTCACATGCCTTATGTCAGCAATGACCCCAAATTTTATTGAGTTTGTTTATTGCATGCTTGAATTCTAATAGACTGGTTTGTTTTACAGTGTGCATTTGTTTGGTATTCTAAATGATTTACCTTTAGAAAATACACTAATATCAGCCACACAAGATAGAAAATGAATGCAATCATTCAGAAAGATGTCTGTCAGGGCTCTGGTAATATTTCTCAACGTAAGAAATCAGCTTCAACATAACATTAACAAAAGGCCAACAGAGACACTGATACGAATAGAGTGTGTTACTTAAGCCTAAGAGTTGTATATAATAGTCAATGCTTAGTTACTCTGAAGATATGTTTTCTAAAGATAAATATTAGATTCAAGGTAGTAAACTCTAGACGGAACTAAACATATGTGATAAGCAAAAAATGATGCTATAAATGGACACTAGGTAAGTGGAGTGAACCATTATTAGAACAACTGTTTAAGAAGAACACATTAATTCAAGAGGTCATCTTATTGTCGGGGGGGAGGGAGTATTTTAAAATCCATAACGTACAATTTTTTTCCAGTTCATCCCCATTTACCTAGCATTGCCATATAGCCAAATCACAGACACATACATATTCACTAAACACTTGTTTTAGGATAAAGTTAAAAGAAGTTCCTCAACATAGCTTATTAATCATTAATTCTTACAGAATACCCATAAATATCCCACCGATTGTTTGCCTTATGTCAAAAGTTCTATTAAACCCCCCAAATCTTGGCAACATTGTCTTTCTCCAGACAGGCACACTTAACAAAAACACAGGTGATACTAAACAATATCCTCAAAAAAGTGACAAATAAAAGAAACCAAGGAAGGGCTTGGAGGAAAGAAAAACCTTATAATTTCTGTTGAACTTAAAACAGAGGAGAACTGAGGCCTCATATAGGCTTATTACAGGCTGAAAATTTAAACACTTTATAATAAAACATTGTCATCCACTTAAAAAGACAGCAACCAGAAGACATTCTATCATCCTAACTACCGATCCTCCAAAGGGTGAGGAGGGCTCTGTCTTGCTAGTCAATACCTTGCTCAAGGCAATTTCCCTGTCACTATTGCTTTCTTACCTCAATTTCCCTTTCAGGATTCAAATCATGATCCCAGAGGATGATCTTTCGGTCTTTCCCACCTCCAGTTAGTAGCATCCCATTCCTCAGTTGACAGAGTGTGAACACACTGCCATCGTGAGCTTTGATTTGTCTGCTTATCTGATATACTCCTACATGCACAAAAAGAAAATAATACAGAACACTACTTGTTTTTTCACCTGGGGTTTACAAGAAGCTATGCCTTTTGACAGAAGAATAAAGTAACAGTGTATAATAAATAATTACATTTGGACTGTCAGGCTATTAATATCGCATCAGTATTGCAAACACAAGGTGGTAGTGTTTTCTTGCAGGATAAAAAGATAAAACAAAGGGCCTGCCTTTCTGAAGAGAATTTTTTGAGATTGATTGTCCTACAACTTGTGAAGGCAAGAAAAACAATTATTTGCAAAATGCTTTCATTTCTCTGCTATCCAAGGGAACACAGTCTTTCCAGATGCAAGAGAAACTGTCGTTTAGTCAATAAACATTTAGCAAGTAATTATTTGAAAACAATTAAAGTTACTTTCTTATAAGAAACTCAAAGATTTCTTGTCTATAGTCTTATAGGAATAAAAAGCAAATTATTTATAGCAAAGTTTCCAGGATGCATGAACTTAACAACTAGTGCTGGATGTTGCCTCACTTAAAAATAGTGTAAGCAGCATTTGGCATCTATCAATACAGTAGCCTACCCAAAGGAAAACACTAGGAAGAACAAAAGAGAGGTGAGAAAATTAAACAACAAAGGTAGCAAAGGAAGCCTTTTGCATCCTAATTGGGACTTCATGTCAAAAGAACTGCTGTAGGAAAGTATATTTAAAAAAAAAGCAAGATTCTGGTGCTTTGCGACTTGCATATTTCCAAATAGCAATCACAGAAAAAGCCTAAAACACCACCCAAATAAATACCAGCTCAACTTCGCTGACTTTGCGTATGGCTCAAGTCAGTTCAAGTCAGCATGCTCTCACACTGTGAAAAACGGTATGAGATCAAGTCCTGTGACCAATCTAATGTGATAAACCAACTAAAAGATCCCATATTTAATTAAGGCAATGTAAATAAATGTTCTATTTGACATCTTTTAAGATTATACTCAGGAACGGTTATTTTTTGCACAAGAACTTCAAAATTAAAACATCAGATAATATGTTATTTTTCCACTGCAGTTAGCTTGAAAGACAAGAAAAAGATTTACCTACAAAAACATACTTACGGTTAAAAATTTACTTTTTACATGAATGTTTTCCTGGCATACCCATTTAAACCAGAGTGTTTGAAAAGCTGCCAAGTAAAACAAATTATCCTTGAATTTATAAGTTACCTTAGGGCTCAACTGTGCCAGGTCTGCATATGTAGGGTAGCAAATAATTCTCCTTTCTTTTTTACAAAAGCTTTGCCCTAAAGTGTAAGTTTAACCCAAATTTCAAATAAGATGGGTTTTAAAGTATATTTTACAGCCAAGACTTATCTGCTAAACCAGATACTCTTATTTGCATAATTGGTACAACTATGCATTATATTTTTCCTTCACATGCAAGTCCCATTAACATCAGCTTCAACACTTAATGGTATTTCTCTGAGACTAAGCATGGTACAATGGAAGCCTTAAGAGGCAGAGGTAGCCTGTGGAATCCTCAAACTTATCCTACAGCCTTTTTCAAATATCAGGATGAAAGGAGAGCTAATTAACTGTACCTGTTTTTAAATGCAAACCCTTTAGATAAAGTAGTTTTCATTCATTTCAGGCACAGTCTCATTAATTATTTAGAACCTCTAGACTGCTCTTAAGTCAGCAAATTCATGACACTTGAAGGAGTTTAGTACACCTGTTAGTAACAGGAAGTGTACACCCTTAGTCAGGCCTGTTTCCCTATTCCTTTTCTAATGCAATGCTTTACGTTTGTCTTCTATAGACTATCTAAAATCTGCGATTAACTGTGAATGTATCCTACCTTTAGGTCCTTTTCCTGGAGTAGATTCTACAGTAGTTTTGCCCCATATAAGTATTATCCCACCTGAGTCTCCAGTGAGCACATCACCATTTCCCAAAAAAGCCAAACACTGAACAAATTTGGGTTTTTCATATTTCTGAAACAAAGCAAGCAAAAGAAAGGGATAATTACTTGTACTCTCTACATAATTAGCATAACGTATCCATACCCATACACCCTGCATACACATAAGCAGAATTTAACCTTTTTTGTTTGTTTACACCTCTGCTCAAACAGTACATGGTAACAACGAAGCAAATTTATAGAAAGTGTGAGCAGATCATTCCATTGACTTAAAACTGACCTGACATCAAGACATTCTTACCCCAAATATCCCTTGCTTCCTTGATAATGAATTGCCACTCCAGGTCCAGAAAAATATATGAGATTTGCCACATGTTATTATGGTATTTGCATCAGTTGGATGGAATTCTACAGCAAGAACAACTTCATTTGTAGTCTGAAATAATAACAGAAATAATATTTATTCAGATGGGCATTATTCAGACATTAACTACTAAAAACACATGTTAAGATCCCAGGTTTCAGAACAGAGATATGAGGAACTAGACAGCTCATTGTATGCTTGAAAGAATCTGTATGTGTTCCGTGCTAAATCAACTGTCTGAATGACTGCACATATCACTTTATATGTATGGATTTTCTACATTCGTAAGAGATCTTTATAAAACTTCAGTAGAAAAGTCAGGGTTTTACATTTGCTTTTTAAATCTTAAAAGCTTCTGCCCTCTGAAACAGCTAAAATTTCTGCCATGGAACGTGAATGATGTATAAAAGACACCCTGCTTATTTTTTTACACAGACTAGTTTGGTATTCTGGATAACAAAGCTCTGACAGAGGCAAGTGAGACAATGGTAACAGCAGGATTACATCCATCATTCTCTTTCTGAAATTCCATAAAAATTCTTTTGGGTTCTTTCTTCCTCTCCTCTCCTCCTCACAAAGAAAAACAGAAGCCTGCATAACTCAAAACTCTGAAACACAGTGTCCCACCGTTGTATTTTTACTGGCTGTATATACTGTTACTGAATTACTAACACCTCAGTGAGTATTTCATCCTTTACCAATAGATTTTACAAACATAACAAACTGACTGGTCATTTATCTAAATTCTAATGTACATTCAACCAAACTGTCTTTGAAGACAATCTCCTGGAGGCAAGGACTCTACAAAACACTTAAGTAAATGCATCAATGCATTTCAATGGGATTTAAGCCCACGCTTTAAAGGGGTATCCATAAAAGTGCTGCTGAATCGGCACCCTTTCCCACTTCACCATTTTTGGCTCACTTTAGGAAAACAACCTTCTTAAGTTTAACTTTTTTGTTGATGGCCATATTTATTGAATTATGCTTCTCACACACAGCTTCCTCCACATGAGTGGATTTGCGATATCCACAAATCCTATGGAAACTAAGGACTGAAAAATGTAATGGAGTTCAGCTGAGAAAAGGCTTCTGTTTTGCACCCTAGCTCAAGGGATGAAACTCTGCTCACACCACCTATTGTGGAAGCTGCTTAAGATACTGCAAGATCAAGTCCTAAACATGAGTAAGTACTGAAGGGCAAGCTGTCCCTGCCAAATTGTTTTCAGCCAATTCTGAATCACCAAGGAACTCCTTGGAGAGTGAAAACAGTCAAAACATAACGTCAATAAAAAGGGAAATACAAGACACATGCCAAATAACTTCACATTAAATATCAGCAAGGAAATGAAAATACTGACATAGAATTACACTAAAACTTACAGAATAGAACATAATTAGTATTGGTCAACATAATTTGAAGAAAATGGGTCAAACCAACCTGATTTTGTTATCTGAAATTCCAAGTTTGTAATCATATAGACATACATGCCTGTATTCCTCTTGCTGACTCATGATTAAAAAAAAAATTAAAAAATACACAGTTCCACATCCGTGTAGTATCTCCTTGCTTGATATTGTATAATGCAAATCAAGATGTCTCAAAATATGGACTTCAATAGCAAGTTGTTATTGGATTTGGTGTTTCCAGTGGAATCAACTTTACACGAACATTGAGCGCACCTCTGAATGCTTCTCATCAATCAGAAATTTAGGAGGTTACGAAAAAAACAGGAAAGCAGACAAGACTGCAATCTACAAAAGTACTAATGGACTTCAAATGAGAAAAGAAACATGTATGGAGAATCTGTGCCTGGAACTTGATTCAGACAAAAATGAAAATAAGTGATGACTAAAACTACTTTTTTTTTTTTTTAATAAACAACTACAGACTGAATCACCACTTCAGTTTCTTAAAGTTCCCAGGATTTATTTTTTTTTTTAAATTAGGAAAATATTAGAGAATTGCTTTATTTGCACTGGCTCTCAAGGATACGTAAAATGTAATTATAAGCACTCCAATATGCAAAAACCTTCCAATATCAAAGTTAAGAATACATTTCTTTTGTATCCTTATACAAGCCAGTAGTATTACAGTTGCAGTTTCCAAGTACAATCAAATGTGTGTGTCTCAAACTGTTTTATTTATGGGAATAAAACCACCTGTATTTCAGAATATTAATTTGTGCAATAATTACCTTTATTTCTGCTATTTTTGATTTCCTCTGCCAATCCCACACAGTAAGCATATGCTCATTAGAGTCATCAATTACACACAAATGACTACCAGAATCCTAAAGGAAAAAGAAAAAAAGAAGTGCTGACAAAGTACTATCACACCCCATTTAGAAACAGGGCAGGGTAGTAGTATTTTAAAAAACCACAAAGGTACAAATATAAATTAATCAAGTCCATTTAAAGTAATTATAAACTCCAAATATCTGGTATTTTCCTTTTCTCTTAAAGACAGACATAGATTTTTTCATAATCTCACAAAAAATGACCATGCTTCAAATACTGATTCTAGGAAACCTTTAAAAGTATCTTACCAAGTCTCTCTCTTCTAGTTTGTTTTTGTTGTTGTTGTCTTTTTTTTTGCTTTCTTGTTTGCAATATCATGCTAGTAGCAAAGAGGTTTCTCCCTTTTTTTATTCTGGAAATATTTTGTTTTTCCTCAGGTCTCGGAAGCAGACACATAGCTCCACTTTTGTTTTTTTCTTAAATGTCACCATCACATACACACAACTTTACATTATCAAATTTTGTAAGCACATCTAATTTGTTCCACATGGAGCATTAAGTACCAGCAGTTTCATCATGTCGTTGGTAAAACCGCAGCAAAAATAACACTTTCTGAATAAAATTATGCTTACAGAGCAAAAAGACTGGCATCTATAGTATTAAATTACTAAAATGGCTTATTCTGAACAATTTTACAACAAAATGTTAAATATGGCTATATGGAATCAGAAGAGCAGACAGAAAATCTTAGAACAAAAACATACTTATTCACAGCAACACATACTTGCACAAACCAGTTGTTTCAAGGACATGTGTAGAAAGATTTGGAGGAAGCCTTATTTATTTTAAAGTTGATTCTTGCAGCTCAACCGCATTCTCTAACAAATTATGAAAACAGAGGTGGCTGAAATTTTTATTCCCAAATACTATTATGAGCAGTAATATGCAAATATACATGTCAATTATTAAGTGGAAAGAAACCCTGAAGACAGGATTGGTGATATACACAGCTCTTGTGTGGCTTAATGAAATTATGTGCTAAAAACACAGTTCTAGATACTGCACATTCACTGTTTCTGTCTAGTGAGGAATCATATAAGACTGTAATAAGGTATCAAAATCAGTTTCAGCTGCAAACCAGAACTAATAAAAACTAAAATCTAGTCCTCAAAAATTCCTGTGTTTTTTGCTTGTTTGTTTTGTTGGAATGTGTTTATTCACCTTAGAAAAAAACCAACGTACCTCAGTTCAAAAGTTTTACTGGTTTGTTAGAGTGACAGGAATGACAGTACTCCTTTCACATTATTTTATTTATGCTACCCCTTATTTGTGTAAAAAAAACCCACCATAAAAATTATCTTATTTACTGAAAGACAAAACCTAGATGTAACTAACATAGCAACATTTCAGTGTTAAGTGAAACTGCAGCAAGATAGCATAAGCATTTCTTTTCAACAGGTTGCCCAGCGACACCGTTGAGTCTCCATCCTTGGAGATACTCAGAAGCCAGCTGGACACAGCCCTGAGCAGCCTGCTCTGGCTGAGCCTGCTGTGAGCAGGATGGTGGATGAGGTGATCTCCAGACATCTCTTCCCACCTCAGCTGTCCTGTGAATCTCTTCCTCTATTAGCAAAATACAGTAGACATTCTTTTTGTGCATTTTTTTTTTTTTTTTTTTTTTACACACATTAATTTTTCTTGCTGGGATGCAAGAATCACAGTCTAAGTTTTCAGCAGGTCTGATATGTCTCAGTGCTTTGGCAAAAATACAAAGGCAGGTTAAAGATTAAAATATACACATATTTTACAAAAAAATAAACTCATTGCCGATTCTGAAATGAGAACTTTATCAATGCCAAGTAGCACATCTCTGTTTGCTACTGATTTTTCTGACAAATTCTGTGGGCCCAGTAACAAGACTTCTATTTTTTTTTTCCCGTGTAAAAGTAGAGGCACAAATTGAACAAATTATTCCTTGGGGAAAAAAATAGCACAAGACAATGTTGGGAGTTTTTTTTATTTCTTGGTGGATAAAAACGTACTCCAGCTGTGCAGGCAGAAAAGTTACCCCTTCTATCAGAACTTGCTAAAATTTGTCTTCACGAACCTCACTAACAAACTTGTTTTTAACATCCAAACGAAAAACCAAGCCCCTCACAAACAAAACCAAACCACTAAACCCAGCATGGCCTTCAATTTCTAGTTAAGGTTTTTCTTGCCTGCTATTTTTTCACTGTGCTAGTTTGTTACCACAATTTTAAATGTGCAATTTCCTGTTTTTCCAGCTAGCTTGCTGTCAGCTGGTTTTATAAAGTATACATAAACTTTACTGACACACTTTTAATACCAAAACAGATCAGCTAGACAACCACATACAAAATGTCCAGAGATCTCCTTCCCGTTTACATAGGATCAGATAAATTAACACACCAAGTAATCGCACCCATCTTACCGCTTTTGAAAAATCCAAACACCCCACTCCACGCTCAAAAGTCCCGAGGCCGATAACCTGCAGCGTCACCAGGCTCACCGAGTCCCATACTCTAACATGGGGCTGCAGAGGCTGCATGAAAAAGCAATGGGACAAAACAGCGTCATCAACGGTGAAAGCATCATATGCACGTGTCAAGTTTCCTTAAGCAGATGCTACCTGAATTACAAACTGCAGACCGAAATGCAGGATGACCTGTGCTAACGATGCTGCTGGATAGTATCCTGAAGCTCAAAAGGCAAGTCAAGACAATCTTACTCCCTGTGTCTGAGCTACAAACGTGGCAGCAGTGCCGCCGAGGCAGGAAATTAAGTGTGGTGGCATTTGGTAGTTGTGAAAATAAATCTTTGCCCATTTTAAGTCATTGAACAAATAATGGAAGAGTCATCTTGCATTTCAGGCACCAGACCTAGCAGTCTTATGCAACCGCTGAAAACAACGATCAAACCTTGGGTTTTTCTATACATAAAGTAGGAAAAAAACCAAACCAAAACAAAACACCCTGGTGAACCAAGTCTCCTAACCATCACCAACCACTCCATGAAAATGTCCATGGTTGTATTTCATACAAGTACTATTCCAAACCAGCTTAGCTTCATAAATGTGAAACAATCACAAATGAAGTGGGAATTAAGCTGGCTTAAGGACAGCATTCACCATCGAAAGTGTCAATAAATCATCCCACTGATGGAAAAACAAACCAGCCAGCCCTAACAAGAAAGTCAACAAATGTTCAGCAGAAATTATAACATCTATACAAAAAAACCCACATCAATTTCTTACAAAAGAAATTAAGTTGAACATCTGAATAAGGGTTATATTTAACATGCTTCTACACTTCATAGTATCTGTGTTCTTTTTCCCCTCTTTTTTTTTTCTTCCTCTGTCTAGAACTTCATGAAGATAATCCAATTATTCAAATTGTGACAGAGTTTCCCACGAGCCAGGGACAAGAGCATTTAAACACACTCGCTCCCAAATGAGCAAGTTTGTAGGAAAGCTTGACACACCTTCCATGAACTCTCAAAGTTGGTTTCTTCTTCCATGAAGCCTTAAGAGTACACTGACCCAGAGAACTGGGGACTTGTCCTCCTCTGGCAGAAGACTTATTGAAAAAAATGTGACAGAAATGATGTGGCCTTATAAATCAACTACAAGCTTCACATTTGCTTGCACAATTAAAATTGAGTTTCCTATGTCACAGATAAAGGACTTTATGAGCTTCTGCTCTTTTTGACGTACGGCTGAGTGCTTAGTTGTTACTGTCTTTTGCTAGAGATATAGGCTGTTACCTTAGAAACAGCAAAATATCTCAGTAAATGCAGTGCATAAAATAAACTACAAACAGAAGGTGATGATGAGATTAAAAAAAAACCCCAAACACTTTTTCCTGATTTTCAAAACAAGATACTACTGCTCAACAGCTCTATTACTTACCCTTCCATCTTTATCCACTCCAGCTAACTGTCCTGTTGCAATTCTAATTTTGTCTGGATGAACTGCAAGACTAAGACAGACAGAAATATGACTTGCTTTTGCTGTCATAGGTCTTCAAAACTGAGAGGTTTTTTGTAAATTTTTTTTTCTTTCTCAACAGAAGCCCATGAAGACACTTATGACCCTAAATCCCACATGAGACGGCTTGAATGTTTTTCATCAGACTATTTCATTACACACTGTACTGATGGGTTGATCAGGCTCTTGCGATGGCTGCTGGCACACAACCAGGAGCGCCAGAAGAGCCACCTCCACATGTGCTCTGACAAATCTAAGGTTTGACTGTATCGGGAGTCCACTGTAACAAAATGTACCTTGTCTCATGATGAACTTCCTACGCATAGTTACGTGCCATATTTATAAACACTATAGCATATTTTATGCCTAAACCTACAGATAGCATGAACCTGCATGAACAGCTGAAAAGTTGGCTGAGGGCTTGTGCACCCAGGAGTCAGGGATTACTACCACTTGAAATGAGTAATTGTACTAATGAAGTTTTCCAGTATGGTGTACTACTAGTGTAAGTAAAAATCTGCTTTTGCTTATCACACTTTGCTTTGGACCTGATGCGAAAAAACAGATTTCAGAATACACATCCTCTTAGTCCTAGTGATTTTTTTGACCGACCTTCTTACTTGCTTTCTCTGTAAAACTACAAAAGTGGAGAAAGCTGTTGAAACAGGAAAGGGGGAGCCAGGGAGAGCCTCAAGAGGTCAGGATAATGGACACCAAAACCATTTACTATTCAGTCTAGTTTTTTGAATGAAAGTGAAGAACACAAGACTGACAGCATTCCTCCCACAGGAAGCAATTACAGTTATCAAAGCACAGCCAGGAAAAAAGAGGTTTAGATGGCAAACCTCCTCCATTAAGGTACAGTAGGGAGCTTATGTTCACGATTACATGATGTGCACTACTCTTCAGACTAACATTGTAAAATCAGCAACTGCCTTTCCACCCACAATGACATTGGCTTCAATTTCCCTGCTTTTCTGTTTTGTTTTGCAAACTTCTGATTTCCCAGACCATGTTAATACTTGGATGGGGTATCTATTAAAAAATAAGAAAATTATTCCTCAGTTTTCCATTTGGTTTTCTAATTCTCCTTTAAGACTACACCTTCACCATACTGCCTGTAAATCACTGATTTAGAATTAGGCTGACAACAATTTTTAATTTCTGGGATATCTACTTAGAATAATTTAAGCGAAGATCCTTTCTCTAATCTGGCACTCTTAGATTGTCTACGTATCCCACTGTTTTACATTTAAGCCAGAAATTGTAAGCGAGCATAGACTGCTCTAGCACCATTCATTTGTGCAGTGTTTACTACAGTGAAATCTACTGGGGTAGATGAAACAGAAAACAATTACAATTACGATGACATTAATGAGCTCATACATACAGTAGGAGAGAATAAACAAAATACATTTCTGCATTATTACACATATACTTACATGCAAATGTTATATACTAACCATTTAACGCAGTCTGTATGACCCAAGTAGTGTCGCTGAGTTCTCTCCTCATAGTTAAATAGTACCACCACTGATGCTATGAAATACACAATTTCTCCGGTAGGAAGGAGGTAAACATTGGCTCGACAGTCTCTTCCACGATACCCATATCTACATATATTTTTTTTTTGAAGTCAAGGTTTTCATAATCACTGTATATCAGAAAAAAAATACCAACTTTTTTTTTTTTAAAGGATTCCTGGGAGCTCTCATGTCAGGAAATGCCCTTTATGATTTTCCTCTAGAACTATAGCACAATTTCAGTAACACAGTTTAAAAAAAACAGAACAAAACAAACCCCATACAATTGGATTTCAGGAAACCAAATCCCTTAAAAAGTGATGCTCATTGATGTTAAAAATAAAATATATAAGGCACACTGAAGTAAAACAAATACAGTGCTGTCATTTTATAAAAACTTCCACATGAAGTTTCATTAGTTAATAGCATGACTCACTGTTTTGATTTAACAATTTTTACAGCAATGGAGCTATGCATCCGCACTGCGGGCACCGGAGTATTACTTTCAGTGTATACTATTCGGCCTTTTAAAACAAGCGTGTGAAAATTCCTAATGCCCTTCAGAAAAAGGCGAGCTTCTGCCCAGCAGCTGCCAAGTTCAGGAAATATTTCTTTAGACTGTTTTAGAGTATTTTTAAAACAAACAAAACTAAAAAGGAACTGACACTGTGAAAAATATTCTATCCAAATCTACCCAAAATATATAAAAGGGATGACTTTTGGAGGAAACCTGCATGACTCCTAATGAAGTTCAGAAGTTTTACACACTGTGACTCAGCCTTAGTTACGCTGATCAAATGTTATTACAGCTTGTTACTTCTTTGAAGCAGGTGCAATTTTCTTCATCTAGACTATTAATGTGGCTGTCTGCCTGTACTGCAGTTCCCAGGGTCACTAAGTACAATTAACATCATAACTCAGACTTTACAGTAGTTCTGTAGCCTCAGAAAATGTAATTTTCCTGTTATGTCCTGCACTTCAGAGAGCTCTCCACTTCAGCGCCAACTAATACACTTGCAAGAGCAAGGAAAATATGGGAAATACATTAAGCAACTATCTAAAGGATTCCAGCCTTAGGTCCTGGTTAATCAGGTAAATAAAAGGAAGTCAAAGACCCACATGGAGAAAGCTGGATGCATGAAGCTGGCCATTTCTCATAAATGAAAGCAGATGCAGTAGTCCAAGTTTGGGAGTATCTAAACTGACATCTAAGCTGACGGCCCGACCTCTATTCTTGGAAAGGGGCTACCTTTTTACCAAAAATACCACCACACCCCTTCCAATGCCACTCCCACAGCCAAGAATCCCCCACCACACTACCTTTCCTCTTTTGCAGTCCCATCAAACCACAGGACTGCTATACCACAGAAACACTTGCAAAATTAAAAACATGCTGTAACTAAACAATGGTTCAAAGAGGGACACTGCATTCAGTTGTCAATTAAATCTCTTAACACTACAGAAAACAAACCAGATTTATATCTTGCTGTCTTTCAGTTACTACAGAAAACACAATGGCTCCTCTGAAGCAGAGGAGCTTGCTTAGCAAATGATAACGAGAGAAATGCTGATACAACACAATGCTGAGGGCAGAAAAAATAAGAGGATGCCTCTCTTTCTCCTCCATCACCGTTTACTTTCCCACTAAATTTTCCTCTTTCTTCTTCTTTTAAACACTAATGGAACAAAAAGAAACTCCAGAATGGCCTTTTATAAAAAAGAACCAAACCTAACCAAAACAACCAGATCACTGAACTTTCAAAAACAATGGGCAACAAATCAATGAAAATATTTTTTTCTATCCTGAAGCATTAAGAATGCTATTCTAAATACCTTCTCAGAGGAGAAAGGCAGATCTTGTTAATCTGCTCTATACAATAGGGAGTGTATTGGTAAGGATTTAGTAAGATTGACATCTTTGAACATTCATCCTAGACAAGTATTAACGATTTATGCAAACACGCCTTTCCATAACAGAAGTCTACCATGCAAAGCTAAGGCTAAATACTTTGGCACCCACCATTGAGCTCTGGCATTCATGAGGCTGCAAAAAATGGTTACATTTTCTCAGCCCATTCCTTTTCTTTACCCCTCCTACATAATAACGTACCAAAGAGCAGCTGCGTTTTTTAGGAGCATGTAAAGAAACAATCTGTTTTGTGGGAGAAATTTTTTGCTTTCTTCATTCTCCATCCCAACTATCTCGAGAGAAAACAAGAGGAGCTGTTGCTCCACAGCAGTTCTTTCCTTCTCCACAGAGAACAAATCAGCACATACATTAATACAATAATTGACTGACTCTCTCTACAGAAAAAGGGGTGACACAACTTTGATGCTTAATTTCCACTAAATTTCAATGAGACTGCTGTTTCAACCAGGGAAATTCAGAGATGGTTGTCTTCATATTGTGAATGTTTCTCACCAATTACAAGGACTGTTTTGTTACAACATTTTATATACTTAACAGCTTTTAGTTTTGAGGGTTTTTTTGTTTTTAATTGGCTAAGAATAGCCATGGTCCTCATGAAAAGTGATCCACTCTACACCAGAATTCAATAGTACATTTACCACTAGCTTCAATTATTCTTAGAAAGAAGAGCACCAGTGCTAAAAATAATCTTATAAAACAGTCAGAAATACCCTCCAGAAACTGAGCTACTATACATTGGGAGAAAGAGTCCATAAAGTCACTGCATGTCAACAGCAGCACTGACTGTGATCTCTCTAGCTGTTACATAAACTCATTTCGCTATTACTGGGAATGCCAGATATGCTTTAACCAGTTCTGAAGTGCAGTAGGAAAGATTGCACTACAAAGCAGGGATACCCAAGCTAAATTGTTAAATTTCAGTGAAATCACTCAGGAACCAGACACAGTGAAGAGCTCAGACTTCTCCATGAGCTACTTTATCTTGCCAAGCAGCTTAGATATTTCTTCAACTGACAGTAATCTGCAGGGCAGACAAAAGCTAAGCGTGTTCTGTTGAATCTACAGTACTGGGTATCAGTAGTTGAATATACATGCAGGACACAGTTCATCTAAAAAGGACACCCCCCTCCCGAACCAATCAACCAACCAAAAAAACCCCCAAAAAACCCCAAACAAAAAACCCACCCCAAGAACCCTTCAGTTCTTGCCTTCAAGTTGTTCATAGTTGATCAGCATCTTCCAAAACAGTAATATTGAAGGAAAACCCAATTATGAACAATCATCCAGAAGGCAGGAGAATTAAAAGTGTTCAAAACAAAACTTAGATTGAACAATTCAACACTCAATTGACCTTTCAGTTGCAAAACACTGACACTGCTAAAACATTCTATGAATCACTGTCTCTATGCCTTTTTAATAAGGTGTACAGGCTTCAGTGTGCCATCATATCTGGAAGTTACAGCTGGCCTGCAGATTTCTTCCCCTTGCTAAACCTGTGCATGAAGTACAAGATCTGCTGCTGCTGTATCTTCCCATCTCCAAAACTGAAGAGCAATTCTGTGCAACTTCACAGAGACCAATATTAAGCCCTCATAAATTTTACTGCCTTTTCGTCATTGTTTTCTTCACCATTGTATCCAAAAGATACCCTACACTCATAAATATACTGGTCTGATTTAGGATGACATTTCCTTAAACAGATTCCAAAAACTTATGGACAGTCTGTTTAGACTAGATTTATTTCACTTTAATCAGCCCTCAGCAGGAAATGGGTTTAACCTAAGGTCCTTGGACATTAAGTAAGTGTCTACACAGGAGTTGCACTTATTTAACTGAGGGTGTGATTTCATGATCAGTTTTGTCAGTCCAAACTGCTCGCTGCTGCTGAAAAAGTAGATCTGGTCTTCCTCCAGTATGCCAGTTCTAGCTCTTGCATGTTTGTGAGGCAAATCAAATTAATGAGTTGATCCTGCTGAAAGTTAACTCCACAAAAAAAAAAGATTACATTTCAGCCAGATCAGTGACTGACCCAATTCACTCCATGGTCATATGAATGCCAGCATCAGCACCCAAGAGCTGTGACAGTAGGAAAGCTGGGCATCACAGCTTTGCAAAGCATGAATAAGCTCTGTTTTCCTTCCCATCAGACTTTTAATCCAAAACTTTCCCCCTTTACGGTCTAAGCTTCCACAGTCTCACTGAAAAGTTCAGAGGACATGAGCTCCACAGCTGCTCTTCATAACCAAGTACCCAACATTATCTGTTTTAAACATCTATTAGTTAATAAAGGCAGGAAAAATAATAGAGAAATCTTCTTTCCTAAAGGGAGTAACAAGGGGTGGCTTAAAAAATATGTATGCCTTAGTCACTAAGATATGCTGATAGAGGTAGGGGTAGCCTCTGTCTGTACATATCCTGCCATATGACAGTGTATCATCAACATTCCTAAAAATGTTTCTGCTTTCAGCAACATCAGAAGGATCAAACTTGAGATTATTACACCAACCCAAGTGCTGCCTAGACATGTTGTTTTACTGAAGTACTAAGAAACTTACACAATCACAGCTTACTGGAAGAATCTGCAGAGATGAGGGGGTGTCAGGAAGACCCAAACGTGTGCAAAAACATGTTTCTTATAATGAACTTAACATCTCATCTACTAAGCCTGGAGAATTGTCATCAGCCACACACCAACTCCATTCTTCAAATGATAAATTTATTTAGTGCATTTAATGCACACTAGTCTCCAAGAAAGTAACCCCTTCACTTTGGAGCTGAAACACAGAAGCAGTGCAAAGGATGGCTGCTTCTGCAATCCTCACTCCATAGGTAAGGACCACAAGAAATTCAAGATCTGCCATAGCTCTAAAACCTCCTAAAAATGAATAGAGATTGAAAACTACCAATGTTCCTGAATGCAAAGCCTATGTTAATATAGTAGGGGGCAGAGGAGGACATTTCTGAAACTCTGTAACTCTCCAAAGAGACTTTCTTTCACACTAAAAATAAATTTTAATTATTTTCAACAGCAAAATAAAGAAAAAATATGGCTTTTCTGTGCCTATGTATTTTGCAGCTTAAAGTCATACTATACAGTAGCTACGAACCATTTCAATTGCTATATTAAATTGAACTTTTTTCCCTGCTTTTAAGTAATTTTTGTCTCTGAACAGAGCAGACAAGACCAAATTCTAAAGGAAAAAAACAAAGCAAGACAAGACGAAAAGGGAACAGAGCAAGTAGTTACTGATATCAAGGATACACCCACTCCAGTTTTAACTTTTCAGGAGGCAGTTCTGTTCTAATATCATCGTAGTTTTCTACATCAGAAGGAATGAACATTGTGATTGGTCGACCTCGCATGAACATCTTGATATATTCTCCCTCTGTTGAAATAAAAAAGCGTATTAATCACGTGGCAAGTTTACACAAGAAATAAGCATGAAAGAAACCAGTAATAAGCACAGAAATGCAAATAACACTTGTGATATAACAATTATTTTTGAAATGTGAGCTTGGTAAAGGCCCAGATTTTTATTTTTTTTTAGACAGAACACTAACACACACACGCGCGCGCGCGCACACACACAGTAAGCGTTAGTAGAATTTGTGATAGAACAGACTAAGCATGTATCATTTTAGACATGCAAATGAAATTACAAAGGCAAATTTCAAGTTCTAATTAAAATCTGAAATTGAGTAAGTAAGTAGTCATAAAATCACAGGATAAGGTATTCCAGGTTGAAGGAGACCTCAGGAAGTCTTTAAATCCAACCTCTGGCTCAAAGCAGGCTCAGCCACGAGGTCGGACTAGGTTGCTTAGGGTCTTGCCTAGTCCAGCCTTGAAAACCTCCAAGCATGGAGATGGCACAACCTCTCTTGGCACCTGGCTGTCTGCCAGCACCCCCAGGGCCTTTCCTGCAGAGCTGCTCCCCCAAGCCCCTCTGTCCCCAGCCTGTATCCCTGCCAGGGGCTCTTCCTTCCCCCTGGTGCACGACTTGGCATTCGTCCCTGCTTAATTTTGTGAGGTTCCTGCAGGCCCATCCCTCCAGCCTGCCCAGGTACCCCTGGCTGGCAGCTCTACCCTCCAGCATATTAAGTGGGGCCCTGGTCTGCTATCCTCTGCAAACTTGAGAGTGTACTGTGTTCCCTGCTCCAGGTCTGTGGTGGTGCACTGCCCCCCACAATCCTGGGCCGCTCTACGATCTCAGGAATTCCCACTGGACCTTAGCCTTTGTGTAGTGAGTTGGGCGGTTAAGTGTCCCTTGACCGTACCAGGAACTCTTGCATGGCTAAGGTGGGGAGTGGGAACAGGAATAATCAGTCATCCCCGGACAGCCTTGGAACCTCCCTTATCTGAGTAACTCTTGTGAAATGGTACCAGTGTTACTGGAATCCCAGTAATTTGCTGATGACTAAAGCCAATCATCTTGTGAACCCACAAAGAGCAGTCCTAAGTGAGGCCCTCTGAGCTCTCCTGGACCACAGCAGGCTGTGACCAGCACCTCCCTCTGAGGGGGACACCTCTCACCGCTCGCCAACTCTCCCGTTTGCGAACATCGGAGGACCGTTGCTGAAAGCTGACAACAGGACCTGGGCTGATAACCTTCGCTCCTTGAGGCTCAACCCCTTCGCCTGTTGAGAAAATGCCGAGACATTTGATGTGGGTATTTCACTGAACTCAAGGGGAATTTTTAACAGGTATACCTTTGCTTATATCTCTCTCTCTCTCTACCTATCTCTCTCTCTTAGTGTCTGTGTTCATGTGTGTGTGAGTTGACCCAGGTATTCTACAGCAAGTATAGTATAAATATTGCCCTTCCTAATCTATAACCAAGTCACTGTTGTGATTGTAGTAAATTCTATTGAATCACTTTGTAAATGTTAAAATGATCAAATTCTACTAAATCTTGTGATTCACCTCAAACTGTGAATGAACCTCAGACGGCTGCTACACACATAATCCCTTTAGACATAAACCATTGCCCAAGTCTGGGACTAGGATTGGATCCAGCCACACCTAAGCTCCATCAGGAGTTTAGAAAGAAGGGGGTCTTCTCTGAACCTCATGACTCAACAGAGGGTCTCCCCTACCTTTTTACATCTCTGTGCAAATCATGAAAAATCAATTCTAACTCGATTTTCCTTTGTGTGTTTCTCTCTTAGCCTTTTGCGTCTTCAGTCTCTGTATAAAAAATTCTAGTTTGATTCTAACTTGATTCTCCTTTGTACATTTCATCCATGTATTAAGTAATAGAGTGAACTTTGCCATCGAACTTTGTGAAGTTGCGGTTTTATAAATTCCTATTAAATCACTTTTGCTAATACCGTTGACAGTGTTGCTTAAGCAGTCCAAAGCACTCGTTCATGACAAGGTCATGGCTAAAGTTGTTAAACAGGACAGGTCCAGGACAAACCCCTGCAGACTCCACTTGTTACCTATTGGCCACCAAGTAGAGTATGACCCATTAACCATGACCCTCGGAGGCCAACCACCAAACTGATTCTTTTAGCCACCTAGCTTCCCACCTATCCAAACCATAATGGCCAAGCTAAGACACAAGGATACTGCAGGAAAAAGTGTCAAAAGCTTTGCTGAGGAATATCATCTGAAGTTATGTATCATCACACACACTAATACACTAACCTGAATTATTAATTTATTGAAATCATTCTAATTGCATGCTATTGCACATTGCATCATATCCTGAAGAATGGAAAGAAGCAACAGCTCCTAATGACTCCAGCTGTAACACTGTCTACAGCTGTGGCAAAATACATGTAAATCTGTTGGGGCATCTGAGCACTTCACAAGCTTTTAGGAGTTCCTTTTCAAGGAACATGAAATTGTTTTCCACTGGAGAAAACTAATTACAGAGTAGCTGAGTGGCTTGGTCAAACAAATCAGCTAGTCATTGGAAGATAAGGCATCTGGATTTAAGGAATACATGATTGCAACTAGTATATTAGGTGCCCTACAGGAGTCTTCCCTCCACGCTACGACAATAATAATTTTCTAACTTCAGATGGCTAGAAAAGTCCTTGGAGACTTTTAAAAGCCTTTACGCTCTACCCACATAGAAAAACCAGCACTGTAGTGCTGTTTAACCATGGTTAAATCAGGCCTCAAATCCACAAGAATTAATGCCAGACTCCAATGCTGCTGACATGTGAGTTTCATTTCAAAAAGCACTGATCACAAAGATCCAAGTATTTCACTAATTTTGCGTCAATGAAATGGCAACTTTTTATCATTCTTCAACTTCTTTAGTAATTAATATCCATTGTTAATGTAACTAATATCACAAATCCAAAGTAATATAATATTCTACTGTGAATCTGGAACTACGGTATTTTTTATGAGTAGGGATTTGAAAATCACAGCAGACAGAGGGAACTCAGAGTCTCAAACCAAAATGTGAATAGTTGAGTAAGACTGGAGTAGAAGAATAGCTGTGAATTAGCAATACAGTATTAAGAAATCTCTCATCGCACTTGATGCAACCAATATTGAGCTCTAAAATTATGATCTTTAAACAATTACTATGATATTTCTTTCAAAAGACAAACATGAGACAGACTTCCCTGTAAATGCCCAGGGAATGCTTGTAAATATTTGCCCAATTAGGCGCAATATTATTACTCAGATTGCATGAATGTGTAATCTGTGTTTTGCATTCCCTAAAATATCTATAATTGAAATTATGAGAAACTCAGACTTATTCCCACAGAATTATAGCTTAACAGTTCAAGTCAAACTTGGAGATCTAAAAAGGCAAGAGAAAGCTGAGCATTCCAGTGACAGCAGAAGCAATGTAGACTCCAAAATAGTCTCTTGCTTGCAGAAACATTTTAGAAGATGCAGAGATCGAGAAATAATCAAAGTTGTGAGCAAGACCAACCTTAAGCCAGGGTCTCTACCCTTCTCTGAGTTTGAAATACCCCTACTATACAGACTGCAGAAACATACTCTGCCTTACTGCAGTCAGAAAAGAACGCGACAGGAAAAACCTGTAACTGTTTTCATCCACCAAAGATATAAAGCAGTCTTGCACAAAGTTTGGAAATCAATTCTTGACACTCAAGGTCCTTCTTCTACAGCTAGATAAGATAGAAGACCAACAGTCATCAGTCTAATGAAAAAATATGAATATTCTAGGTTATTTAAAAGAAGTATTTCTGACCATAGAGAATTTTACCAGAGTTGTGTGAAATTCTGTGGAATACCACCCCAGCTCTGAAAACACTGGAAAGCACTAGCTTTGAACACAGCAGTGATGATCCTAACACACACCAATGACTTGGACAGCATTGACACATATAGGAAAAACCTATGGTGACCAAATCATATAAATTTATTCAGTAACTCCTAGCCAAAGAAACCACTTGCGTGGTTTTAACATCACTTATCAGAGCACTGCTCAAACTTAAGTAGGTCAATGAATCCAAGTACCTGAACATAAACTAGTCAAAAGTATTCTAGTAGGTGCATGATACTCACTTTGAAGATTTCACAACACATATGGCTTAATTCATCAAAAACTTTTGTTTTTCCTCTTAACACACTGTAGTTTGATTTCTTGATGCTCAACAGTTTTAACTTTTTTTTGTTTGATGAAACAGATCACAGTTTATCAAATTTACCAAGTTCCCAGACTTAAAGGATATGATTAGTGTGACTCCTTTTCCACTTTTCGTGTGCTCACGTCAACCTTCTGAGACCAAGAATTCATTTTCCTTGAATTTTGTGTCGCTTTTGACCCTGATAGTAGGTTTACTCTGTGCTGGAGGCAACATAAGGGAATTCTCCTACAACAGTCCAAATACAACTGAAAGCTAGTGCAAAAAACCCACAGGCTCCAAAAATAATTCCTAAACAGAAATCGTAAAAATTGAGCAATGTAAAAATAACACATGCATAAAGGTTTTTCCTTATTTAGAATAATAATATAATGAAAGCTGAGCCATTTAAGTCCAGTATCAACGGAACAAATACTGAGAAGATGCAAAACAGTTGACCTACTTTTAAGAACAAATACAGCTCCTTTGAACAAGAACCCTGTGAGTCCATCCACTGACAACAGTGGAAAACTTGCCTCAGATCAAATATCAAAGAACAAAGAAAATCACTTTGTAATAGCTACATTAGAAACAATAGTTATTTTACCAAATGTGCATTGCTTAATTGCATTGCTGAGAAAAGCTAAAGATCAGTGTTGTCACTAGCGTAACACAAATGTTTAGATAATTACTCCAAACTAGTAACATGTCTCATTTTTCCACTAAAATATTTTCTTATAGTATGTATTTTACAGAGATAAAACAATACTGGCCAAAACCAAGAGTAATGTATTAATAGTGACCTTTCTATTAAAATCTGGCACTCACACTCATAAATTTAAGCACAGAGTAGCCCGGGGGTATTTAGAAAAGACCATGCATTTATGCAAGTCGAATTCTTGATTTGACGCTGAGCTTGGCACTTCTGGTTCCACAAGATCAGTGCAAAATGACACCACAAATTTAGGATCAAATTTCTCATTGCTGCTTAGAACGGTGGAGACAAGCTGCAACTGAAATTCATATGGATGGAGGCAGTTGCACCTGTTGGACTCTGCAGATGAGAGATGAAGAGTCCAAGAGGAATTCAGTCAAGTCTTTGGCCAGAAGAGAAGAGGTTCTCCTGGAGTTCAGGGAAAAGATTATCTGCAGGACATTCAGATAAATATTGGCTCTCTGAACCTCCCCGTTAAAAGAAAGAACATTTTTGCTTTTATTAGCTAGCTGCATGTCATTCAAGATTACCTTTGAAGATATGTATTTAACACACTTGTTAGAGAGACATAGGCTAGGTATAACTTGATTAAGCCTCTCCCGACAGAAGAGGAAGGATTAAAAAAGAAAAAAAAAAAAAAAAAAAAAAAAGAAACAACCCACGGAAAGATTTTTGTCTAAGACTGTAAATTTCCTTTCATCAAAATAACTTGTAGGGCAGATATAATATTAATGTCAAAAACTTTTGAAATACTAGAGAGGGTGGCAGCATATCAACAAAATGATTCTCAAACAGAAACTAATTGCCTCAGGCCAAATTCTTGTATTTGCAAATTAAGAAAACCAGTGATTTAACTCTTTCATAGCATACTGGCTCAACTGAATGCTCAAGAGCATTAGACTATCTGTTTCTTTCCTGCATTCTCACTATTTCCAGGCATAAAGCAGTATGTCAAGACTTTTTTTCCCCCTCACTTGATCTTCTGGAAGAAAAGAGCCTTGGTCATCCCATAACAGATACGTAGGTAAGAGAGTATAGGGGAGATAAAGTCAGAAGTTTTAAAGCAAGCAGAGGAAAAGAAAAAAAACCCAAGAAACAAAAAATCCTCAACAATTCTGGTATCTACCTGCCTGAAAACAGTAGGTACGAAAGTAAAAATTCTCTACAGCATATAAAGAGATGTTCAAACCCCGCTACCCACTGTGCAGAAGCATTTGGGGGTCAAGGGGGAAGAGACAGGAGGGCATACCTGAAAGGACCTTGGCACTTGCTAAGTTAATCTGCAACTGCAGATGTCCTATCAATCCTTTCAAATATGGATCAAACCAACCTGAAAGTACAGTTGGAGCTCTGTAGATAGCACACCCAGGTGCCATGGCTTATCCACGCCACACAAAAAGGAATAGCTCGGGCCCAGGGTTGCTACAAAAGGCAGCATCAAGTGGATGCAGCGCTCTGGCTTGAGGGGTCAGCTCTTCACTGGGAACAGCTGTAGCTGCTTTTGTGCAGCTTTGAGCTCACATTCACAGCCCTTGCCAAACTCTGCTTGGCTACGCAATAATTCACCTCTAGAGCCTCAACAATCTCTTTGCACGAGTGCCAGGGGACACATGACCAGCACTCCCAATTTTTGTCCCCAGGATTAGCTCAGGCTTATTAGCCTCACATGGCAGCCCTCTGGGTGTGCTGGACCCAAGCAAACTCCATGCAGGTATCAGCTGTCTGTGGGAACCCGGAGGTCTGGGGAAGTTATTAACTCAGCCCCAAAGATGCAGAAACACTTCATCTGACGGCGCTGTGGCCCCAGTCAGCTAAAGGGACACAAAACATCAGTCAGGAAGAGTGACACAAAGACAGAGCCCAGTGACTTGGCAAGAGCCCACCTAAAGGTGGATTTGAGTGCTTATCAGCCATGAGGCTCTGCCAACCCACATCATGAGCTGGAAGAACATCACAGCTGAGCCGAGCTTAAGCCCTGCCCAAGAGATGCACAGCACTCCCCGCAGTGCACTCTCTCTGCCTGCATCACTCTGGTTTTTACTCTGAGCAGGGTACTTGCAGCACTTCCTTTAGACAGGAGAGACTCGGCTGTCACTAGGATACATACAAACACACTCTGCTGATTTTGGAATACCATCCAAAAATCTCCTTCTCCTAATAGTTGGGAACCTCTCAACTTCCAGGCAACAACAAAAGAATGGCCAGGTTGTTTGCTTTTTGTGCGTGTGACAGCATGGCTGTTAACTTCAGCACAGGTCTGCCCATCTGCTGACTGGAAGTGCATCAGGCGAGCATGAAAACAGCAATCATGCCCTTCCTCCTCCCAGCCTTCATTTTACAAAAATAAAAACATCCAGCTATTTAACTCTCTTTTTGTGTGATAAGGTTTCAGTCTGTCTCCACATCACCACAAAATTTTCCTTTTATGATTGTGGGTGGCTATAATGGCATGCAGTGTTACAGAGGAGAACCTAAAAGGGTTTGACGCATTAACATTTTCCATAAGGCTGCACATCTCCATTACAATTGCTTCTGATAAATCCTGGGATTGCATCTGTGTTTTTCTAACAAGTGAGTAGTTCAATCTTTGTATGATTAACTAGCATGTTAGAGCCCTTTTCCTCAACATTTAATTCTGGCAGACAACCTGTTTATAGCTAAAACACTGCCAGCAACTCCTGCATGTATGATCTTTCACTTTGATTAATTTAATTTTGTCTTATACTAGTCCAGGCCACAGGAACATCTAGGTCTTACTAAATTAAAATCTCAGCTTGCACTATATCAGTTTGGTCTCTCAGCTTCATGTCATCAGTGAAATTTCATCAGTGCTCCTACTTTCCTATGTTAAGTTCATTAATGTAAAACACTAAGCCAAATATGTCCCAACAGGCCGGAGGCAGGTGTTAGCAACTAGAGATCTGCTGTGGGTTCTCTGAAAGTTTATAGCCTGCTAGAGAAGAGAGGAATAAATATGTCGGTGAAACAAGGTGCTGCTACTGAGAGGGAACCCTAGAACCCTGCCTGATCTACAAGGAAACAAGTGCATCTTCATTGACAGTCACTGTAAGCCAGCATACTTACCTTGCATGCAAGGAAACTGTTGGTAAATCATGCAACACCCAAGAATCCAGGACTAAAACTAGGGGCAAATAAAGAATTGTAGAGAAACAGTAGACAGTGGCTGAAAATTTTCTGCAAAGCCTCCTTGTATCAAAATGAGATTCCCATTAACATAAATAAGCTTTTAATCGCGCCTTATACAAGAAAAAGAAAGAAAGAAACAAGCAAAAAAAACAAAAAGAAAAAGCAGCACAAAGGTAACAATAAAATTCAACTGCAAACAATGCCTATTAATTTGCTCTTGGAAGAAAGTTCAAAGCCCAGCAATTCAGGGAAAGCAAGCTGGAAGGTAAGACCAATGAAAAACACTGCAGGTGATAACAAACAGCAAAGATATGGCAATACAAACCATCTGAAAGGCTGAAATTAGTGCTTCTATGAAGTCAGTCCAGAAAGACTCATGCAATGACACTTAAGCAATTTATTACTTTCTATGAATCATATTCTTAAGAGGAATATGGAAGGTTTTCAGAGGGAAATAATAAAAATAATAGGAACTGATAGGATAAGGAAAAAAAAGATCAAAGAAGTCTTTGTAGATTAACTCAAGTATCTAGAGAGAAGAGCAATTCAGGAGACATGAAAGCTACTGTTTAGATCCTTCAGAAATTTGAAGGCAGTGACATAACAAAACCAAAATCCTCCTGGTTTCCAAAAAACATGCCTCAAAATGAAATCATCAGGGAATACACAGTAGTTTCCTAGAAGCATGTGAGAAGCCCTCATCCTCAATTACTGATTTCTTCAAAAAAACTGGAGAAAATATTAGAACCTATTTTATATCACACTATTCCTCATTATTTAGACAGACCCTGAGGTAGCCCCCCAAGTCTGTGCTGTAATTAACTGCTCTTCAGCTAGCAAGTGTATGCACAATGGGAAGTCTAATGAGCATGCAGTATATTTTATATATATATATACACACACACAGAGTAGATAATAGTGAATAAATAACAAAATTATCTATTTTTCTACGTGGTTATAAATTTAATTCTTAAGGAATCATTATAATAATCTTATCTCACAAATTATTAGTGACTATTTTTCAATAGGTCCCACGCCATCTAGTTTGAAAGAGGAACACGGACTGATGCATCAAAACCCTCAGCTCAGTTCTACTTGTGTTTAGCATGTGAATCTTACCCTTAAAGTGAATTACAAGCAAACGAAAAACCCCAAAAGACTCCAACTAGCTTGGCCAAGCAGAACTCTCTAATATACAATAAACTACCACATCCAGAGTACATTTATTAATCTGTCTTCACCTTCTAGTTGCTTGACCAGTGAAGTTATGCTTTTTAATACTACAAATAGCTTCTTTCCCACAAGCTTTCTGCTTTCAGGCCTGTGTCCAAGAACTCTGTAGGACCACTAACCTGAGGAACAAAGGCTTAAAAGCCTGTTTCTAATTTAAACCAGTGCTAACAGCACAGAGACAAATACAACCAAATTCAGCCACTGTGCCAAGACCATTACATTTTAAGTTACAGTGGAATTAAAATGCGACTGCAGGTCTGCCATCTCTCTCCCTGAGCTATATGTCAATGCTTGCTGAACCTGACAAGCGGACATGCACTGTTGCTATTGAGTGCTGGTGCAATGCAAACCAACAGTCAAAAAAAGCAAATGAGACAAGAGGTTTGCCTCAGTGTGAAATCATTTTACATCTTTGCCTTGTGATTTCTTAATAGATCTTTGGTTATTAATTTAATATAACTTGATGAGTAAATCATAGTTAAAACCCCACTTTGGCATGTACCAGGTGACATTAAGAATCTAGGTACTAACAACAGTTACCATTTGCACTGAAATAATTCAAGTTTAATATTAAACTCTAGCCTTTTATTAAAAAAAAAAAAAAAGACTCTAAAAGAAGTACTGGACACAAACAAACTCAGTAAGACTGTATCTAAATGCTTCCTGCTTAAATAATAAAATCCTGATTTCACCAAGAATCAATGATAAAACCTCCCAAATACCAATCTGTTTTTCTTACAGTATCTATGGTTTTTAATAATATGCACAATGCCTGAATGAGATTAAGCAGCCCAATAATAATGAGACAGACTGGGTCTCCATTTGCCCTCAGGTACATGAGCACCTTCAATAAGCATCTGACAGAAAATCTGTGTCTGATGAAAAAACTGATCCGAGGTAGTTACTGAATTTCGCACTCTCCGTGGACAGGACACACTGGAGCAGGGCAGATTTTTCCATTGTGTGCTTCACGATCGCCCCGTTCTGTGAAGCTAGAACTACAGCACAGTTAAACTAACAGAAGAAAAAGTACTGGAAACTAATAAAGCACAATCTAAAAAGAAACAAACTGAGGCATGCAGCGAATGTTTTTCATTAATTCTTTCACATATGGTTTTTATTGCCATCCAAAAACATCTAAAGTGTCTCTTACTTTGTAAGTGAACAAGTGATTCATATATGGAGTTGCTATCACTGAAAACCAAACTCAAACATGGAATCTCAGTGAAAAAAATTACCTTTTATCTTCAAATAAGCCAGGTCTTTAACTTCTGGGTATAAAAATATGAATGCTTTATGATTAATACTTTAAAAATGTCTCTGCTGAAGTGAAAAGCAAGATGGCTTTTATAGGCAATTATAAACACCTGCTGGTAAAGAATTTAAAAGAATAACTTTAGCTAGTGTCCTTGTAAGGCTGTAGTCAGCACTTGTTCATTCCACCCATAGCTTTATTGGATTTTCACAGAATTTTAATACCTCCTTAGTACTGAATTTTATTGTAAAAAGGTTGCCCCTGTTTACAAGGATAAACAAATGCTCAAAAATAAGCTGAAAAACAACCCCCCCAAACCCTCTTCAGCAAATGTACGGAAGTGTGTATAATACTTCCCTCAGTGGATTGGCATCACCGAAGCGTTCCTGTCTGTATTACCCTGCTTCGGCATATACCCAGATGCATAAAGCTCAGGCCCAACATTAACATGGAGTAGGTGCAACTCAACCCAAGTAAGAGTGATAAAGGCACTGGTAACGTGCATGGTCTCGGCATGGTGCTGAACAGAGGAAACTCAAGTGACTGCCCACAAAGACTGTGGCTCCCCACACTGCTGCTGCTGGCAGGAGAGAATTTCCCAGGTCTTGCTGACATTCACACGCAACACCTGCAGCATGCTCTCTGGGGGACTCCATACCGAAGCCAATGCCTTTCACTGTGGAAACTCATCTAAGATTCATCCTCACCTGCTCCTCAAGTCTTTCACTTTCACAGCTAATACATACTATCAACAGAAATCATAATGAACATGCACAGATGGTTACAACACAGATAACATTGAAGTAACTTCTGCTGCTAGAAAAGTACGATTCTAAGAACTAAGTGTGCAAAACCACATTCCTCTACATTTTGTGGTACTGTACTACACTGACAGGTTTCAAAGCAGTTTATTTAATAGCTGAATCAAAAAAAAAGAAACAAAAATGATTGCAGGATGTTCAAAACTACACAGAATTGTCACCTTCCATCCTATTATCCCACACAAACACCTTCTGCTATGATAATCTGCAATTTCACTGTGTTGCCAAGCTTATGTGTGTATAAAGACACTGAAATATTCTTACATAGATCTGCTCTGAAGCTTGACAGTTTGCACACCAACAGTCTCCCCAAGAGTCTCCTTCACACAATTTCTCAGAAGTGCAGTGACACAATCGTTAGCGCCGGAGGTGTGTGCCAGGGGCACACACAGTGTTTCACATACAGCCTGGTGAAATGAGCAGCTCAGGGGAGCTACTGTACTTAATTAACACCATGCTAGAGACTGCTTACCTCTAGAGGCAAAGGCTGGCAAGCCACGAAGCAGTGTTAAAGCAGCTGTAACTTTTCATGCCGTTGGGTTGCAGAACATGAAGGTCCTGCACAAACAGCATGAGCAAAGGCTACCCTTCATCCCACCCTGCCCAAGACAACTCTGTCCAGCTGCACGGGATTTACCTCCAGAAACCATGTTAACTGTCTGTGCAACTCTTCAACTTTCTGACTGGGCGGGTCATGGTGCCAGCTGGAAACTGATTTTATGTGGCAACTAGCGAGTACAAAACAGACTAAAGTCACCTACCCTGAACAGGAAGCTGCACTACAGAGAATTGGCTAAGTATTGCTAAGTTTATACTGAAAAGGATGGGAGGACCCTCTGCAACTACAGTAATGAACAGGTGGTTACTTCTGTGGCAGCAGACAACACAAAACCTAACACAGCCTTACACACACACACAGACAGACACATACTATAAAAGCTGTTGAAAAATACACTCATTGGTCCATATAAAAAAAAAACCAAAACTTTGGAGACTGAACCCTGCTAATCGCAACCATGTTAAAGGCAGAATTATGTTTTGCCACTATACATGTTTAAAATGTTAGTAAATGCATTTTCTACAACAAGATTTTCTCTCTGTCTTCCATATACATGGGGCCACTGTCATCTGCATTGTATTTCTCTTTCGTTCCAGTTGGGCTAGAACAGACTGTGGCATGACACGCATGGAAGGTACTCATTCACCATTCAGTGAAAGCTCACATCATCTGCAGAGTAACACAAGAGATAGCAGGGTACACATCGAGGCCATGTAAGTTATAGCTACCAGGACGAGAGAACTGAAGGATGGCCCATTCTTGGCAGAACACATCGAATTGTAGAAGCACATTGTAAGGAAAGAATTAGTATTGAAGATATTTTAGCTGTATGCAACTTGACTTTGTGAAAAGTTGAGTTTGGCAGAAAGGGTATTTTTAATATAACAGTTTTATTTAATTCTTGCAAAGCTAAATTGCAGCTGTTCTGGACACTACTGATTAGTTTTCTTCCTACAGTAACCATTGCTGCACATATGTACCATTCCACAGCTAGTGTTAAGCAACCTGCCATAAAGAAACATTTCTTCTTTGTTCCTCATGCTCATGCACCCTCTTTCACCCCTCTTGTCTTTGAAGGATGCTTTTGGTAAGCCTCAATTAGAAAATTTTTAATTAGAAAAAGATAAAGCAATTGGATTCAAGTTGATTTTGCTCTCATTACAACTATTCATATATTAAGTTTTTGAAAGAAAATCTAGAGAAGACCAAAAGTAATCAAACTGTGTATAATGTAATCTTGCTTACAGCACAGAATTTGGAGACTACAGATTTGTTAATTAGCAGCAAAAAAGCATGAGACAGAACCTCTGTGCATAGATACACATTGTGTACAGCATGCACTTGGGTTACATGCTTTAGTTTTGAAACTGCATGCTTCAGTACACTTTGCAGGACATCAAAGCAGAGTAGTTTTGCGACACAAGAAGTGGATTTCTTTTGTTGTTGCGTGCCACCACGTTCAGGTAGATGGCTCCTTTTCCTGTCTGAACAAGCCAGCAGCAGCAGGTAGCCACAGAATGCAAGATTCATCGGTGCAAAGACATACGCTTTATAAGAGACTCATTTTTTATTTTAGGAGACTATATTAAAACCTTCAGTCTCTGTTCTTGTCTAATCAGCGTGTATATGTTGTAATATTGGCAAGACAGAAAGCTGAGATAAAACAAATCTTTTAGTTGGCAGTTCTTAATATTCTGATATTTTAGGCAACAATGCAAGACTTCTAGAACCTTATTTGAACACACGTTCCTCTCTGAGGAAGTTGTGTATGTAGTAATTTATTTTAGGCTACCCCCAAATAAACCCAACATAGATTGCAATGTGATATGCATAAATATTTCCATAACAAGAAAGCTGAAATATTTATTTGAATGCACAAAGTTTTTAAGAGATCATGCACTGATGCTCTTTGAAGGCGAAAAGCCAAATAAAAGATTCGTGAGAGCACTAAATTAGAAAGCAACCGAAGGGCATAGCTTAATTCTTACCTTGGCTGTTTTTTTCACGAGTTGACATTTTTGCTGGTTATGGGACAGAAATAAAATATCTTAAAACTATTTCTAAAGTCTCACACCTGCTTGGATGAAGACTGGCACATAGGTCAAAACTTTAGGTTTTTGTTTTCATAACCTCTCTCTATTTATGCACATACACAGAGAAAATAATCAAAAGGGTTTTTGTTTCACAAGAGTAAAACAAATCCTCCCACCACCCACCAAAAATTTCTGTCCTTCCTAAAGTTCCAATTTGATGAGGTATTTCTCCATAATTTCAAAGATCCTTATACAGGTCTTGAGTAATATTTGTCCTGATGAATTCTTGGAGTAATTGTTAATGCTATTTTAGCTCTATATCTGTTTCATAAGCATATATCCCAATGTATTTACAGGAAATACTATTCGGTCAAAAGCAAATCTTTTCAACTTTATCCAGTATTTAAAAATAAATTTTTTTATTTACCTTGGCTGACGATGACATCTTTATGCCTGGGGAAAAATTCAAAATAATATTGTTAATAATATGCAAAATACTTATCAAGCCAACGCTATCTAGTTCTTACACTCTATTGCATTTGGTAATCTCATCAGATTCTGTGTACAGTGTGACTGTAATATAGGATGCTAAATAACTAATCTTGTAGTGCATTTTCACCCATATATTATTTTACGCAGTTCATCATATCTTTTGAGTAACTTAAAGTCTTTGGCCCGATGGCAAGGGTTCCTAAGAACTACTGTGATAACAACAAAATACAAAAAGCTTTTAAAAATAAATTATGGAAGGCATGTTCCTTGTGCACAGAAAATTCCATTTTGAGAGCAAACTTGTAATAACCAAGTGTTTTAAGCTGCCAAACACCCTCAGGCCTGCATGCAAAGCATTTAACACCTTTCAAAATTAGCTGTCAGCACACACCACCACAAACTTTTCTAGAAATTAACCCTGTTGGACACATGGATTAAATGTAAGCAAGTTGCGGTTTCATTTAAACTGGACCCATAAGGCATTACTGGATGTACAACACAAAGTCTTCAAAGGAGCGCAGCTGAGATGTCTCTCCTCACCAGAACCAGGAATTAACTACTCACAAAAAACGACAATCCTTTTTTGTGAAGAGGGAAGAAATACTAATTTCCAGCATCAGAGCTACTTCTTACCAGAATACCACTCCTTGACAGGAGGGTGTATTGCATAAAAAAGCCCTCTTGAATTAATTTGAAATTCAGCAGGAAGGTATGAGTGGCATCCAGTATATTTAGCTGGATGAAGGTCAAATTTTTCTAACAGTGGCAGAGGGTCAAGCATATGCATGAGGAAAAGTAATCTCTGGCTATTGGTAGAATCTCCCTTCACCACACTGCCAAATGAAATATTAAAACTAGACTCCCAGTCTTGCCTGAAAAACACTGAATGATGGGCTGCCATGGGAACCCTCTTACTTCTTATGGCTTTATCAGACTGATTTACAGCTCAGTGCTGGCTTAAAGACTGAGCTTACTAAACAAAATTCATATCCTGGGCTGGTAGCACAGAGCATATGTAGAACATTTCTGTCCTGGGGCCCACATTAGGGGCTGAATTCTATTCCCTTGCACAAGACTCGGGTAACTTCAGGCAGATTAGGCCAATGTTTCTTAACTGGGGAAGATAAATGCAATATAACAATATGCCTTTGCACAATACCAACCAATCCTTTCAGAAATTGAGCACACAGGATATGAGTAAAAAATTAGTATGAATGTGTACTCTTGAATGCAAATAGTGCTTTTATTATAAATCTCAGCATAAGAACAAGGTACACAAACAATACAACACCCAGTCTTCAATCAGATGATAGTCTACAACTGATAATGTTTAAAGCTTTGGGTTTTTTTCCAAATACTTTAAGATACAATAATAGCTTCAAGTAATGAACAGACAACCTTCTCTTACAACATTTAATCCTAATCTTTCCTTGTCTGTTACATACCTGATTTTTTTTTCTACATTAGAGATTGCAGAAAGGCAGCATTTAAAGTCTTTTATAAAAAAAATCAGAATGACAGGAAAATGAAACAAGATACCTCTGTTTAGACCATGCCTGAACCAATATACAAAATGTCAATAAAAGTAAAATTTATTTTTTATGATTAGCAAATTTGAAGTATATACCACATTGTGAAAGGTATTTTAGCAGCATAACAAAAACTAAGAAAAGAAACTCGATAAACAGAAATCAAGTCAGAGAGTTTTTTCATTTCAAAATATTATCTAGCAGTACCCTGCTATAATCTTAACTGCCAAAGGGCTTTTAAATTCCAACAGTGAAAACCAATCATAAAAGGAAAAAAAATACTTGCAAAATACATAACCCATAGTCCCTCACACACAGCACTTCACTGCTCTGCAGAACTCTTCAGGCTAAGCATAAAGCTTTTAGTAAACGTGCTGATATCCACACCCAAGATTAAAGATGTTTTTGTTCTTCCCATTCCCAGGGAAGAAGGAATGCACTTGCACTGTTCCTGACTAAGTATGTATTTGACAGTCTTATATCCAAGCTAAGGACAGCACTACAGACACGATCATAAAAAGACTGGAAATTACTCTGAAAGGTCTGAAGAGTTTTATTTGTCATAGTGGGAGGGATTTTCAGGTAGTTCTGCCTTGGACCAGTTAATGGCTATTTGAATGAAGATTAATGAGCAGATGCATGAAATCTGCAGACGACATCAAGCTGGGAGAAGCTGCCAGCACACTGGGTGATCTTGGCAAATGCAAGAGGGCTCAGTCAAAAAGTCAACACAACAATTTCAACAAATTCAGCAAAATTTCAACAAAGTCAAAACCAGCAACTAAGGGTGCGAATACAAAGTGGTAAGCCCAATTGGCAAAGAGTACTGAGGACAAAAAGTTGGTCACAATAGGGATCAACAATGTGGAGTGACAGCAAAAAGAAAACTCTTGTACCTGTGCTGACAGGAGTAGGAGAAGTAACTACTCTGTGCTATTCATCCCCAGTGAGGCCTCCACTGGAGACGACAAACTGAGAAAACCTGCTGCTGAAGAAGAGCACGAGAGGAATGGTGGGCTACAGCACATCACCTACTGAAGGTGAAGCTGAAAAGAAGATCCCTGCCTATTATCTAGAACCTGCAATCAGGAACCTGTTAAATAGTTAATTTGAGAGACCCACCTGAAATCATAAAAATATATTCTTACTACTACAGCCTACTTTAGAAACACACATACTATGTCAAATCCAGTAAATTAACTTCAAGGAAATACACTTGCATTTTCAAATCAGTTTTAATTAAGAAAAAACTGGTTGGAAGCTTCACAACAGTGGCATTAAGCCATAAATCTTAACTCATAGTGCATAATTTCGCTAACCCAAATGGGCAACATTAAAATATATTTACACTCAAATCCTGCATTCACAGTTCATAGTAATTTTGAGATTCCACAGGCACCTGGAGCATCACATTGGCAGGTTATGCAAGTAATTACTCCTGGTAAAAACAAAGATACAAATGGTCTTAGCATATACACAAATAAATTTACTAAAATTATGCAATTTCATAATATTTTGACTCTAAAGTTCACTTGCTTTTATGCACCAAACTGATACATACTTGTCTGCATTCTTTGCCACTTTTGATATTAATTTAGATGTTGATGCTACTCTCAGCAGCTTGTTACGACTGTCATCTGAACTCTCCCAAGCACTGTGAGGTTTTTCAGCAGTCAAGGATTTCTTTATGCTAGAAGAAACAAAGATACATTTTAAAATTACAAGCTAATAAGATATCAATAAATGGAACTGGTATGCAACGGACAGATCAAGCAGCAGGAGACAAAAGCAGAGCTAGGTCTTCCTTCAAGCTGAAGCATGAAACAGGAAAAAAAGATTAGTCAAAAAGTTCTAACTGGATGAATGAAAACAATTGAGCAAGACAGCTGCCAAATGTTTTATTCATTCCTTTCCACTTCCAAATGCTCTCATATAAAGACTTGAACAAAACAACTCTATACTTCATTACTATATTGCTAATGAATTACAAAAGTGGGAAAAAAATGAGGCTACAGTAGATTAGCCTTAAAGAATAAATTATTTAAAAAAAAATCACTTAAGAAGGTAACAAAGAAAAGTAGAATTTTTTTCCGCTGATTAACTGTTCACTAGCTTTAACACACTGATTTCTGAGGCAGAACAGTTCTATCAGATTACAGATTCATATGGCTGTTTTACAGATAGCACATTCTAAACCACATTAATGGCTTTAATCTTTTTGAAAAAAATGTCTGCAAACTTCTTGCATGAATAAGGCAAGCTAGGTTTGGCCCAATACTACAGATGATTAAATCCATGAATTCTGATATAAATTTTCTGCAATCTAATTGTAGCCAATTTACACTAATGGGAACCTGCAAGTTTTGCAGTCACTAGTTCATTAATTTCACGCACATCTTAATCATGGAAAACATTTTCAGAAGTGATGTAGCCCAAATTATTCTTCAATCAGCTGATCTAGAGTCTACATATGTCCTGCTAACAGTATCATACTTCATCCCGTCAGAAATGCTTTTTGCAGGAGTAAGTCCTGAACTGCAGCTTTAGAAATGGCAAGCTCCTTCCACAGCACCTCAGGAGGCTGAAAGGTCCTGTGACAAACAAGTTAATCAAATCAAGTTAAACCATTAGGAGACTAAAAAAGGCATTTATTTTTTTCCCTACACTGCAAAAGATTAGTAAGCAAGACTTCAGACAAACATCTTTACAGTGAGATACCAGGCAGGAGAACAACAGGCCACAAGTTCAGCTTCAGACAACTTAAAGAGTTTGTGCAAGACATGGAAACAGAGCCTTTATGGAGTGTTATAACATGCATCAGTCAAGTGAAAGTTGAAATATTTATTAGAGCTGTGAAATCGAGCAATGCAAGACAACATCATCTTGTGAACTACAGTAAATTTCAGAATAAATTTCATTTATTTAAGAGCTTGTTTCAGTCTCCTAAATGTCAAACAGTAAAAGAAAATTTCACACCTCCCAAAACAATAAGGTAACAATGAACCGAAAAAACAAAAAGAAACCACACCGAGTGATCTGCATAGTTTTGAAACTCAGAAGTAATCACCCAAATCTTAAAATCCATTTCTTTGACTTAAAAAGGCATTAAAAAAAGAAGTACCATTTTTCCTGTACCTAATTCCCACTAAAATGAGTGGGAACTTAGAGGCAATCCTAAATAAACTTCTACATTCACCCCAGTCAAGCAGTTCTATGATTTGGGTGTATAACCAGAACTTCACTCATGTAAAGAATCAGAATAAAAGTGAAGTGAACCACCCTGCAACCTAGCAGGAAATGAAAAGGGAACGGCTGGGAAGAAAAAAAAAAAAATCCCAACTGCAGTCACTTTATAGAGTAATTTGAGAAGAAAAACTCCCGAAGGAAGAGTTGCAATGATACTAGTATTTAACTAATGCTGTTACGAGGTGTAGTAAATGGCCATGTGCAAAATACACTCCACAACTCAGCTATGCCAGACAAAACCTATGAAGTGTATTTTGAGAAGGATCAAGTCAGAGTCATCGTTAAATATTTTAGAATAATGACTGATTAGAGGTAATCTACCATATTAGGATTTCAATCACAAAGAACAAAAAAAAAGCCCAAACTTTGTAATCTTAAAGATTTACTCAAAGAAAAACTGCATTTTTACATATTTGCTCTGTCGCAATGCATGTTGAATGCATGTTCTCTAGCACAAAAAATATCATTTATTAACTTGATCATGAGATTGGAACTATTTCACATGACTTGTTGTCAAATATGAACTCAGTATCATTACAATCATTTTCTAATGCTGTACTGTGGTACTGTGAAAACCTTTTAGCTGGAGCAGAACTCTTGCTTTCTTGAGTTTGCCTGTGTGTTTGGAGAGTCTGTGAGGAGGGCTGGGGAGAAGGTGATGCTTGAGTTTGTGGACTTTGATCATTAGAATGAGATTCCTCTTTTTTTTCTTTCTGTCCTGGAGGTTTTTCCTTCTTTTTTTCTGTACCGCTGTAAAATAAAGTATAACATAGGGGGGAAAAAAAAAAAAAAGAGAACAAGCAAATAAATTAAAAAGGTGGGAGAAAACACCCTCTGTGAAAAGATGGGAGAAGCATGTAACAACTTACTATATATAATCACCAAAAGAACACTTTGATTAGTTACTCAATCTCTTCAGGTTAGTGTTTTGCTGAAATAAGATTTATTCACAAACTCCAAAAATAAAAAAGGTGAGGGAGGCATGAAGATTATTTACCTATTTTTACCATGTAGTTGTACTAAGTTTACTCTGATTTTAAAATGAATACAACTTTGATTTGAGTATGTCCTTCATTTGCAGGTGCTCCTACAGCATTCAAAGCTGACACAAGTTGATACATCTCAAGTCTGCCGTCCCTCAGAAAAAAAAAAACCCATCCTCTGGTTCAGCTCACTGACTACCTTACTGTGCTGCCAGCCAAGGTTCAGTGCAAGGGAAAGGCAGGAGTGTGACTTGCATTATCTCCAATTAGCTTAAGCCTGCCATGAAACTATACCTACCTCTCTATATTTCTGGACACGTGTGGTACCGCTTATCTTTGCGCTGTCACTGAAAGACTGAAATGCTGTTGCTGGTCCCTGGGCTCTCCCTGGCTGCACCATAGTTCAAAGGAAATCATCCCTGAAAACTCATTGCTGTTTTGATCTGTAGTTGACTAACATCAGACTGTCTTGCCACTTCTTTAATGCCTTCAGTAAACGACAGCTAATAATACATCTTTATTTTCATAATGCTGTATTTATTAGGTTAACATTTTAAACAGCTTCAAATACATACCATTAACAACCTTAAATTCATTAAGAACATAACCAATGGTCCATTATGTAAACAGAAAGATTAATTAAAAGGCTCTTCTATCAAATAACATGCTTTGCAATATACTGAATACCACAAACAATAGCAGGATCTGAAAGAGAAGAGTATTGTAGTACGTGGCCTATTTCTTTCTTAAGAATAAAAAAATATCTTCCAAGATAAATTTCTCAGTGAACAAACAAAGCAAGATACAAACATCGGCTAAAAAGGAAAAAGAAATTTTTTTTCTCTTGGGTTCAAAGTAACCTGCAAAGTAAAAAACAAATAGTATCTTTCTGAAGGGGAGAATCCAGATTTCTATTCCCTCACACCAATTCCCCCCCAAACCCTTGTATAATCTTAATTATTTGTGTTTCCATCTACCTTTCCCCCAAAACCAATGAAAAACAGTAAGACAATATTAAAAATAAATGAATAAAAATGGGCCCCCAATTTTAATATAACATTCATAAGACCCTCTTTTTGTTTTATTTATTATTTCAATTAAAGTATATCATCTACCACTGAGACAAAGCCCTCAACACTTATATGAGTTCAAATTTTCTAAATGCTTCCAAAGAAGCATAGAAGAACAGGTAAAAACATATGCCAAAATACATTTATAGTGATCACTCAGGATTTCTTCTGTAAACCATACTGACTAGTTAAAAATGTCAATATAATCCATCAAAGTTACATTTTCTTTTCAGAAAAACAGATGGAAACAAGACAGAAAGAGCTTTCACAGTTCTTCGAGGGCATATATGTGATCACAGAGAACAAAGCTTGAAGAACTGTGGGGTTTTGGTTAATAATTTATAGCCAGAAGTCCTTAATTAACTAGAAGCATAAAAATTACTATTTTTTAATCAGAAGACTTAGCTTGCATTACTGGATGCAAAAGCACACTATGAAATCTTCATCTTTTTGCAGTCTGTGGCAAGAAATGCAGTATAGCGAAATAAATTTTCAGAATCTCTTGTCACTAAAGAAAACAAGTCTCTCTATTCCTACTCTGACATGTACACTCATAGACCTCTGCATTCACTCTCCCATAAATGCAGGATTTCTCACAACAAAGTCCATCTACTAGGACAGAGGGTGTGTCTGTGTTTGATTTTTTTAAAGAGATCATCTTTCAGGAAGACATGCTTCCAACTTTCCCTTTCCCTCTACTTGGGGATTTCAAAATACAGTCTAATAACAGTAAAAGAGATGAGGGAAGCAGGAGAGACACCACACAAATGTAACGACTTCCATAACTCCAGCTTGCACATCTACGAAGAATGGTCCTACTTGGTCAGAACAATGGCTCTCCTGGCACCATGCTCTGCCTCTGATGGTAACATAAAAGAGTTCAACAGTGGGGTCTTTACCTGTAGTCCCTTTCACCACACTTTTTGTAATATCCCACTTACAATGACACACCAGCAATCCTGCAGTTCACCTCTGTGTTCCTCCAGCAGGCTCAGGTGAATGCCACCTGCTGATGACAGTAGCATACATCTAACTTATCAATTCGGTCTTGTATTTTCTGTGTTCTTACCCAAACTCATTTAGCTCACCTGATCCACCTCCTAGAAACCACAGGTTCAGTGTGGGAATCTCTCCAAAGTCTTCACTGAGCTTGCAGCTGTGGACTATCCATTTCACACCTTTACCATTAGGCTCACTCCTTAATTTTCCTGCTGGGCCACGAGAATCACTGGACCACTCTCGTTTTTCTTTGCGTTGCAGCACAAGGTATACCTTGGGCTCCAACACAGTGCTTTTATCTACCACCAGGTTGCAAGCAGGCTTCTTTTTTTGACTGCCATTTTAATTTGAAAGTAAATTATGTAGATATGTGGCAGCCTGGGTATGGAATATCTTTGTGCTGAATTTATTTTGTTTGCTCACTTCTGCTAAAATCTTCAGCTTAATTGTATTATGACTGGCTATTACAGAGTGGCTCTCCCACTAATACTTCTTCAACTAGGTCTTGTGCAACAACTGAAACCAAATCAAAACCAGCACCTTTTCTTGTGGGTTTCTAAAGACTAGTTGTTCTGGGAAGCAGTCATTTAATGCATCAAAAAATTCTTTCCAAATCCCAACCTGATGAGGCATCTCTTCAGCCTACATGTGAGTAGCTGAGAGCTATTACTATCTGCCCTAATTTTGCAGATTCTTTAATTTCACGCAGCACAATGTCTCATCCTTTGGACCACAACACATTGGCAGCTACCGTGGAGTGTTGTCATTCTGAAACATGAAGACTATTCTTACCAGAAGCTGTTTTCAGAAGAATGTTTAGTCCTAGGGAAAACAATCAGACAGGTCTCTGTGACAGTCACCTACAGTACGAAGTACAAACCTGCTTCCAACTCTGGTGATATACAAGGTATGCAGCATGGTTCTTTCTTCTGAAGTGTTTCGACACCTCTATCACAAGTCTGCTCCAGACTATAGGGCTGAAATTTTCCCAACATGTACATGACTTCATTTCTGTCAATGGGGCATCATCTACCTCTTGTTTGTGATACATTTCTGGGCTCTGGTTTTAGCAAGAGCTGCTATTTTAGCATACCTTTGTTAAAATGAGACATGCTGCTGTTGTGCAGCTACTGAGCCATCAGATCATCTCCATGAACTCAGTGTTCGTGTTGGTAGAACAAAGATTAAATAGTCTAAGAAATGAAACTGTTTATTCATAGAATAAATTCTCAGAGATGGCAGGTCTACAGAGGCCAGAGCCACAGAAATATACAATATTAAGACCGCATGAAACGGACACTGAACTTCAACAACAACAGCTTGGACACAAGTAGGCCACCTGTTATTTGTGACTAGATGTGTGGCTACATGTATTTACAACATGAAAAGCTATAAGCAGGCTATGGGGTCTGTTTGGTAACTACAGCGTACTTCTACATCAACAGATGACCGTGTCCACCTGCTGCATCAGTTCAACCTCCAGCCTGAAGAAAAGCCTGGACAAGTTGGGGTGAAGCATCCCACGACCAGCTGATACTCTCCTTTGGCCTCTTTTTCACCATGACAAGAGTGTTAGAAATAAACATGTTTACCCTATCTTTGTTACGGAAATGGGACTACTACTGACATTCACTTATGTTTCTAATAGGAACACGATTCGGTACCGAATGGTTTTGCTGTTATTAAAAAAACGCATCCACAAAGCCTGAGATCAGGCATTTTCTTTCATCTTTCTTGAGTTGGTAATTTACAAGAGGGCAAGTCTATATTCTTCCGAATACCAAACAATTTTAATGGAAGAACATATAAAGACAGGAGAGTGAAAGGAACTGCTGGAGAGTGAAAGGAACTGCTGGAAAGATAACTGAAGAACGGACTTAGGCCTTCCTAAAACAAGCCTTGAAGAAGGGAGTCATGTATCTTCAGCTGCACTGGAAGCACCAAAACCTTCCCTAACAGTTACTTGGGGGCCCAGGAAGAGTTGCTCTTCGCATATTAAGGTTTTCCTCTTTTGGCCTATCCAGGTCTCCTTTTAAAGACCTTAACTCAGATGAAAGGGATGCCGTTCTCTTCAGGCTGCTCTTCTTCTGTAGTCAAGTGTTGAGCAGCCAATGAATCAAGAAGGTGATTCAGCGCAAACGCAAGCTGAACACCACGGGAACCGGACTGGCTCTCATCAAAGTGCCAAGAGCCACAGTGGTTAAGATTAATGGAAAAGTTCTAACTAAGAAATACCTTCCTGTGGGAATGTCTTTTGTCCTGGTGCCTGTCACACTAGTATAGAGACATACAGTGATCACCTTCTGATTTATTGTTGAAAAGTAAACATAAGGATTCATTAAAAAGAAAGACACGCAATGCTACACAATGGAGAATAGCGAAGAGCAGGGCATTACCCTTGCTTTCCAAATTCCAAACGGCACTAAAGCTTTTCCTGGTTTGTTCCCACACAGTTTATATTTGCATGCAGCATTTTTATTCCCTGAAGTATATCATTTCCTTGTCTTGTTCTATAGCACAGTATTTACATCCATGCTAGAAGATAAACCAGCCACTGAAGTTACCAGAGTACTCTACAGAGGCCAAGAATTTGTTCGCATAATTTACCACAGTTATACATTAGAGTATTCTCTGCGCTGTGGCTGTATCTGGCAGCCCGTTCTTCCCAACAAAAAGGAATAGGTGCAAAACCTACTGATTAAAGAAGCCATGCAATCACTATTTAACAGACCCACAGAAGAAAGTAGTTACACAAACATTTTGTTTACTGTATGCAGCTGAAACCATTACATGGAGGGGAAAAAAAAGCTATGGTTGGTGCTTAGCTCATTTAACTTCAAATACTCAAGCAGTGTTATTTCTACACATTTGAGATCTGATAGAGATATTCTTCATAAGGACTAAGTAGCCACATTTTGGGTTAAGATCTTCTACACAAAAATGTAAATTTTTATCTTACACAATTCACTATTGTTTCATAGCTTTTTTGCTACTGCCTACTATTTACACTCCAGACAATGAAGTCAGTTTTGTTGTTTAATTTCTTTGAAAAAAACCAACAAAGATGCAGATGAATACCAGAAGGAAAAATTTTCCATTTGTATTGGAAATACGTTTGCCTGTTCTGTCCCTCGGTGAGAATGCATTTTGGACACTATACACTATAGAAATACTCTCCATTTATGAACTGTTTTTAGAACCCTGCTGTAAGCAGCCCAACAACGCGGTACAGCTCCAAAGTTTATTTGTGCCTTACTAGGCTTCAGGAAGCTCTGCTGAGGGTCATGCAGAGGCAAAAATCAAACTCTTGCTCCATTTGTTTGTTTTAAAAAAAAAAATTTTTCAATTTTAATAACAAGGCGGTACCTTTTTGCAGCAGATGAAAGAGTTTCTTTTCTGGCAACAGAAACAGATGAACTGTGGCTTGTTTTCCTGCTTCCTGTACTCCCGTTAGTTATACAGGACATTGAGATAGCTTCTCGAAGGCTTGGCTGACCTAGAAAAAAAATAATATTGAAGAACACAAAATTTTACAGCTGTATCCAAAGATCCATCTGAAAAACTAAAAGCTCTCAGGTGTGGACCTGGTATCACACAGCAGCAGCCCCAGCATTCAAGACAACCATCTAGCCTATATCCAGTGACATACGTTCATGAAAGCCTTAAGCTAGGCAGCTAGAGATGGGAGACCTGGGACAGTAAGACAGGCAAGAATATCTTCTGATAGGGGTCAGCTTCTCTACTGCCATGCTGCCAGCAAATACTTTAATTCAGTGACACGCCACATCTCTTTCCGGTTGTGATCCACAGGGAGAATTAGAGACTATGGCTAGCCTTGGGAAGCTGGTTAGCTCCAACAGCCGTGGGACAGCAGATCTCATTATTTCAATTCTGTTGTTCAAAACCATCACAGCTCAGATAACACTACATGAGAGTTGTTGCTTTCAATCTGTTTTTTACTAAAGTTCAAAGAAATTGCAGACAGAAGCCTTCTCTACACTGAAAGAATTATTGAGTTATTTAAGGGTTGTGATTCTAAGGATTCAAAAATCCAGTTTTTCAGCTTGTTTTCAGCTTTCCCTTCGATCTTAAAAAAGTATCAACCTTTGCATATATGCACTACAATATAGCTGTTACGTTTCTGATACAGTTCACTCCATAGAACATCTGCCACATCCAGTGAACATTACAGACTCCCTCTGGGGATGAATCAAGACTGTATTTGTGAAGAAGGCTGTTGTCTGTCAGATGCCCACTTCACTCATTGTAGAAGTTTGAAACTATGCAGTGAATGTGGGAGGGGACTGCAAGGAAGATGGGGGGAGCGAAGGCTCTTCTATTTAAAGAGCTGAACGCTAGCCTGGCAATTGGCTTGCAGACCTGCCTCTGCCACAGACCATCAGGGAAATAGAAGGCATTTTACTCGAACCTGACATTTCGCCCTTTCCCATTAATTGTGTGTGTCTCCTTTTTTGCCTGCCTGTCTTATTTCTAAGGTCTTACTCAGGAAAGAGTTTGCCCCCTCCTCCCTCTGAGTGCTAAACTTGTGCTTTTACCCTCTGAAACGTGGCATACCCTGAAAAAATTCCTGGGCTAATCTCACATCAAGCATCCAAAAGTCAGTGGTTAGTTTTGATCCCATCTCCGTGCCACATCCCCATTTCACAAACAGCAAATTGTTACTGCATCTGATGGGGTCACGATGTCCAGTCTCTCTGACTTCAGCAACAAGCACGAAAGACATGACTGACAGGAAAATAACAGTTCTGTGTTCATGGCAGGCTTGGAATAGTGTGAGTTAGATAAGGCATGAGGCCACACATTGAAGATAAAAGTGAGGAGTAAAAAAGTGGTCAGGGAGAATCAACTGCTCTGTGCACTGAGGGCAAACTCGCACAGATGCATCATTTGAACGATACCAGCGTTTGGTCCATTTATCACATCGCAGCTCTATCAGGCAGGCTAAGAGGCAAATTCTTGTTTTAAACAAGCAATTTACATATGAAAGATACCATCAAGGGAGTATTAGATTTCAGAACTATTTGGATGAAGGCAGAAATAGGCTGACCTGTGCTAACCATATACTGCTTCAAACGCACCAAGCGGCATGTGACCAAATCTGAAATTCAGATCAGGAGAGCCAAAAGGAGCATGCAGAATATCCCCAGCAGAAATGAGAATAAAGGAAATCTGAAGAAAGTAAAGACACACTCAAATACAGAAACACTGCAAAGATCATTGTTCTTCCTAAGTTCTGCATAAATCAACTCAGTGTGATTCCTTCCAACCGGTACTTCTTAGTGACTGTTTTACTTGCAACATACACATTTGGAATATAGATTTTTATTTTAAAAGTTAATATGCTGTACAAAACGTCTGAAGCTCAAGAGATTTTTACCCCCCTGTGTAACTTAGATGCAAGAGCAAAAGCACATGAGCTTAAAAAGCACTTTTAGTATTAGAAGCCTATAAATTAGCTTCTTTTATTTTCACTGACAAAGTAAATCATCTTCTTTGTGGAGATGCATAATATCAAGGCCTATGATTCACTCTTGAACTGCATACGACCTTAACATCTCCGTCTGCTCATCATAATAGATCAACGCCTCTCCAAGCAGCACTAGCACAACTTTCCAGAAACATGGATCAGGAGGCATAATAGCGGTAATTCTCAGTATGGTGGAGAAAGCATTCAGTGGAAAGTGTAAAGAACAACAGTGCTAAAGACAGGGTACAGGAACTTAATGAGATGGGGAACAAATTTCTCAGTTTTCTCAAGCAAGGAGCACATGGCTATTTTGTGAGTAATTCCCCCTTCTAGGTACAGAAAGTGTTAGCTCCTGCTTACGTTCAAGGACAAAACTGATTACGAATAAAACTGTACAACAGTGCATACTCATGACAGGAACATGCACTGCTCCATGCAATGATGAATGCAATAATAATAAAAAAAGGATCCGTATGGCAGTTTTTTGGTTATTTGGTTTTTGGTAAAGTGGATGTTGATGGTAGATCTGCAGAGTACTTCCTAATTTCAAAAAGCGGCATGCAAAATTAAGTTTGAGATTAAGATTTTTTGAATCAAAATAAAAACAATTTTTGTAAAATGACTAACAATTATACATAACAAAGATCTCTTGAACCATTCATTCCTTGAAAAGGTGACCAAAACATTTGGACACAGACCAAAACATCAATATCTAGGAAAAAAGCCACACTGACAGATTTTTTTCAAGAGTCAAAAATATATCAGGCTTTCTTACAGTCCAGAACAAAATCTTGGTCAGTCACAGTTGAGAGTGCCACACTCAATGTGCAATAAAATGTAAAAAACCCAACAAAAACAATGGAGAAAAAAAACCCACAACCCAACCAAAACAAATAAAAACCCTCAAACCCCAAACTCAACACCCCTAAGAAAAAAGCCCCCTTCCACACTCAGTATATATTCCTTTTTAACTAGGTATTCAAAAGTGACCTTTAGAATACTATTTTTAAAGGGGGAAAAAAATGAAAAATTCAAGAAATCATCTGCAATTACATGTAAAGAAAATGCATTTACATTTTAAGCCGTGAGAAGGAAGGGCATGTTTAAGCCCTGTGCACATCCCAGGCAGTGGAGCAGTGAAGCCTGGCTGTCCGTGGGGTCAGAGACACACAACCGGGATCTTGCTAGCCAGGTCAGAAGCTCAGGGAAGCCGACCTACCAGTCCAAATCATGCAGCTCTATTCACAACTTTTAACCAGGGCATCTCTACAGTCAAAAGATGTCAAAAATTAACAACGCTATAACCTTCTTCACTGCATGATAGGCCTTCATAGCAGTCAAGCAACTTTGCTTCAGACCTGGGAAATAATGAAATGGCACAGGAGGACACAAATTCCAGATCAATAGCCTAAACCAATTGAGTTGTCCCAGCACTCAGATTGCACATCTCTGCCAATATCATGTCATACGTCACCTGCTAGCATAAACAGTCTGAAATTTTTCAGACTGAATAGCACTCAGCTTTATCTGTTAGTTTGGAACAAAAGCCAGACATAAACTGAACGTAAAATGAAAGCCAGTGTATGGTGACCAGGATTAAAGCCAAATTGTCAGAGATCAAAGTGGAAAAAAATGTCTTTTATGGATAACGGATTCATCTCTGTTCTGATAATTTTCACAGAATAGTATCTGTTGAGTTCAAAAGAAGCATTTCATTAACATCTGTCAAGTACACAAGTGTGTGAATGAAAGATAAGTAGGATTAGAAAAAACAGACCACAATAAACCAAGAATCTATTTCCAACTCTTTATCAGCCTTGATTAGCTAACTGGGGAAAAACTGAAGCCAAGCTGTAAGAGACAGTGCTAGTTTTGAAAATGTGTGTCCTGTGATAACATGACAGCTTTTCTTTCCAAACATACATATAAGGTACTAGAGCTGAGGATCAGTTAGTAATTCTCTTCTTTTTCCCAAACCCCAAAGTTACAGGTTTTTATGTTTAAATATAGTTTATTATGTTATTAGTTGTATTAGCTGGAACAACAATTCGCTTAATATCTTTGTATTTGCTGATACCCTGACAGGCAAACTGCCTTTCTTCCAAATTAAAATCTAACCCTTCTTTCTCTTCTTCAGGTAATTTCAATTTAAAGTTAAGAAGCTGCAGCTACATCAAAATAACTTCTCTGGACACTTCATTCTAGTGGATTTAAAACAAAAAGCTCAAGAAATTATGTGTTACAAAAAAAAAAAAAGATAGACTGTATTTTTAGGCTTGCCTTGTTGTTAAAAAAAAAAAAAAAAGGCACAAAATATCCAAGTCTTTCAACAATCTTAGAATACTTCATTTTCAGCAAAACTTGACAAAGATTTCTATATTTCAAGCATATTACATGCCTAGGGGTTTTGTGCAAATAAAACTGATGGGTTTAAGGACAGAAACCCAATTTAGTACTCTTACTAAAGAAGCATACAATGTGTGTTCAACCACACTATTAGTCACCAGAGAACCCACACAGGTGAGCCGTAGAAAAACAGACTGAAACAGTTCTAAATGTAGCAAAACATAAGATTTTATCTGCACTTCCTTCCTAAAATAAAGATATCAAAAACAAACTAGAAGTTACGACAAATCCTAAACTTACTTCAAGATGTTATAATAAATTGTACCGAAGCAACTAACTGTAGTCACTGCTGTTTCCAAAGTTTCAAAGGATGTCAAGTCCCTCAGCTCATGGAAGATGCTGGCAAAGAAATAGCTTGGGAGCACTACGACTCTTTTAAAAAGACTACTGTATTCTGGAGGGTAGGGAAATATTTTCTTCAGCATTTTTCTTTATTCAGCTACTTCACTTACACAGTAAGAGTCAAATTCTGATTGAGATTTCTTAAGTAGAAAAAAATGTTCTCTTCTTCTATCACATGAACAAACATTACAGGTCAGGGTGAGATATTAGTTCTCAAATAATGACCAGTATAAATCAGGAAAAAATAATTCCATTCACTACCTATGGGTTATACTTCACCTTGTTTAATAATCCAATTTTAAGACAAAATTAAGTTTTGACAAACTTTATTATTCTTACAATAATTGTATCTAGCTGAAAAAACACAAGATGCTTTTCATACTTTTTTTTAATTGAAGCCCAATTTCACAAATCTCAACTGACAATTGGCTATTAAACACATTATTTGTCATTTCCTGTTAAAAGCATGTTAATATGCAACAGTTTGAGAATGTATAGGTAATGCATAAACATCTTGAGATGCAAGTGAGTCTCTCCCAATAGGCAGATAAATTAACTACAATATTAAGAATAATTAGATATTTATTTAGAGATTTCCTACAAAAATTTTATAGCTGGTGACTTAATCTGTCAATGCACACATTTCTAACTATAACTGATTCTCCTAGAGAAATAAAACTAGTTTTTCAGGCGTTCTGCTCTTACGAGTCTAGGGGAGCCTGCTCTAACGCACGGCTCCTTGGGCAGGCATTTTAAAACCTACTACCCAGGGAAACTGAGGATTTCTTTGGCATGGGACAGCCAGTTGCTTCTTCAAACCACAGCCCTTCTCCTCCCTCCCTACCATCTTATTATTTTGCTATACTTTCCCAGAGGCACCATCTACTTCCTCAACCAACTGCCAAATGAGCTATACCCAAGCAGAGGAAATAAAATTTTAACTATGGTAATCTGAAACAATTTGATGTACTTTGGCAAACAGTGATGAAAGAGCTACTCTAGTGTTACAAACAACAAGCAGTTTTTATCTGAAAAAGTTAGTGGCACCATTTAACTCTTCCAACATTGCAATTCTTAGTTTGAGGAAGCATCATGGAGAACGGCTGAGTACCGCTCAGGAGAATTTGCCCACACTGTTCTAAAAAAAGCACAAAAATGCATAAAATAGATCCAAAACTGTAAGAAACATATGGAAGAAGAATAAGGACACTTACCACCACAACTGTAAACCACTCCTCTACAATGCCCTAAGTATGTTCTCCAATGAACAATATTATTAGGTTACAGAAGTTAAAAGAAAACTGAACTTTCTTCTTCTTCACTTCTCTTTCCTTAAACTTAGCTTAGCTCGTTAGTGACCCTTAGTTCATTAATGCCCTCTAGATCCAAATTCTTTGAATAAAGGAAAATATGTGAAGAACATCAAGAATAGAAAGTATAACAGAAGAAAAAGAAAATATTAAAGACAGAGGAGAAGACAGGAAAAAATGGGGAAGAAATGCAAAAAATTTAACGTTAATGCAGAAAGAACAGATGGCACTAAAACCAATACATGGAAAATCCATTAAGACCTCAAGAGTATCATTATTTGTTATGCGAGCATACAGCCTGCAGACTTCAATTGGACTATTCCCATGAGTAAAATGACACACATACAAGCTTGCCAGGTTAGTTCTAATATCATGGATAAAAGCCTATATCCTACCTCTACCATAAGCATTTTCCTGTCTACACTTCTATTTTCTGTTCCTTTAACATTTACTGATTAGACAACATAAACATGACCCAGTTATTAGTACAATTCTGCGCATTAAAATGTGTTAGGACTAAAACCATAAATGCAAGTCTATCCTATGCTTTCATTAATGAAGCTTCCTGAACACCTGAAGTCAATTTTTGTTAATATAAAAGAAAATGACTTAATGTTATTGAAATGAAACCATTGTTGAGATACGGCAAAAATGACATCTGAAGTGCTTTGCTTACATTAGTGCAATGAGATGGAATTTGATCCAAGATACCACTTAGGATTTTTCCTATTGAAGTTACACACTATTTCACACGAGAGAAGGGAGCAGGAAAGGAAGAAAAACTCTCTGGGTTCCTACTATAAAAATCCACTGCACAAAGGAAAAAGTATAAAATAAATTTTTAAAAAATCTGCATTTCCAGTACATGGCTGTTTTTTCAGGTCCCCAAGATCATTGCTTTAAGTAAAATAAATGCCTCTCAAGTCTGCCACCCTGCATTGTCATGGGAGATCCTCTCTGCAAACTGCCATCCACTGCTTCAATTTCACTTTGTGAGTTGAGTCTGCATATGAGTTATTTTATATCAATTCTTGTCCAAGCAATAGGAAATGTTCGTCCAAAGGTTTAACCTGTGACGAGGCTCCTTCAGGTCCAGAAAAAGGACATGAACTCTTTGTTTCTCTACAGGCAGACATCAGATGTACTTTCTGGTAGATGGTCGCTTTTTCAGGCAAGAGCTCACACCCCAGTGATATGATTAGTCTGAGATATTTTACTGGTGCCATTGTGTGCCACAAACTTGTCTCCACACCCAGAGCCTGAGGGATGAATTCTCCTGTTACACACATTTTGACACCCTAGAAGATTTTAATAGGTTTACCAGCCACCAGCTGCGAGCCAATCTATCTTGCTGGCAGCTGCAAGTACCAGACTGCTTTATGCTTTCCTTTTCTTCGGTGTCCAGGTAATCTTTGTTTTTGGAACTTTTTGTGAATGTTAACAGCATCAATCATTCATCAACAGCAGAGACGTGTGGCAACAAGAGCGCAGAGCTGCCAAAAGCAAAGAACTTCCCACCAAAGAAATTCTTCTTACCAAGCCATCTACTAAGAAAGAAAAGGAAAACAGATAGAAAGAAAACATCCTCCCACCCCCCTCCAAATGCACCCTCACACTACGATCCCCACAAACCCTGTAGCTGCTGGGGACCAGTTCCCTAATCAAGCCCTTTCACATTTCTAATTCTCAACCCTATCTTTGGACCTGGTAATTTCTCCTTTGTGTAGTTATTCTTAGCTGTGTGCAGAGATGGAGAAGTACTATTGTAGCCTTTTTATTTTGAAAAGATTTTCTCTATTTAGAATGACACTGCATCGAGACATACTGAACAGGAAAACAAGCCACATGCAAAGACTCCCAGTCTGCTTTTCACTGTGCAGTAACAGACAAGCTCTAGGTCTGTTGCAATCCTTACTAGAGGTATTTCCCTCATACAGTATCCCCACTTCATACTTTACTCGGAGGCACTACGGTGGCTAAAAAAAAAATATCTAACCCTTTAGCTTTTCTCATACAGTTTGGAAATCACCTATCCCTGCACGAAGAGCAGCTTGCTTTTGAGACAGGGCAAGACAGATAAAATCACAGGTAGTAACCTCCTGACTGATAGCCAATGGGTTAGAAATAAAACTCTACCCATGCCCATGTGAAGTTTTTCACTGAAGACTGGACTAAGTTCAAAATAAGCATGCAACAGAAATGTAGGAAAAAAGAAAAACACAAGACTACAAGTATAATGCAAACAATTTTATCTTCAGCTATGGTTGCTTCAAAAAGGGATAAGAAAAATAAGCACAGAATTAGCTCACCAGATAGGACATCACACAAAGGACGAAGAGATCTTTTGCATTAAGTTGGGCCATGAACTTCAGAATGAAAAAATCAGTTGAAAAGTGATCAGGATTTGTCCCTTTCAGCATGATTCACCGTCTATTCACAGCACTTATTTTTAGCCTATGAAAAACCTCTCTTCAAAGACACTGCTGAGGTGGCAACAAGAAAAAAATGGAGAGGTTTTAGAAAACTCATTTCAGCAGCAAGTAGGAAAGACTCCTTCAAACTACTTTAGATATTGTCTCTTACTCAGATTAAAACTCTTTTGTTTGATGGAAAGATTCAAGATGGCTTTTTCCGGTACTATGATTCTTCTAAGTTCAGTTTATTTTAAAAGTATTTATCTTACTGTGTTGCCAGACTTCACATCTCTCTCAGTGTATTCAGAAATATGCACACATCTATCCTCTTTGCTCATTTATGTCAGCATGTATTTAAGGGCTGCTGTAGAGACAAATACTTCTGTGAATCAAAGCCTCAGCATTTTTTTTTAAAGAAAACCTACCTATAATATTTACCATGAAACTGCAATCATTGTAACGCAGAAATCTGGATTCTTGACAGGATCATGAACACCAAAAAGAGCTTTGGAGGAATACAATTACCTTTGCATCAACCATGACTTGACTAGTAAGAGCCTGTTATGTACCCGTAAAATACTTCAAAGAAAAATTAACAATGACTTCCTTGAGTATTATTTTTGTATGACAATTCAGATCTTCTGCCAATCCTACTCATTCACGAAACTAATACATTTCTCTTTGTTAAAACATTTCAAGAGCTCTTTACCCAATGAATGAACTTAAAATATAGAAATCAAAATCAATCAAAAATCAATACCTAAGGTATTGCAAAAAGCTATGTACGAACTTCTTTTGAAATGTTTATTAAAATATTGATGTTTAAGTTTAAATCAATATTAATCTCAAACTCACTCAAGTCTAATTTTAGACTTTTACAAAATTCCAGTGACTGTACGTGAACATTTTCTTTTGTGATGTCTTTATACCATCTATATGCAGCTGATTTCATGATAAACAGTGAAGTTAATGTGTTGCCTGATGGTATTAGGTAACTGAACACAATGGGGACACATCTACCACAAATTAAATACAGTGCCAATTGGTCATAACTCATTTAAAGTTCAATGCATTAGCTCATATGTGTACATATCTACCTCCACCCCCATCTTTTTCTTCAGTTACATGCTATTGTCATTAACTGGTTGAGATGTAACAGCACAAAGCTGAAGATTTTTAGATATTCCACCCTCCCTCTCCCCCAAGAAATAATTAATTTATTTTTCACTGAAAAAAAAAATTCACCTGGAGAAGTTGGTATGGCCGGCCCCAAGACCCCCAAAGTCTCACTAAGGAGATGGCCCCAAGGCATTTTGCAGAACACTGCAAGTTTGCCCTGCCTGTGCACAGAGTTTGCTGGGTATTAGACAGCTCCAAGCCAAAGGTCTTTAGCTGTGTTTGTGCATATTCCAGCTCCTCTGCATTTAAATGGGAAGAATAAGGTCCTATGTTGCACACGTTTTGCCCACAGTTTTCTACTTGGACATTTTCTTTTTATCATAATGGACAGCAGACAGCAAAGAGTGATTTAGTTGAAATACTTGCTAGAGCTCTATTTACAAAAAGTTAGAAAAGTAAGTCTCAATCTTGTTTAGACCAGAGATGCATATTGGGTAGATAAAAACTGCGTTTATAAGCAGGGATGACAACAGTCTACCATTTAGCAAGCATGAGAGAATGGCAGGATTCAGAGCCCAAGCCAATTAAGCATCATCACTTCCTTCCATCTGGCAGAGAGACTGCAAAAACACTTAATTAAGGAATTTGATCTCTCTGCAACTTCTAAAATAATTCAAACTTTCACCATTTTCAGCCTGTATAATGCAGCCACCCAAACATAGGCTATGATGTGTCAGTTCAGTGTTATACTGGCTTTGGTGTAATGGGTGTACTTCAAGGATGAAATAACACGGATTGAGCCCAGACAACACTGCACTGCATGGTTTGATGGGGATACATGCATTTATGGTGAACTGGAACTGTGAATTACCTGAAATATGATCTAACCTTTTATTTAATCAGAGGTCTAATATATACCACAAACATATATAGCCATAGTTCTCTCCGAACACACAATTTTACACTGGAGTAAATTCAAATAACTAAATTCCATTAGTCCTCTGGAACAGAAAAGGAAATGTCCACAGGGGAAAAAAAAAAAAGTATGTAAAAACTAGTGCAAAAGGCATCTAGTTTCTCTACTTTTAAACAATCTTGTATATTTCAAAGTTGCAATGTAAAAGTTACTAGCTACTAACCAAAAGAGATATTGCTGAATGGCTATATGGCCACTTCTTACAAGAAACCTACTGGTGGTGAGTTATCTCTGTAGATGAACAAAAATTAACTATATTCAGAACGCTTCCTTATTTGGTGGCAATGTGTTTTGGGTTTTTTTGTTTTATTTTATTTTTAATTCAGGAGCAGGGAGAAATGTAGCCTCTAATATGCTCCTTCAGTTGAATAACTTCTAGGTGAAGTCAAAGCTGAGACTCAGAACTGCCCATAAGCCCCAGAACACCCTGTGGCAGGTTAAAGACTGCAGGTGTAAAGCATTTCACCATTTAAATTAAAACAAGAATCTTTTAACAAGAAGTAAGATAAACTTTCAGCAGTGTTAAGTACATAAAAATGTTAGCAAACAGCGTATTTCAGATATCTATTAGCTATATCCTATAAAACCACTCTTAAAAAACTAACCCCTCCAGCTCAAAATATACCTGCCTTTCCAAATGAGATAGAAAAGGGAAAAAAGAAGTGATCAATGGAGAACATTCTAAATGATAACATTCTCACTCTAGAAAGAATTTACCAAATATGGGCTTACCTTTACTTGGTGCTGATTTTCTCACAGAAGCTACATGGTCTTCGGAGATAGCAAGACGCCTTAGCACGTCAGCCAACGCTGCTTTTAGCACAGTGATTTCATCTTCTTGCTGCTGTACTCTCAGCTCCAGGGCTGAAAGACGGTCCTGGACATCAGACGTGCTCGCAGCTGAGATGCTGTCATCTGTACAGCGGGAAAGCAGAGTAGAAAGAGACGTTTAACTGTTTTGTTCTTAACTAAAAGCCACAGAAAAAAGCATGTACAGCATAAGTATGTCTGTCCCATCATTTTGAAATACTGAAGACATTCAAACAAATATGGTCAGGCAAATAAGGAATGGATATTATGTTAAACATATCAAATTAGTGCTTCAAGACAGAAACTTTACTAATCATTAGCCAAGACAGAAGGCTTAAGGTGCATGGCCCTATAAGAATCAGAAGAGGCAATGTGCTTTCTGTTAAAATAGTGTAGAAAGAAAAACATGCTTACCAGCAGAAGACAAACTGAAATTAAGCTTATTTAAATAGCCAACTGAATTAACTAAAAAGGTATAAAACTGTGGTAAAATTTTGCAATATATTCTTTTGGAACTGTTGAAGAATTTTAACTGTGATCCTTAGTATTAAAGAAAGTTGTAAAGCTGAAGAAAAAATTCCACAGTTGAACATAAAAGTATTGCTAGCCACGACCTAATTGCATCAAGTGGCAATCTCAATCTAAGTGGTCTAAATCAGAGTTCTTAACTTCAATTCCTTCTCTAACTTTTTTCACATCACCACCCTGTACGTGCCAGAAAAACATATGACATTATAACATTTGGCCTGAAGTGAACAGAAAATAAATACACTGCAAAAAGGTTCCAAAAATCTGTTTGGCCACACAGAGATAGATTAGCCTTGAAGGCATAATCCAGCCAAATCTATTCTTCAGTGGTAAAAAGGAAATTACAGCTTCTGCATACTGTTTGCCTTTGACAGTTCTTTGTATTACTTCTGCCAAGCCAAAATAACGCGTAACAGACTTTTGTATTTGGCCGTTCCAATAAATCACAGGCCAACCACTAAACAAAAAACACCATAAAAGAATATGTTGCTTAATCACAAGGTACTGAATTCCTTATCCATCCTAATTTAGGCTTACTAAAAACTCAGGAAGGGACTTCTAATACAGGTTTACAAAATTTACCTGTATTACACAGACAGACAGCGTAAGTCCATTTTCTATGAAATGTATACAAAGAGCGAATTTACACGTAAGGGTAAATAGCTGATATTATTACTGCAATTATATACAATCAAAACTTTAGTTCATTAATCTTATGAAGATATACCAAGGAAAAAAAAGAGTTAATATAAGCCACAATCCTAAAACTCTGTTTTTCACTAAAAAAGCCTTAATCTTTGAAATACTTGAATAAGGGCACTTTTAAAATAAATGTAAGCAAAAGAAACACTGAGCCAAACCCCTCCACTGAATTAAATATGAAAGCGATTAAGGAGTTTAATGCCAACTTCCATTCAGTTAAAACATGATACTCACTACTGAAGGACCAAGAATTGAACCAACCAAAATAAAGAATCACAGTAACACTTTCACAACACCAACAAAATTCCTGCATGGAATTAGTAAAACAAACTAATATTAGTAGTGAAATGTATTCACGATTATTATTACATTGAAAGGAACAGTTAAGATTACATTGATAAAACAACCCCTACACGAAGACAGTTTTGCGTATTGATTTAATTCACTATTTGGTTAAACCAAAAGCAGAAGTGTATCACTTCATGGGTAATACTGTATTCATTCAGGCTAATAAGTAAAAAAAACTGTGGGGGAATTAATAAGGCATGTACTCAGACTGAGATCCAGAGACAAAAGATCAGAACAACTCTGTACAAAATGCCTTTAATATCATTAGCCATAACTGTACCTCCTGTATGCAGAAAAGTTATTTTAACGACTCTACAGCCCAGCATATCCAATGCTCTCTCAATAGTACTTTACAGATCCAGACCAGTGACAGCTACCCCAGGTTGGGAAAGACTGTGTAAGATTATTTTATTAAAAACCCCATTTTCAAACCATAAAACCCATCTGTTTTAAGGAGCTAGTAGAAGTTCCTACAAGCACACATACCTGTGCAGCATATAAAAAGGAACTAAGGTAAATTTACATTAATTCAGGAAGAAAAGCTTTTGCTTTAGGGAAGTAACTAGACTTCAAGATGTACCATATAATTCATATTTTTGCTATCCTTACAATATTAGCCTTTAAATACATGCAATGGACCAGTCAAAATGAACACTGCAGAAAACAATGACAATTATTTTCAAAATAGTATAATCTTTCCAACTCATCTTACACTGGGTAGCAGTTCAAACAGAAGAGACAAGTGTGACATTTCCTTAAAAAAGAAAAGAAAAAAATACAGAAAAAAAAAAAAGGAAAGCTTAATTTTTTCCTTTTTTGTCTGCCAAAGCCTTCAATTAATGAACTATTAAAAGGTCTTATAATGGATAAATTATGGATAAATTCCCAGGCTGTAGAAATATACAGCAGATCACTCTAAAACATTTGTAAAAGGAGGAAGTAGTTATGTCAAATCATCATTTCAGAAGCCAGACATTACTGTGTTCTCTGTGTGGAGTCCAAATAACAGTAATTACCAAACCAGCCATGCTCCACTGTTGGTCTGTCTCTCTGATGAGCATAGATGCAAGTGCTCTGCCTGACGTGGACATCTTTCTTCCCCACCGACTACTAACATGGCCTAGACTGCTTCTGCTGAACCCCAGTACCCCAAAAAAGGGACACATTAGATAGCTCCTGCAGTTCCCAAAGCCACAGTTATGTCACTAATTAGAAACTTGAAAGGAAAGCAAGAGAGCAAATCTTTCTGCCCTGTAAGGGTGAGCTGCAATGCTCTGACCTCCTCAACATATCAAATGCGATGGTAGAGGAGTTGAGCAATGTCCACCTCCGTGACCTGTCCTATGGAGGTTTAACCCCTAGACACAGCATCAAGAGGCAGAAGGACCCTCAAACTCAACTTCATCCCAACAGCTTGTCAGAGGTCATAGCTGTATAAATGGGGCATGAGTAGGAAACCAAGACGGTTAAGCCATTTAGCTGATTCAAAAACAGGCAAAGCAGTGGGCAATGTGTGTGTACAATGGCAGAAAAGAGGTTTCAAACCACCAGTGGCTTTTGCGTTGCAAAGAGGGCACATGAGACAGTGACTGAAAGAAGTTGGACAGCAAGAAGATCACTAGAAAATCACAGATATTTTGGTTGATCAAAGAACAGTAGCACAATAGGAAAATATTTTATTGTTCTTTATCACTCTACAGAAGCAGCATCTGTTTCAGGTGATGACAGTCATATATGACCCTGGCAACTATTAGAGAATTAAAATGAATGACTCCCAACCCAAACACCTCACCCATGAAAGCAAATATTCAGCTGAACTTCAACATGCCCTTCTTGGTAGTGTCTTGAAAAGCAAGTCAACTAGGGATTAGCTTAAAAGAAGATGCCTTGAAAGTAAACACAACTGCAATCCTTGAGATCATTTTGACAATTCTGCACAATGCAAAACTATACTTTTTTTTTTCCATAGAGGTTTTCAAAATCTCTTCCAGATTTCTTCTTCCATTAAAAATACATTCTTACAATCTACAGAACTACTTCAAAAGAATTTTAAACAAAAAGCTTCAAGTGCATGCCCTTCCCCCTTCAGAGGGGAAAGAACTCTTAGGCAAGTACAAAGTCTGTCACTTGTGAAGCAGAAGTCCATCTCCTCCCTTTCTCTTCTCCCACTCCTAAACATCTGGCCTTTCCCTCATGCTGTCTCAGACATCTATCCAGGCCTTCCATGAACCACTCTTAATTTACTAAACCAGAGGGAGATTTATTTATTTATTCATCTATTTAAAGAGGGAAACCCGTTAAGGGTATATATCAAGAATTTGTAAGTGAAGTTGACTACTAATTCATTCACTTAATTAATTTTAAAAAGACCTTTTTAGTTACCTGGTTATTTTTATTATAATCAAATAGCATAATTTCTGATGTGTCAGTCACGTTTCCCAAGCTGTTCATGACCTATGCATTCAAGAGAGCCACTGGGAAGAGAACCATTGCAAAAAAAGCACCATCTGCAGTGCTCGCTGGTAGTAGTGAGGAGTCATCCACACAGATGAGGATCTAAGGTCCTTCAATCTTAAAAAGTGGTTTAAAATAAGAGTATTGGTACTCAAATGACAGCAAAACCATGCTAGGTCTAAACGTACAGTACTGTAAATTTCAAAATAAGATGTCTTATTTTATCATAGTTGCCATAGCTCAATAGATTTTTAATTTTAGCCACTAAAACATCAATTCTTCCCCTGCTTTTGGAGTAAGCAGGGATGTATACGGGATGTTTGTATTCAGTACTCATGAGATATCTGGACGACCCTAAAAATTAGGGTTCACTTTTCATAGTCAATGAACAGCATTAAACAGATGCATTATGCTGCATGGGACTCCTCAAGTCACATGCATCAAACCACTCCCAGTAGACTGAACAAAGCAGCAGCTCAAACCACCCCTTAGACTTGGGCCAGGAACTTTGGAAGGGGTATCCAGCACATAGTGATGGTACTTAACAAACCTCGTGACCCATGTATCCCTCCTCTCCTCACAGGTCACCAACCAGGCACATGAGAATAACAGCATTTGAAAAGTATCACCCTTCATCACTCATTGCCTAGCAGAAATTTGAAATGGCTGCATTTAAAAAAAAAAAGTAAAAAAAATCTTACTACTGAACCATCTATTCTGGAGGCCCCTCAACAATTCCAGAGCATCCATTATCACTTCTCTGAGTCAATTCCTCCCAGCCCCGACTAAACATAAGTAAGGGCTTCATTTTAGACATAAGTAACATTTCAGAAAAACAAATTTTACAAACTCCAGCACATGGAAACTTAAACCACAGGGTGGAAAATCCTACATTTTATCCAATAAAGCCACACAAACCACAGATATTTTTAAACCCCTGCTTGCCAAGGCACCCACACAGTTTTCTATGTTTTCCCCAGAGTGGTAAGAGACTTTTATTACAGAAATGCAATAGAAATTACTTGGAGTGGTATAAAGCTCTGGCTCACAATTTCAGGGAGTAAATGGCCCAAAAGAACCCTTTCTCACTGGGACTACAATCTGTCCATGTGTGTAGGAAGGTACGTATTTGCATGACTTGTAATTTTTATTCTGAAGAGCAGTGAATAATTTGACTCTGTATGAGGCTTGTATTTCCAGAGAGATAACTGACAAATTTGTTTTTCCTACCATGTTAACCGAAAGAAAATGCTCTGCAGTTCTCTGCAGCTCACTTGTCTTAAGACTAGCTTATAAAAGATCGGGAATTCTGTTCCATATCTCAAATACATAACTCTCAAAAAAAAAAAAGAGAGAAGTAGAACTAGAAGTAGAACTAGACTCTACACTTTTGCCCACAGTATCTCCTTCACCTCCTCCAAAGGCCAGCACACACACAAATTATCTCGGTTTTGTAAAGGACGTGAGTCATGGAAGGAACATGAGAGCAGGAATTAAAACCCACAACACAAATGTAAAAGATTAAAAAAGCTTCTCCCTCCTCCCTTCTCTCCCCCCCCAAATGATACTGTATTAACTTCTGATGTGTCCCTAGAAGCTAGATCTGGTAGCATGGAAGTGGAATAGGAAGTTGTCCCCAAATTGTCCTTTCCTGCAAATGCAAGACTATGGCCTTTAACATTCTGGATTACTCCACATATTTTTTACTTCCTTTCCTACTTCTTCATTCTCTTTCCCTAATTTCCAGTTTTTCCACTCAGAAGTAAAATAACGCACTGCTTGATCTCACATTAATTGTTGGAGACAAAGGTAAAAGCTCTTTCTGCACTTTCTTGTAGAACAATGCAGATGCTTTGAGATGGGTACAGATAAGTCACTGACTGCAGACAGCGATCTCCAATTCAGGGCTCTCAAATATGCAGCATGTTAGTACTTCCAACACTAGCTAAGCCTTGTGTTTTTCTCTTCCACAGACATTTCTTCAGGTTTTTTGAAAGAACGCATGTTGTCACACACCACTCATTTCCTCAGGCTTGATGCTGCACAAGGACCACCATGCTGAGCAAATTGTCTTCCTTCTGCAGCTCATAAGATTAGACTATGAAACATTAAACAATCTCATTTTAGTCCTCTACATGCTAGTTAATAAAAAAAGATGTATTACTCTCCACTAGCCTTTAACAAGCTGCTTTAAATGCAAGTCCACAGTAAGCACTAAGTTTATTTGCACAGATCTTAGTGCAAAATCAGACCATAAAATGAGAGTGCAATGTCTAGTGGATAGTGCCTTAAACATCAAAAGTGATCACCCCAATGGCTAATCTGCCTTTTTAATCATAAACCGTGTAAAAAGATTGCTTATTATTCACTTTAAAATATAGCAGTGCAATGTGCCATGCTAACTGATGGATAAAGAACTTGGTCATACAAAAAAACACCAACAAAAAAACCCCAACCCTCACTCAAGTCTGAAAATGCAGACTGTGCCTAAAAACCTCAGTCAAAACCCTGAAAGGAATATAATCTATGCTGTTAAGAATTTATGCATGACTTGAATAAATGTAAACTGGCCCATCTGGAATACAGACCTGTATATATCTGTATAGATAATCACACACAACAAAATGCAATTTAAAATAAAAGGGGGGGAGGGGACATAAACTATAAATTTAAATCATTATAGCAGTGCATTAAATTTTAGAAGAACAAAGATATAGAACTACACTGGACAAAGTTTCCTTAGGACTTTTCAATTAAGCACAACATATACATTATACAACTGCAGTTTTTTGTCTGTAGGTGATCCATGAGGAGATATTACCCTAGCATGTGAATATTATGAAATGCAATAGTCACTACTGTTCTTTGCTATTTGTGAACTGCTTTATGGTTTATTTGAAGCGAGTTCATGCCTGGCAGCCTACCACTGTACCATTACATTATAAAGAACATCACCTGTGTTTTCAGGCAATCTCATTTAAAGGGTTGGTCTGACATGTAAGATGATCTACCGCTTCATCTCTAGTAATTAGCAGTTCTACTTGTGTACACCAAACAGATTTGTGCACATAAGCTTTCAAATCTTTTTTTTTTTTCTGATGTGAAAAAGCAAGGGAAGGAGAAAGATTAAAAAACGATACAAAAACATCCTGAAAAAATAACTTTGTAATAACCACAAATTACAGCTGTTATGACAAAAATATTTTTGTAATAATCCTGTGCGTCTGCTGCTGTAAACACTCGTATTATTTTTAATACAGATAATCTAGAAATATATCAGCAAGAGATTCACAGGGCACAACTCCACCCATGCTGTATTTGACCAACACAACTGTTCAGCTTGCCTACGTTTCCAGTATTTATTGGGCACACAAGTTTTAAGAAGAAACAGATCAGACCTCATACTTGCCAACACCAGTTTTGATACACAGACCAAGAAAACAAAAGAAAACCAACACTTACACAGACTTCTCATATTTTATATTGGTATCCGTATAATTACTCGAAAAAGCAGGTAATTATGCTGGCTCTCTCATGTAACCTTCCCCAACTGCATACTTCATATCAGCTCCACCTCCATTAAGACACATCTCAACAGTAAGACTATTCATGGGATTTTTACCACCCACTACTTAAAAAGCCTTGTGGTATCTTTCTTCCCCTAGCATTGCTTAGCTCTTGATACTCCTGACACTGTTCTTAAGCTCAGGACTCTTCAACACTTTGCCTTCAACCAGCAAGACATGCCTTTATCTTCCAAAATGGTGTTTCTGCTCAACAGATGAGCAACTGTTGCTCACTGTTGCTACACTCCGTAGACAGAATTCATGGTGTCTACAGGCACCTGCTTGGGATCCCCCGTATAACTTGCTCAGCAGCAATCCCAGTCACCCCAAGCTCTTTTTAATATCTGATGCCACCTTATTTTCATGCCACAGTAAGAGAAAGAGAGGGGCAGACAGCATCTTTTCTAACACATATGCTTGGAATTTCACATAGCAACCAGAGAGACAGCTGCAACGAACTGCTCTAAGTTACACGTGCATTAAAAATAACACTTTAGCACACATACATTAGGATTCCTTCGTCGAAAATATTTCATGTTGGGCTAGAAGTGTTAGAACACTTCCATGATAAAATGCTAATTTAAGAGTTACAAATTAATAACTTTGCCAAGCATGAAACTATGTAGGTTAAAAATTTCAGTGCCTGGAGTTCCTTTCCCCTATCCTCCCCCATGCCCAAACCGATCTAGTTAAAAGTTTCTAAAGAAACAACTTTTCACATGCTGAAGATGAAGAGGGACCGGAACTCCGAGGTCTTCCTTGTCACCAAGGGCTCTGCCAACGCTTGCCTCCCTGCACCACGACCGGATGGCATCCCGGCCGCCCCATGGAGAAACTCAACAGGCTCCAGCTTTGCAGGATGAAGGCAAAGCCAGACACTGCGTCGGGCTGAAGGGTGCCCAGGGCAGGACACCAAGAGTACGAAAGCATCCATCCTGCACTCCTTAGGCCACACAGAGGAAGAACCTGCAGGTTCTGCCTAACCTGAAACCCTGGACATCAGGGTGGAAAAGTGCTGAGCTCTCACAGGTACCTCACACCAGCAGCAATCAGGCTTTTGATGTGTACAGGGCTGTCCTACCTATGCACTTTGACAATCAAGTCTTCCCGGTTTCAAATTGGGCAATTACTTAATGAGAAAATTAGGTAATTAGCAGATGCTTTTGACCTTAATCTCTTCTTAACTTCACTCTTCATCTGTTAAATGCAAGCATCATCCCACACTGCATAAAGGTTAATTAACACTTGTGGGCTACCGAAGCACTACCATAAGTGCTGCAGCGAAGGCAATGCTTAAATTCATGCACTTCTTTGAAAAGCAAGACTAAAAGCTTTGCCATAAAAATAATATAGGAAGACATGCAAAGAAAATTAAGGCAACTGAAAATGCTGAACAACCGCTTTTTAGGCAGAATCACCTTTTCCGAGTTCTGAGTTGGAGGAGACTATGATCAAGTAATTAAAGGCTGCATCTTAATACCTATATGATCCAGAAGATGAAATACAGGCTTGGAGGACTACCCAGTTCTGACTTTTATGTTCTGTATTTTGACTTCCCACTCATAACACTTTTCTTTAACCATATGACATTACTGCATAAATCTAAAAAATACAACAGCAGTAATTGCCACTGATCTGCTCAACACAACGAATGATAATAATAACCATATTCAGGCTCGGACAAAAGTACCACTACCCAAAACATCATGAAGTTCAGCAAACGTCGTAGAGAGTTTACCGAGAAACATGGGATCATCTGAAACACTGGTTTTCCTGGAGTATTTGCAAACTCAGTTTCACAGACAGGTACCCACCAGTTATCTGGCAGGCAAGGAAATTGGTGTGAAGGCTTGTAAGCGGCAGAGAAAAAGAGCACTCAGAGTGATCTCAGACTCTCCACCTCTCTCTGCACCCCTCCCTCCCCTCGGGGCCACTTATTTTTTAACTGTTCTTGTCAGAGTGATGGTGCTAATTCCTGCTCAGAGAACTGTCCATATATTTAGGGTATCTTTTTTTCAGAATTTAAGTGCCAATTCATACAGGTTACCTCTGATTTTCCAAGCTATATTTCCAAGCTATATTTCCAATATATTTTTTCTAGTAACATGCAAATAAAATCCAAGTTTGCAAAATATTCAAGCTTTAGATTGCAACAACTCAGGGAAAGTCCAACATTCCCCATTGCTGCAGTACACCTCCTCTGACGCAAAACATCCGAATTCAGTAGTACCAACATACCTCTAATCTGAAACTTACGGAAACCTTCCAACATCTTAAATATTTATTGCTTATTTGGGCAACAAACTTATCTGAGTTTTTGTTTGTGGTGTGCTTTTAACAGGTACATTTTTGCCCCAGAGGAAAGCTGGTTTTACTCTTGAAGCTTGTTATACTCTCATCAATTCTAGGGTATAATTTCAGCAGCAAAACAGAAAAGCACTGAAATCATTGAGATAACATCAGGCAAAGCAACATACCCTCTTCTTTTATGGATACAATTTATTTTGTACCATGCAATGTTTATTTGCAAAATTTTACTAATCTAAAATCCTAGAAGACAAATGAATAATCTCCAGCTTCTGTTACACAGCAATCAAGTTAGACATTACCTCTGCAAATAAAAGTGTTGGAATATTTCTGAAATTTGTTGTATTGGCTGCTTCATTGTGCTGTTCTTTTTTCCTGCCCCTAGGACTCATAAGTAACTAATTTGTAACATCAAAAATACCACTGTACAAACTACGTTTCTTTTATCTCATTCTGTGCTATTTTAAGGCACTCTATCATAAATGCCACTATGCAAAACTCCATCAAGTCAGGAAAAAGAGAGTCCTGGCCTATTTTATTAATTTCCTTTGCCAAAAGAAATATGTTTTTGTCCACACTGTCCACTTATGAATCTGGGTTGTACAGGTTGTGCAGCTGTCAGTGGTTGCTTGTGTTTCACAGGCAATAGGATGTTATCTGGTAGATTTAGTGTTATGTTTGCGCAACAAGAATAATCTCCTGTTGGAATGATGGACATGCATATAAAAATACCAGTATTAGGGTACTGACACGTTAAAGAGATTTACTTCTTGATATTGATATTAAACATGGAGCATAGCAAATGCTGTTCTCACTTGTCTTCATCTTCCTTCATGCTTAAGGGACAGCTGCCCAAGCCTGTCCTTTGCAGCATCACTTCAGGCCCAAAATTCAGCCTTAAAGCGCAGACACCCCTGTTCATCAGCACTCCTCCAAATTCACAGCAGCCCTCTTGTGGGTGCCAGGACAGCAGGGCAGGATGCCACGCTCCTCCCATGGGACAGAGCCCTGCGCCCACTCCCAGGGAGGCTGGCAGCTCCCCACAGGCCACCAACTCACTGCAGTTCGGTTTTGTGGTGCTGGCATCCCCCTGGGCACTCAGAGCTCCCTCTCCCAAAACACTCCTCTCCCCCCCAGGGGAAGCCTTCCCTTTCAGCTCTGCTGAGAAGAGCGGGATCTGGTGGGTTTTTGTGCTCAACAGAAACACACTTACACCAGAGGAGGGAGGGGAAAGGGACCAGGGCTGGTGTACACAACAGGATATTTGACAGCTCTTATCTCTCCAACTCACGGGACACAGTGATTTCAGATAAAGGTAAAATCTGTTTGGAAAGAGACTTGGCAACTCACTGTCTTATCTGAGTTTTCTAGTATTTCATAGAATCATAGAATTATTTAGGTTGGAAAGGACCTTCAAGATCATCGAGTCCAACCATCATCCATGCCCACTAAACCATGTCCTGAAGTGCCTCGTCTACATGCTTTTTGAATACCTCCAGGGGTGGTGACTCAACTACTTCCCTGGGCAGCGCATTCCAATGCCTGACAACCCTCTCAGTAAAAAAAAATTTCCTAATATCCTATCTAAACCTCCCCTGTCGCGACTTGAGGCCATTTCCTCTCGTCCTATCTCCACCCACCTGACAGAAGAGACCAGCACCCGCCTCACTACAACCCCCCTTCAGGCAGTTGTAGAGAGCGATAAGGTCTCCCCTCAGCCTCCTCTTCTCCAGACTAAACAGCCCCAGCTCCCTCAGCCACTCCTCATAAGAGTTGTGCTCCAGGCCCCTCACCAACTTGGTTGCCCTTCTCTGGACACGCTCCAGCACCTCCATGTCCTTCCTGTAGTGAGGGGCCCAAAACTGAACACAGCACTCGAGGTGCGGCCTCACCAGTGCCAAGTACAGGGGAACAATCACCTCCCTGCTCCTCCTGGCCACACTATTTCTGATACAGGCCAGGATGCCGTTGGCCTTCTTGGCCACACTTGGGCACACTGCTGGCTCATATTCAGCCGGCTGCCAACCAGCACCCCCAGGTCTTTCTCTGCTGGGCGGCTTTCCAGCCACTCTTCCCCAAGCCTGTAGCGCTGCATGGGGTTGCTGTGACCCAAGTGCAGGACCCGGCACTTGGCCTCGTTGAACCTCATACAATTGGCCTCAGCCCATCAATCCAGCCTGTCCAGATCCCTCTGGAGAGCCTTCCTACCCTCGAGCAGATCGACCCTGCCTCCCAACTTGGTGTCATCTGCAAACTTGCTGAGGGTGCACTCGATCCCCTCGTCCAGATCATCGATAAAGATATTACACAGAACTGGCCCCAATACTGACCCCTGGGGAACACCACTTGTGACCTGCCGCCAACTGGATTTCACCCCATTCACCACAACCCTCTGGGCTCAGCCATCCAGCAGTTTCTCCCCCAGAGAAGAGTACACTTGTCCAAGCCATGAGACGCCAGTTTCTCAAGGAGTATGCCATGAGAGACAGTGTCAGAGGCCTTGCTGAAGTCCAGGCAGACAACATCCACAGCCTTTCCCTCATCCACTAGGCGGGTCACCTGGTCATAGAAAGAGATCAGGTTGGTCAAACAGGACCTGCCTTTCATGAACCCATGCTGACTGGCCCTTCTTATCCTGGACTTGCCATGTGAGTGCTCTCAAGACAAACCGTTCCATAATCTCCCCTGGTACCAAGGTCAGGCTGACAGGCCTGTAGTTCCCCAGATCCTGCCTCCGACCCTTCTTGTAAATGGGTGTCACGTTGTCAAGCCTCCAGTCATCTGGGACCTCCCCTGTTGACCAGGATCACTGATAGATGATGGAGAGTGACTTGGCAAGCTCCTCTACCAGCTCTCTCAGTATCCTTGGATGGATCCCGTCTGGTCCCATAGACTTGTGAGTGTCCAGACAGCATAGTAGGTCACTAACTATTTCCTCTTGGATTATGGGGGGTGTATTCTGCTCTCTGTCCTTGCCTTTAAGGTACAGGAATTCCTTCCCCTTATTCACAACCCATTTGCGGCCATTGCTTTATTATCTCTCAATACCAGAGCCCATTCAGGAAAATGCCAACTTTCTCTCCAGCAAGCCAAAGTGACCTTGAAAAGTTACTGTCCCTCTTTGCATTTTCTTATCCAAAGGATGATGGTACGCTCACTACCTTGTGAAAAATAAGCTCTATTAAGAGACAAGCCTTCTGGAGGGAGTATTAATTCCAGTGTTAAGTTTTCTCCCGTGATCATCCATCATGGCTGAGGCACTGCCACACCGGAGCCAAGGCAACCAGTTGTGCTTGTGTGCCCGTCACGCTCTGTCCCAGCAGGCTTCATCCCCTGCAGAAGGCACCCCTGGTTCCCAGCTCTGTGTTGAAAACATTACACTCGCTGTTGCAGCAGGGGTTACCACCTCACAGTCATTACATGTCTCCTGTATTCTGTAGGCAAGAACAGACATAAGGTTTGCTTTTGATATTTTTAAAAGTCCATGGTTTCTTGGGAGTGTAAGACTAAATCTCTTTAATTGCAAGCCAGATCCAACATGACACTTCTAACAGCAGCAGTCAAAATCCCACTTTTGTTTACCTCCACAAAGATGCCTCCCCAACTTCTGCAACTGCTTTCAGCTTTGATACTAGAGGAACACCTCTACAACAGCTAATGCTTACTCCAGGTACAACCAAATCAACAGCAGTTTGGTGGGTTTTTTTTGCATAGGAAAGATCTAAAATGTCTCCATACAGACTAGTCATAGTATAGACGCTGCTAAGCTATCTGCGTAGTTTAAAGGATAAAGCACAAGCTGCATGACTCCCACACAGCCAACCTGTAAGGTGGTATCTGCAACTACTCATCGCACATTAGTCACAATCTCCATTTCAGTTACTACAGAGGAGCAAGTATTGAGAAATAAAGGGAATATTTGCACATTGTGTGTCACAGAAAACATTTCAGACCAGACAGCAAGTATCTATCCTGGTGTAAGTCAACAGCCACCCTCAAAAAGGGGAACCAAACGTAAATACAATTAAAAAAAAATGACTAGTTAAGCTCCTTTTGTTTTATTATGTTAATGATTAAATAGCCCCAGCAAAGCTTTGAAGTCAACACCTATAAACAAGGTGTGGGTGGAAAGCATTGCTCACACCTTTCCTGCCACTGTGGCTGCTGCTGCCTGACAGGAGACGGACTGCCTGGTCATCGATCCGGCCATTCTGCAACATGCTGTGTGTGAACAGCTGTAGAAATATTTCATATTAACGTTTATTATTTTACAAAGAAAGATACTCTTTTAAGCAATTCAGACTGCAGATCTACCATCCAGTGTTGCCACATTTTCCTTAGCAAGGACACTATAAACAATAAGTTTCCACAAATGCTCTGCAAACCAGTGAGCTAACTGTCAAATTGAAATAATTTAATTCATGAAGAGGAAGAACCCTTGAACAGCATGTGTGACTACACATATATATTAAAAAGCTATAGTTAGGCTGCTTCCACAGAAATGAATACATAAAAATGAAGCCAGTTTCAATGGTAATTTCAGTTGCTAATCCTGGCACTATTACACCTAAAATGGAAAACTCCACTGGAAAGGGAGGAATTAGGTCTCATCTTTATTTAGGCTAAGCCACAAAGCAGGTTTCAGAATTGATTCACCTGCAACCAAACACAAACACATGGCAACAGTGTTATGTGATGCTACAAATTCCCAGAGAAAAATCACTTAACAGAACATTTTGGATGACACAGGCAGGCTAAGACCTTATAGAATTTCACCTTGAACAAATTTTATGTAGAAGTCCTACATGAAATTGAAGTGTCACAATCGCTATTGATAAATCATATGAAACCATCACGAACGCGTGCATGGAATTTGCCTGCATGGGAAAAGCATACGCCTTTTCACGGGGATACCTTTTCCTTCCTTCTCAAAGAATCCTGTAGGAAAACACATACATTTCTTATGTGGAATGTTTGACAAATTTTGTAAACTCAAAAGGGACCACATTTCTATCGAAGCTGCTTAAATACATCATGTTTTGTATCATAAACAGATTACTACCTGTTCTTCGAACAGATGGGGCCTCTGAAGTGGAAAAAATCTTCAGGTTTCTTTTCCCACTATTTGGTACAAAGCAACAGTTTTTTTAGGTAAAGAAATATCCCTACAAATTAGCAAGGGAGACGGGACTGATCATGGATGTGTCTGGTATTAGAAATGATCAAGTACTACAAATGCTTGACAGGAAAACAAGAATTAAATCTGGCTGGGACTAAGTAACAGCAGTGTCACAAACCAGGAATAAGCTTCATTTTTTCCCATTTTCTTCCTTATTCCCCAAAATCAAGGCATTAACTAATCAAGAACTGACATAAATCAAAGCCGCCTCAGAAAGAGCAATCTTTATGTGCTAAAGTACACAAGTTCAAAAAAAGCAGCAACATTTTGCTGCAAATGTACACCACCACTGATGCAACCACACAGCCTCTACATTGCCACTAAATCTGCCACTGCCACATCAGCCACTGCTCCTTCGCACACCTACCACAGAGCTTTTCTCTTCAGTACACTGGGTATCGCTTTCAGCTTTTTATAACAGATGAGGAACAGCAATGCTAGGTAAAGCCTGCCTGCAACCCATGGAAAGAAAATTTATAGTTTCATACTAATAGACTTCAAACTAATGAAGTGAAAAGCACACTGGAAAAAGCTGTATGTTGTAGATCTCCAGTGTTTGCAATTCAGTTCTCTTCCCTTTTTAAAATCCTGGAGATTTCTATAACTTTGTTTGATATCTGGGAGGGAACAATCTAAAACCAAAAAAATAATAATTATTCTGAAAGTAGCTATCATCTTAAACCACAGCTTATCTAGTTTATTCCTTTAACGCTTATGTTTTAAGATTGATTAATTCCACATACACTTATTAAGCATTCGCTATACTAATTCAGCTATTTATACATAAAAAAGAACCATCCAGGAGCATGCAATTTCTGCATAATAATGCCAGACAAAATAACAGATCGTTCATGCATGAAAAGGACCCCCCCCCCCCCAACAGAATAGATCAATAAGAACAAAATTGGTTTATACATTTTCAGCATCTTCTAACCTTTCTGATAATCTTATTTTACAAATTTTATTTTATTTTTAGCATTAGCAGGAAAGAATAAAAACTGAGATAGTATGAGCAAGTTCTTTGGGCTATGACCTGGGGTATGGCCACATAAACTACGAGGGAGTGAGCCCAAGAGGGAGTTAACAGCATCACAGCTTCCCTGTAGTAACTACTCAAGTGCACTCTCTTACTCAAGACTAAATGCCAGGTTGTTTAACCTACTAATCCACATTTACAAACCTACTGTGTCAACATGCTGTAAGTTTTCCGCCTTCACTTAGCTCTCTGCAACTCATGTGCAAGCCCACACTCTAACTAGGTGTGACCATCTTTTCTGACCTGCAACAGCAAAAAGTCCTCGTACGGGAGCACTACACGAAACGCAGCTTGTACACCTCAGAGCTGGGGAAGACCTCCTGGCATTAACCCACAGGCGGAGAGGACAAACGACCCTGCCCCAGCAACGTCACTGCTCTGGTGCAGAGGGAGCCATGCCAGGAGCACGGCTTTGCCCCTGCCAGCTCCTGCCAAACCCCTGCCCAACAGCCCCCAGGGCCATTCTTCCACCAGTCGCGTAATCTAACCCCAATATAGAAACTGCACGTGATCAGTGCAAACCACTCAGGAATCAAAAGCCACTTCCACCTCCAATTTTTGCCCCTTTAGCATCTAAAAAGAAACAACCCCCCAAAAACCCTTACCACTCAAGACACCGTGCCACTTAAGCAAGCCATTGAGCAAATGGGTAAAAGTAACGGTGGCAACAGCATGCAAAAACCTGAAGGACCAACTCAAATCAGCTTCTCATGGAAGGGAACGCTCTGTTCAATGCGTCTCATAGGTATCAGAAATCTCACCGTGGGTATTCTCATGGTTTTAAATGCTTCTGAAGAGCATCACAAGCAAACAAGGGCAAACCCCAACAAATTCATGCATTCTTAGAGCATATGAAGAACAAAAAAGATGCTGCGAGAGAAGGGTAAAGCCAGAAAATGTGGCATCTAAATTCTATCTGGTTTTGCGATACGTCACAGCATCTTCTCATCACACGATAAACAACTGTGACCAATGACTGCCACATCTGGTCATTCTTTCTCCTTCCCCACTCACAGGGCAGGTTCTACAAGTCCAGCAGTTTTTCTGTGTTTCTTTGCAAGTTATGCTCTCAGAGCCACTCTGTCTCACTGCAGAATGAGCAGGTTGAAGAACCACTTTAGTTTTGCATGCTGCAAAAGGGAGGTTTCCAATGCTGCTGCTTTCCTGATTAATTTATTTATCCACGTGAAGCAGGGGTGTGATGTAGCGTTCATAAAGATACTTTCTTGGGTTTCTTAATCTGGGCATTACTCAAAATTTGAGACCATTGACTTAGTGCTCAGAAAGCGTGTGCACGCTGAACGTTTTTATCTGACCTCTAATGACAAGTTTGCTGTGTCAACTGCACCTTTGATATTTCACCAGTTTTGATACTTCAGCAACTTCAAGTGTGGCTTGCAATTACTTCACCTTGCAACTACTTTCTGCGACTGCTAAGGAAATGCTAACCGTTACCCTGCACAAGTCATCATTATCTTCTCAACTCTCTTTTGATGACTAATACATATTCCTAGAACTGTTAGAAGTGAGATAGAGACCCAGACAGGCAAAGCAGAAGAAACATTACCAAAAAATGTAACCACATTTTTAAAAGGTAACTATCAAGTTAAAGAAACTAGACTTGTCCACTGAGTCTAGGTAAGTATTAACCTTCTAAACAGTGTGAGTTGAAAACCCCTATGGACCTTTGCGATATTTGTAATTTTATGCTGTATCTACATGGCACTGCTGTTACAGTGCAAAACTGCAGATATTTAGTCATATGCTATAGATTAATAAAACAGTTATTTACCAAAGTATATACCAGATATACTTTTTTCTGTTTCTCAGCCGAGACATACATTGAAAGATTTTTAATGAGCTGTGTAGGCGCAAACATTTACAGGCCATCCACAGTCAGTGACAATCAAACACTGTGTTTGACCTGACAGAGGGATCCACGTGGCTCTGCGCAATGCCACCACACCAGCCTGTACTGTGCATGGTTGGGTCAGACCAGGCATGTCCCTTCTCCCAGTTACCTGGAAAGGCAGTAGTATCCGAAGAGGAAGTAGCACCTTGACGATAAATTTAATGTAATAAAGCCTGGAAACAGCTAGCCCACCTAGCTTAGAGCTCCCTTCATTAAGCATAGGCTCAGCTAACACATGAACAAAGTAAATACTGCTTTGTCCAACTGTGCTTATAATTACTCTAATATAACCACTCAATAAAAGCTTCATTTAACTCTGCCAAACTAGTAGAAGGTGGTAACTAAAACTATACTAACCTGATAAGGAAGTAGAACTTAAAAGCAAGTATACATTATCCTGCAAATTCTAGTAGACTTATGGCTGTGCAAGAGGCAGCAATGGTATTTTCACAAACTATAATGAGATGGGATTTCACCTCTAGACATAAGACAAGTATCCTAGCTGAAGATGTCCAACTGATGTGGAAAATGATGCCAGTAAAGAGTGGTAGCTCTCAAAATTTCCTTCTATAAAGTATGATATAATAAGCAAAGAAGCATACAAAAGGAGAGCAACATCCCATCCGTCCCTACATTCAGAAATCCCCAATTCCAGGCATTTAAGCCCTTCAATCACAAGCATGAATGGCCACGTCCACAAAAATGCAACCTTTTGCATTCATTTCTTGGTGACTGTTGTTCCTCCTGGTAGGGACCAGTTTGCCCTTCTGTCAGGTGATCAATAGGAAGCAGAGAATTTTCCCAAAATACAGCCTAAAGCATTTGGACTACCGTAACCTTGGGGAAAGGGAGCCCCAGCTCCTGTGGAATAGCTGGGTTGCATTTCACTATTTCTAGAAAATAAAATGCTCTGCCTCCTTCACTGAGGAAACTCACTGCGGCCCTTTAAGCGTGCTACTATCAAATAGGGTTTTTTTCTGGAAAACAGGAAAGCCAGTTCAGAGAAACTATTAACACATCTCTAGCCCAAGACTGTGGACAATACATTCCTTATGTCAGATACCAATCCAAAGTAAGTACTCCTCTGCGAGCGCCTGGTTAGGGAAGCAATGCAGCAAGAGCAGCAATGTGCACTGTCCACCGTCACCCCTGCCAGCGAGGCACAGGGCAAAGTCTCTGCCAGCCAAGGTGCCCTCCATGGCACGGTGACACCCAGGGAGGACGCAGTCTCACCCTTGCAGAAACCCTGCAGAGCCACCGCAACACCACCACCTTTACCACCAACGCCTCCAGCAACTGGCAAACCCCCACTGTGAAACAACGCCTAAGCAAACTCTCTACTAGTCTTAACATTAAAGATAAATGTATCCAAATCAATTCAAGAGTCTGGAAAAAAGCTTACAAATTTGGGGACATTTGTGGGGTTTTCTTCTGTTTATAAATACTGTTTACAATGCCAAGTGTCATTGGAGGCAGATATTTAATCAAGAAGCATGCAAAACTAACAGTTTTGTTTGCAGGTAAATATTTTCATTGGTCAAACTAAAAATTTCTATCCTGATCTGTATCACCTAAGCCAAATTCTAGCCCAGACCTAATTTGATAGCTAAGATCTTTCCCAAGGGACATGTTATGACAGAAGCCCTTGCCTTAGCTTCAGTTATAAAAAGCTTATTAAATGTAAGTAGAAAAAAGAAGTCATCCCTACTGACATCAAACAAGTGTTTTTTAAAAATCTGATTCAGCTGCCCATCGGCACTGATATCCCATATGGTAAAAGGAAGTGCTAATTCTTCACTGCTGAATTAGGAATTTATTTTTAGCTTTGGCAAGAAATGAGCTACTGGACATAGGTACAGTCATACCTGTGCAGAAAACAAATCACAATTAAAGGTAAGGTAAAGAAGTTCCTATCGAAAAGCATATCACTATAGGATACTTACTAAAAAAAAATTAAGTTATCCCCCAAACCTCACCTGAAATACCCTACTGTTAGTACAAAGCCTTCATCTCCTTCAAATAAAGCAAGAATGAGCATGTATGGCCAAAAAAAAAAAAAAATTCTTTCTACAGCTTAATCTCAGGCTTTTCCTACTTGCTACCACTGCAAAGTTGCTAAAAGCCCTCGAGGCAAGGAGCTCTCGAGGATGAAGTTAGAAATTTCGTATGAACAAAGCACTTGTTAATTCTCCAACATAGCAGTTTCTTATCACTGTAAGTTCACTTGCCAGCCAACACACATTCCTCAGAAAACTTTATATAAATGTACATTAGGTTTAATGATTTAAGTAGGAATCAAGTTTTAAATCAGCAGAATACATTACAGTGCTAAGAGTATCCAAAGCCACATTTTCTTTTAATTACAAATGCCGTCTTTAACCCTTATCCAGCAAAATCCTCAGTCTTGTATCAAGATTATAGCCAAAATTATTTTTTTAAGATGCAGAAAAAAACCTGGAGTAGAACATACGCATTGAGAAAAGACTGTATTTCTTGCACCTTATTCTGCTGCACTTCTAGACAAATCTCAAAGGTAAGTCCACCATGCCACACTCACTTCTGAATTTCAAGATATGCCTCAAGCTCAAGTCTGAGACACTGCTATATTTTTTACAGATAACCACAGAAACTCTTGCTAAAAGCCATTAGAGTCAATAGAAATGTCAACATAAACCTCTACTAATCAGTAACAAAGTTGCAAGTTATAGCCACAAAAATTACTGTTCTTTGGAATTTTATTCTGAAGATAAAAGAGCTAAACATTAGCCTTTCTTTTCTACCATAAAAATCCTTGCAAGCCTGCAAAAGATTGTACGAAGCACTTGTAATTTTAAAATTTCCAATTCACCCTCCCTCTTTCCTCAGGGTTGCAACATCTTGAATTCTAAAACAAACGCTTTGAATTCTGAAGCCGATGAAAGTACAGTGCATTGCTCACTTTAAGAGTAAGCAAAGTCGTTCCTTTCTCCCACTAAATACACACAGAAATCTATGCATTAAATACCTGCCCTTATTTCCTTATTTTTTTTTAAACAAACTGTTGACCATCATATTTAGGGCAGAAGTGTACTTTTTTCTGTGCAAGATACCATATTCATATCAAAACCGCGCGGCATGAATCAGCAGACAAAGAAGAGCAGCTCAGTGACGTTTGTTTCATTTGCAGTAAAATACTTCACCGTATACAGGAGCAATACATTTTTCCTCCGATCCGATTTGTCGAGGGGGGTTATTTGTTTGGTTGGTCTTTTTAAGCCTTAACTCATATGCTTTTGGCTGATGCAGCTAGAACGCTGCAAGTAATCACCCAACTTACACTCAAGAGAGGCCGGTTTGATAGCAGCTGTTTAAAGAGAGGAAAGAGGTGTCGAAATATTTAATTTTTACTGCGACACTAGTGAAAAATAAAGCGGGGGGGAAAAACTTGGTTCTGAAGGGCAAATCCGTGTTTTACGGGCGCACAGAAAGTAGAGCAATGCACACGCTGGGAGCCGCAGCCGATGCAGGGAAGAACTCCCCGCTCTGAACGAGCCTTTACTGCCTCCTCCTGCCCGAGAGGCCCGCACGCTGCCCAGGCTTCCCGGAGCGGGCTTGGGCTTACTTGCCCTTTGCAACGCGTAGAACCGAGAGGTGGAAATGAAAGGCTGGACGCCCAGAGGCAGCTCTCCCCCGAGGGCTGCAGCGGGCCCCTGCACACACCGCCACCTCCCGCTCCCACTTCAGAGGCCGGG
>NW_010972962.1:3643013-3643409 GCF_000737465.1 Haliaeetus leucocephalus | reverse complement strand
GGCGGGAGCAGCCCGCAGGCAGGCTGCAGGGGCGGCCACGCCGGGAGCCTTCTCTCCAGCAAGCGCTAACTTCGCCGCGATCCTCCTGTCATTTTCTCTGCTACCCGCACACGTCAAAACTCTACTTAATTTTTTTTTTTACTTTTCTGAAGGTTAGGATGCTGCACGGCAGCGAGCCACTCAGCCTCCGAGTCAGCGCACCTTGCTGGCTGCTAAGGAGCGCGCAGAGTTCACTGAGCCGCGCAGGTGAGTACTGAGCCCGGCGCTCACTCCGCAGCTTTCCCTTCTCCCCCTCCGGGGAAGGGAAGCGCCGAGCGAAGGGCGCGGGAGGTCTCTCCGGGGGAGCCCTGCCGCCCTCCCTCCCTCCCTCCCGGGCGCGCTGCGCGGGCGGCCGCG
>NW_010972962.1:3573715-3643003 GCF_000737465.1 Haliaeetus leucocephalus | reverse complement strand
GCCGGTCCCCGCCGCCTCTCCCCGCAGCCCCGGCGAGAGCGAGAGGCTCGAGGGGGCGGGATGGGGACAGAACTCGGCGGCGGCCGCAGGGAGGGGCTAACGCTCCGACGTCAGCCCGCCGCTGGCCCCGGCGCTCCCGGGCGCGGGCAGCGCAGGAAGGCTCCGCTCCGCTCCGCTCCGAGCCTCCGGCACCGCGCCGCGACGGCTCGGGTGCCTTCTCGTCAGGGACGCGCAGCTCGCCGGCCTGCTTCCACGCAGGAATCCGGCAGCTGTCCCCTCACTCACCGACCGACAGGGTCTCGCACCCTCCCCGCGTGAAACCACAGCAGCGGGGCGGTCGCACAGGCAGCCAGCCCACTGCACCGCAGGGTACTCGCCGCCGGTTTCAGAACCGCGGCGCTCGCTGCCAAAAGCCAACGGCCATCGATTTGCCCTCGGTCTGAGCGCGAAGAGCCACCGCAGAGGACTAACGAAAAGGATTTCTATACCCCGTCAGTTCAGATGAACCATTACCGTTCCAAAGCGCGTTTCTGTGTCAGAAACGGCACAGACCTGCTCTCAGTCAAAGCACAACCTGACATGAAAAGTTCACACGGGGGGGGGGGGAGGAAGGGGGGGGTTGGTTGTTTAGTATTATATTTGAATATTTCTCATATGACATCTTTCGAGACGAAAGAGCAATGACATCACCGGAAACAGAGTCGTATCCATTATATTAAAACAAAGCAAAATACTGTGGCTTAAACGCAGCAGCTTTGCAAAGCTATCGTTCTATTCAGCAGAAGGGAACTTGTATTACAAACGCATTACAATCTATTTAGCGTGATCATGATTTCGTCTGTCTTGCAAGATGAAGCACAGCCAGATGAGAACTAATGAATGCAACATGTGTTCATTCTTTTGGTAGCCGTGCCTGAGGCCAGTTGGCAGAATGACTACAGCAAGATAAATGTCAAAACAAAACTATTTGTGAGTATGTACTGCATATATTTTGCCTAGTCTCTCTATCATACTTCAAATAGTTTATGATTTTCAAGCTTTGCAAGCATGATAAATAACTCTATGGATTAAAGTTTTGACTTCCAGACAACAGTGGGATAGTAAAAAAAAAAAAAAAAATACACGAGGGAAGTCCATGTCTCCCATTCAAAAAACAAGGCGCAGCGCTCTTCTCCACCGTCACAAACGGTTGATAAGAAGGTTTGTAACAACACATATAGTTAAGACAGCACACAATGGGTTTTGTGTGTTTTCCATAGAATTATCAATCCACATAATTTCAGCAGTATCTTCCTTTTCCAGCAGCTCCTGACACATTGGAGGAATTGACCTCTGCAGTGATTTAAAAAAAAAAAAAAAAAGAGAAGGGCAGTCAGCTGAACACAGGTCTGCAGTATGAAGCCAGCCAGGAAACTACCACGATTAATAAAAGGAAGGGACTAAAAGACTGAATGGTGGACGATGCTAAAGGGTAAAAGGCAAGGGCACACAATTAAGGAAAGGGCCCTACTGAAGCCATGGGCCTCAACACGCAGCCGTGGCACTGGGATTGACCCATGCTTCCAACTTGTCCCAACCACTATGTTGCATCACGTCATTAGATGAAACAGTCTTCATTGCAAGATGAAACACCGAGCCTTATCTGGGGTGGGTTGGACACACAGAATTATTTAACATGCACAAACATACATTTTGGTATCCCTTCAAACTCAACTTCTTTCCTAATACAACTATGAAGCCTTGAAAGAAATTGTGGGCAAAAATCCTCCATGAGGCCAAACAGACACTGTATGTGCTGGTAATGACAGGCACAGAGAGCAGAAAGAGCTTGATTTGCAATTTTAAAGTGGCCATTAGTGCTCCAAATGATGGCAGATTACATACAGCTGGCAAGAAGCATCCAATGTAGTTCAAACTAATAAAATTTTTTGGAGTGTTTCATTTTGAGAGTAAGAAAAACACTTTATATAAAAAAGTTAGGATCTCCTACTGTACTAAAAGCATATTGAAATACTGATATTTCCATATCTATGACCCTAATTTTTAGCTCTAAAAAGAATGGATCTCCTCAGTGTAGGGGAAAAAAAAAGTTGCATTAAGGCAGTTATTTTAAATAGATGCCTGCTGAATCAAGAGCATACAGGTTGAGGCAGAAGGAACAAAGCAAATGTTAGACCCTCTGAATGCTAACGTTTGAAGTAAGATTTCAGATGGCCCACTGTGCACAGCCCACCCTGAAAATGGCAGCAGCAGTCTCAATCCACCCATCGCCTGTTCCCTGCTGGTCTGAGGACTTAGATCAAAATTCTTTTGCCTAAAATTGATTTGCCTTTGAGTCTCTCATGAAAGCCTTAACTCCTCATAAGGATTTTTCCACTCTTCTAGCTCTGGCCCATACCTGGCCTTCTAAGCAATCTCACTATCTTCAACAGCTGTCTACCTCTAACCTTTTCAGGCTTAAAAACCATCTCAGGCTGCTCTTCCCTGCTGTTATTTAACATGAATGAGGGGGATGAGGAGGTACTCAAGTTCTTAAGTATTTTAGGCAGGCACAAATGATAAAACAAGTACTTAAAATACGGCACAGACCAAAATAAAACATATATGACATAGGCAAGGAACCTTTGCCTAGGAAAAAAAACCTCTCAGTATATTAGTGGTGCAGATTACAATGTTACACCATGAAAAAAAAAACCTCTCCATTCTAACATAATAACTACAGTTAAAGATCAAGAACAGACCTCCGCACATTGCACAAGCACAGATTCATTTGTTGTTTTTGTCCCCAACACACAGATATTTAGGAACGTTACACATCTGGTAAGAATAGCGGATGTCTCAAAGACCACAGCAGATTATGAACCTACAAAAGGAACCATTTTAGACACATATCAGATTTTCATGCATCAAAAAACATTCCAACCCACCTTCAGAGGGGGGAGCAAACGGCTCCTCCAGCTTTTGAAGAGAGCCATAGGAAGGCATGAACTCTTTGGAGTAGTCACTTCCACATGAAGAGGAGGAAGCAGCGGGTCCCCTGCCCCACACCCCAACCATTGCCGTCCGGTGACCCAGAGCCCACTAAGGAAACTGGGGGTGCGCCCGCCAAAGCCACCGCACCTCCAGCTGCAGACTGCAGAACGGACACCGTGTCCCCAGGACACTTTCAGCAAATAAAAACCAAACAGGAAGATTATTTATTGAGTTTCCTTGGCAAGTGATCCTGCTACTAAGAAAATACCTGCAGTTACATGAAATTTTGAAATTGGTTTTCACAGGACAAGGGTCTCTTCATCTCCTTCAAATTTAGATTACAGATCCAAGAGCTGCTGCATGAGGCAATCGCATTGCTATCTTCTCTCCAAAAGATTACTGGAAGCTCTTCCTACCTACCTTTCCTTCAGAAAACCTGGAGCTATAACTGTACATAGACAATACAAAGTGATAACAGTACTGAGACTAGTTTAACGACTGTCTTGCTGTGGAACTGCAAGAGGGCAGCACTAGTTAATTTTGTTTGTTCATATGTATACAACTAATCATGTTTCCACTGGCAAACAATCTTTCAATTATTTTGCTTTCTTTTTTCTGAAAAGGAACTGCAGCAACGTTTCAGTTGGCAATCAACCTCATAGCCAAACAGTATTACCTTTCAGCAGCTGCATGCATCTCTGTTCCAGTATTACCTTTACCCCATGGAAAAGAGAGTACAACAATGATTTCTTTAATAACTAGCCAATTCCTAAAGACTTGAAGCCTTTTATTCCTTTTTCCTTGGGGGGGAGGGGGAATCCTTTCTGAAATCAACAGACTGTTTTTAAAAGCATCTTTTACCTGCAATCACCTAACAAGCACACCAGATCAAAGCCATCTCATCAGATGAGACAAAAATAATTAAGCACAGTTTTAAAATACACACTTCAGTTAAGGACGCTCATTGCATCAGGCCTGTTTCCAGCAGGACTTGCGAGGTGTACCGAGGTTAGTAAGCTATGAAGGACAAGGACAACCTGGCAGGATTGAGTGCTCTCATTAACGCCTGCGGGATGCAGCAGCCTCTGCTCGCTCCTCCTTTTCACTCCAGGTGCTGGCACTGTAATAAAACCTATTAAAGTCCCATTCTCTGAAGCATTAATACCAAGAGTGATGGAAGGCAGGACCTTTAGCTATGATTAAGGTCACTTAGAGTTGGCATACGGCAGCACTACTGCTAAAATAAGCATCCCATCCTCATCCTGCTCCTGCCACTGGCACAACCGCTCGTGGGGCTGCACAGAGAAGCACACCGGGAGACTCAACAGCATGAAAACTAACCCATTAACACCAAAACAGGAAAACTCACCGGGCCAGTTGTGTGGCAGACAACACAGTGAACCATGCTGCAGCAGCAGGGAGGTGGCAGCATCTGGAAAGAGTGGCAGGAACCCTGCCCATCAACAGCAGCTCTGCCCATGGATGACTTAAGGTGACTGTGAAACAGCTACACTTGTAAATCACCTTTCATTGCCAGAAAACTGAGTGAAACAAGAACTGATAGAGAAGAGAGTGAAGTCCCCGAGCGAGCAGTGCCAGGGCAGGATGTGCAGAGAACACACAGTGGCACTTGTCACCCCTCCAGACTCTAAACTGAGCTCCATCGTCCTACCGGTGTTTTTCTCAAACAGAGCCAGCGTGCAGAAAAAATAAGAAACAATAGGTGTACATCACGTCTTAAAAGCTGTCCTGAGGCTGTCCTCCAGAACTAAGCCATACTCATGTCCACGTGGTCAACCATCCCGGGAAAGGGATCTGAATAGGGGAAATATTTTTTTCTCCCAAAACCACATTACCTAACTTGAAAAAAAAAAAAAAAAAAAAAGAAAAAAGAAGAAACCCCAAACAATAAACAGCCCTCCAAATGCACATGCCTATTTTAAGAATAACCACCTGAATTTCTATTTTTGTCAGGTGTTTTTTCTGCGGCATCAGCTGCTTACTCTAGTTCGTCACAGACCTGCAGAGGCAGCTGCACCAATGCGACCGAGGTGGCAGCAGGCCGATGTGAAGAGTAGGAAGGGTGGCAATGTTTCAGGCTGGTTTTTCACTGAGCATAATATCGAACCACAGCTGCGGCGTGCCTTCCGCTGCCTGCATGGAGCACTTGCACAGCAGACTGCTTGCAGCTGCTTACCTGCCTACCCATCAAATACAATACGGAAACAGCCAGCAAACAAGACGAAAATGTATTAAATCCAAAACATGGCCATGAAAAGTTTCTCCTGCGAATTTTATTTTGGGCATATGTTTCAGACCACATATCCTACGTGGGGGCCCATTAAAACGTGCAACCCTGCCCCCGAGAAAAGGAAGAGTCTGAACAGCAGCATCCCTGTTAGGTGCAGTCTGTATTTTTGTGGAGATAATCACAGTTTAATCTCTGGTCAAGAACCTACGCAGCTTCAAACACACAAGTTCTGCCTAAGTGAAATTTTTAAAGCTACAGGCAAATCATATAAGGTTGTTAAACATGAAGCATTTCCATTTTCTGAAAGCAATCAGCAGAAATTTGATTCTTAATAAAGATGACTAACTGGTGGTCTTAGTCATATCAAAGCTACGGTTATGGACTAGCTATAGTTAAGTGACTGCTGTCTAACCGTTTAGCTCATGCCAACAGAAGAAAAAATGTTGCTTTTGCCACGCAAAAGTGGGGAAACAGAGGGGGAGAGACCAACTGCAAGAGTGTTTTCTAACAAAGCACTTTCAAAAAGTATCTACTTCTAGAAATATTACTGCTTAAGAGTTGCATATTCTTTCAAAAAAAGATTAAATGTCATTCTTGCATATTAAAACATCTCCAAATATTGGCTGTTTCCACTAACATATTGCTGCAGTGTTGACTATTTTTACTACTTTTAAAGGTAGTAATGAATAAACTAAGTGTAAAAAAACCCAACAGAATTTGAAAAAGAATCCACTATTTATGACAGAGAGTTTCTCACTTACTATCCACTTTGAGATGCTGAGGAAGTAGAAAAGCCTTCACAAAAACACCACCAACAAAAAGGGCAATCCTTCACACACAACTAATTCTTACTGAGGATGTCCAGCACGAGACTTGTGGACGCAGCGAGGGCTCGCACAGCGGGTGACCAGCTCAGCAGTGCACTGGGACAACGCAATCCTTGCTGTGCGCAGAAAGATACTCTGTGGGAGCAGATAGGGATGGGAAATGCATCCCAGAGGATAGCTCAGACGTAACCACACATCTTGGTACAGCACGTAAATGAGGAAGAAAAACCACAGACATTAGTTTGGCTTAATCTAGATGGCTAGGAACACCTTTCGGCTTCCAGACTTCTGCATACGCCAGGAGAACCCAAGTCTTCCACCTGAGGTATGGGGTGATCGTCTCCGTTTGTGACCATGCAACATAAACACAGTATCTCTGATTTAAATATTACCTAGCACACACAGATGTGATGTAGGTGTCAGACCTTAAACTATTACAACACTTCAGAGTTTGACCCTATCAAAAGATCATTTACAGCCACACAGTTTTGACATTATTATATATATAACAGCTGTACAGTCCATAAATTACCCTTCTGATGGCACAAACTACTAAACAAAGTGGTTTAAAGGGAATCTGTAGAGACAGTGCTATATCCATGTCATTCCTTTAAATTTAGTTGACAGCAGATTTTGTACTCTCAGTAAAATGGGTCACAATAATAAACATTATGGTTTGTTTACAAATATAGGATTGAACTGTTGTGAAATTCTCAGGCAGAGCTTATGACCTACACTATAAAAGATATAAGTTGGGGTTTTTTTAAAAAGACAAACATGGAAACTCCTGTTTACTTCTCTTGTTTTTCAGTAGTGTTCTTTGTCTTGATATTTCAGCTTCACTTTAAAACTTGGTGAATATAAAATGGGAAGAATAAGCCACACTATTTCCATTAATTGTTTGATAAAAAATTGTCATTGGAAGGAACCAACTCAGTTCACACACAGAGGTCAAAAGAGACCTTTCAACTAAGTCAATAAATGAAATCTGACAGACTAGAAGTCATGCTTACTGGAAAGTCTGAATAACATTATTGACACAAAATTAGGTATTGATTTCCAATTTATTCTTCCCGTAGGAATAGTAATGTTACAAAAAACTGACACAAATGATACCTTTGCCAGTCCCTCTGGAGAAAAAAACCAAAGGACAGTAAGAGACAACAAGCAACTCGCCATTTTAATTGGTAGCTCTTTCACAGGTCAAGACTGAGGTCAACTTTTGACTACAGAAATGTGTGTTGATATTGCCAGAAAAAGCATTCTATAGGTCAGGAAAAATAATTTCTTCCTCTGGATCATCAATCCTGTTATGACAGCTAAAGGTCAAAGCAAAGAACAAAAAGGCTAACTAGAGAGAGAGAGCAGAAGAGAGAGGGGAAACTTTGGTGTGCAACGGTAGAGGGCTGACTGAACTGACAGATTAAACAGCTGTGGTGTAGGCAAGGACGCACCATGCTATGGGGGAATAACACCACACAAGAAAAAAGGAGGTCCTTGGTGACTTTAAGAAATGCAGTTGTATTTTCCAAGAATCCAGCTTACCAAAGCTTCAGAGACCTACTAAAGGTCAGAAGCGGCAGGAATTTGATGGTATTACATTACGTAAGAGGCATTTTCATACACTGCAAAACCACCAGCCCTAGGAGGTGGGGATGGTGACGGCAGTGTATGATCGAGCTTGCTATGTCCTTACTCACTTCACCACAGGAGGTTTCTGCACTCCAGATCTACCTAGTCATCTTCAAGTAATAAGAGCTGGAAAACAAGAGAACAATCTAAAACATACTGAAGTCACGACTTTAACAGGAATTTAATCAAGCCTCAAATGAAGAGTTTACCCATCTGTTCCTTGAGAAGGATAAAAGTCCATAATCTAAGTGAATAAAATACCAAGGGTGATGGGACTACAATTAAAAGCAACTTCTTCACTAGCAAAGAGACACAGTACTGACTACTCTAAGCTCCAGAGGGCTTAGGATAAGGAATAATCTACACATATTTGCATAGGAAGTAAACTAAAAGAATAAAAACTATTGCCCCTGCCCCACCTTTTTTTAAAATACACACTGCAGACTATTGCAGCATTTGTATTTTTCTTAATACAAGAGGGAATCCCCAATCCATGAAGTCAGGAGGCTTCATGTAACTAGAGGCTTACATGCAAGTTTACAAGATCAAGACAGATAGGAGCACAATTCCACCACAGGATTTTTAGATAGAAACTTGACAAATACCTTTACACATAGCTTTTTTTAATCCAAGTTTTGGGGATTTTTTTGTGTGTGTTTCTTTTTTAACACAAAGTTCTAACCTACAGACAACCTGAACACACAACTTCGATTTGAATTATGTATTTCCTAGGAAATGGACTGTAAACACTTTTTCTTGTATCAGCTTGTACAATGTTTAAAGCACTCCACAAAGTCAAATGAAGGAGCACAGAATTGTAACTGCACATGGCTACACAGCTTTTAAATTATGGACATAATAAAATATCATTATATTTACAGTTTATATTTTTCTTTTGTATTCCAAATTTTTAAAGTAAGCGACAGTTGATCTGAAGACAGTCTTGAGACACAAAAGATGTCCAAACCTTAGTAAAGTGCTCTAAATTAGGTAGAAAAATAAGATTTCTTTTTTTTAAACGATGTATGCCATAGGTCACCTCTGACCATTGAAATACTCAGTCCAGTATATAAGCCCCAAAACTCCCACATTCTTCCTTCTTCTATTGCCAAGCCAAAATAAATTCATGGTTTTAAAAAAGTTTTTGTCAAAACAAAGCTTCAGAAGACAAACTGTAACAGTGATTTATTTATCAATAAGTTCACAATTAATACAGGAACTTACAAGACACTGAGCAACTGACAAAATTACGTATTCAGCATAAGTTTTATTTAGTAGAAATGTTTTGCCTGCTATCTCTATAAACAGGAAGACTCAGATATTTCCTTCGACCAAGTACTACAGACTTACTAACATAACAGAGCCTGCAGCAACATCTGCTTGAAAGTAACAAACCTACAATGCTGGACATTTTATTATATTTCTCCATTGGCTGTATTTACAACATGAATACGCTTTTTCTATTTTCAACATAAACGAAAATCCTTCTACAGGAAAGCATACACTATCAAATTATATTGCAGGACACCAGATGTAAAGGAATGGTATTAGGTAACAATAAGAAGACAGACTAAAACACCAAGGAAAAGAAAATTCCAGTCCCTTCTTCTGAATCTTCCACTAAATGTTGTTTGTCTCTAGGCATTATTTGAGGATGCATTCAGTTTGCAAGGTAACAGATTTGAAGCAACCTTAGAGGCATTATCAAATCAAAAATACAGGTTTTCATTCTTCTGTCATATTACTCAATATTCTGCCACTCCATAAGAAAATAAACTGTAAAATTATATTACAGCAATCAGGAATTAATTAATTAATTGTTGCAAGTCACTTGTGCAGCTTTCCTACACTGGAATAGCTAGGATATTTACATTTTAACATAAAAACATTTGTATCTCAAAAGTAATCCTCAAAATAACTGCTTTGCATTTTTTCTTCCTGTCACTATACACCTCCTTGTTGAAAAGTGTCTCTCACCCTGCCAGGTGGCTCACAAGGAGGCAGCTCCCCCCAGCCCCTTTAAAACCAGGTCAAGAGAGAGCAGTTGCGGATTGCAAATGACTATACTCCATACCTTTCAAGATTTTCTTAACAGAAGATTTATACCTCAGTATTTTTCTTTGCTAGTCTCTTGACAGAATTCAAATCACTCATTTTTTCACCAAAGGAGGAGTACTTGATTTACTGATTAACTCATCTTGTAGGTAATCAGGCAACCAATTTTATCTGCTTCATTGCTATCAAGTGGTCAGTGTTATCTTCCATTAAGGCAAATTACAGGTTTTAAAGCATACCTGCCATCAGAGGAAATCAGTTTGTTCTTGCAGCATCCTCAAAACCCATGGAGGATATGTGCATTGGAGGGAGAGGATTAAATTAAATAACAATTTGGAGGAAGCGTCTTGATGTTTTCTGTCTGCACTGATGAAATCAGGTCTATGGCATTAAAACCGATATGAGAGAACACGGCTTATTTGCATTGTCTCCTTCCTTTTCTCATGTAAAAAATCAACTGCTATCCTTAGGCAGGATATACATTGGAAGGAACAAACTAGCAAAACAGTGAACTGAATTTGCAATCCAATCCTAATTGCCCACCCCAGGAGCCATACAAAATGGTCTGGAGGTAGACTGCAACTAAGACCGCTGAGCATGGGCATCACATGTCAACGTCAACGTGTGATGAGCATCTGGTTTACAGAAAACTTGGACATTTCTTTTCTTTAAAAATAAAAGCTGCCTGAATCTGTAGTGGCAATAATTTTTAAATGTTAATGAGCAAAGTCCTCCACTCTACAAGAACACATTACTGATTTTCAAACCCAAAGCAACACCTTGGGCTGTCTGTATCACACACACACACGTATACATGGTGTGGAGCACCTTGATGCAGGTGGGGAGAGCGTGGTGGCTTTTCAGCACAGGTCCACTCTCCTACAGACAGGATGGAGCCAGGCACCGGCTGCGAGAACAAGTCCAACCATCCCTGAAAACACGCCATAAAGCACTTGCAGGTAACTGCTTTCAAGGTACCACTCTTCAGTAAAAGGATTAGAGCAGAAATAACCTCTACCTGGCACGAACCTCTTGAGTCAGGAGTTTGGTTATTATAGCAAATTAGTGGTTTAAACTAGATTCATTGGTGAAAGATTTGATTTGGCAAGAAATTTTTAGTTCCTGCTGCACAATGTTGCAGGGAGGAGTCTGCCTGGCAGCTGTGGCACTGGGTGGAAGGGGGACACAGCTCTGAATGCAGACCATCTCCTAAGTGAGGTGCTGGGCAAGCTAAAAATCAGCAAGAAACTCCAGCTGACTGAAAAGGGAACAGGGACTTACCTCAAGACTATTATACTCTTTACTCTGACACAATTTAACATAACACGGCACTTCCAACAAGTTATTAAAACAAGGCATCCTCATAGATATAAAAGTCTTTTGAAAAACAACATTTTAATAAAACTATACCTAAATAGCATTTGGACTGCTTGGGCTATAGTAAATATTATATGATACTGCCATTCCTTTTTTTATAGCATCACGTTCCCAATGATTATCAGAGCTACTTTCGTAAAACAAATGGCTATTATTACTCCCATCAGTTAAAAAAATTGCTTTTGCAAATTATTCAAGTACTTTGATTTCTCATACTTGTTTTGCTAGAAAAGAAAAATGTTTAATGAAGTCATAAAGACGACAAAACGAAAAATATGCTGACTTAATAGCATTCCATAGAAAAAACTGCTTTAGAGTACCCCATGAAGTAGGACCAGCACAGGTTTTACTGAGTTGCTTCTACACCAGATGAATTCCACTAATGTGTATTAAAATGCTAGGTTAAGTGGCTCTATGTACTGAAATTATTTTGTATTATATAGTAATAGGTTAAGGACAGTTTTGCCTCCAAGGAGACTGTAAACCTGAAAATTGGCCCACATCAGTTAATTCATTATCAAAATCTGAAACACTAGTTACTACCAGAGACATTCTCCTTAGAGAGAAAAATGTCACTCATTTGTCATTTACATTTTAGCTCTATCTTAAATAGAAAAAGATGGTATAATTGAAGTCTGAAAAATAAATATCTTTGTAGCTAATAACAGAAAGTCATCTTTTCCCCCTACAGGTTGCTGCCCTAGTACAGCTGTAGATACCACTCCTTACGTTACAGAATATTATAAACTAACTCCCCAAACAAGGCATTCCATTTTTCAATATATTTTTTTTTTCAAATGTTCCATTGCTTTGGCTTTCTTTATGATCTAACCGAAGCAGCATAAGCAAGACGGTGCACCATCCTACACAAAGCATTAACTGACCCCACATGAGAGGTACAGGAGAGTCAGTGTTTCAATTTCACCTGACCTGGACACAGCTGACATTAAACACTGATGAATGCAGTACTCTGGATTTGCATTTGAAATGATCCAATGTTTCCAGAGAATAGGGAGGGGAGGAATATCAGCCTCCTGTTGGGGGATGGGGGAGTTTATTCTACAATTGCAAAAATATTTTTGAATATATGGGGTAGCCAGAGCAGCATGAAGACCCCCACAGGTGTGTGAGGTTGTCTGCTGGGCATAGTGACTAGATAGCACGATCTGTTCACTGAGATAGCAGCTTGAACAGAACAACTACAAACACTGTCAGTTTAAATTAAATATGTTTGTTTAAACCATATATTATACAATAGGTATCTGCCACATCCAAATTTTTATCATTTATGAAGCAGATCTTAAATACAAAGCCAACCTCAAACTGCCAAATTATTGGGAGGGGGGCAATGTCTTCCGGTCATCCTGTGTTTGTTAATTCAGGATTATTATTTTTTTTTCCTTAACGCTGCATCTCTGAGGATGTCTGATTTTCATGCTTCTTCCTTTTGCAACTTTGAGGACTGCTAACTTCCCAGTTTTATTAAACAAACACAGAAATCCTCTTCCTTGTGCTTCACAGCTTCATCCAGAGTTTTCAAATGTTCACAACGAAGTCATACCCATTAGCAACAGAGCTGATGGTGTTGTAAAAAAACCCGAATCAGGAGCTACACAAGGCCTTCTCTACCAGGGTGACTGCTGGAGTTCAGTCCCTGAAAACACAGCTCTTGATAAAGCTCACTTCAGTTTGGCTTACTTGAACATTCACAACAAATATGGACAAAGCCTCTTATTTTTACGGGTCATATCAATTGTTCCCATGCATGCTGATCGTATCTTCTACAAACAAAGCCAGGATTTAATTGCACTGGAGCATTAAGCAGAGAGCCTTTAAAACTCTTTTCTGCTTAACCTATCTGAATTGCAAGTGGCTGTATCAGAAAGGACTCAAGCATGTGCCATTCTGCAAAATAACCCGTAGTCGTATATATGGGCAGGTACATTTCCAAAGTAATTTCAAAACACATAAGTGATGAGGAAGAACTATGAGTTTGCCTTTCTAAGCTTCCCACAGATTAACACAATTTCAGGCTCCTAAAAAATAACCACATACCCTGCTGTAGGCATTGCTGACATTGCTGGATTATTCCCAGCACAGTTAGGAGGGGCTGCATATTAACAGCAAATCCACTCACCTGAATTATGAGCGCAAATAAAGTTTCAGTTTAAGCCAGACAAGACTGTATATTTTTTGCTTCTATTCATTCTTTGAGATGTATGCCAAAATTTTGTGCCCGTTACAATTCTATAATTCCTCTGTAGATCATGAAAACAAAGCAGTAAAGCGTATCAATGAAAACAAACCGTATGTTTCCATATTAAGGAAACAGTCGATTTTGCAATCCACTGGAAAATCTAGCAAAGTAGTAATTTATTAGCCATGCCCGACAATTCAGAGGTACACAAGAGTATTCCAGACACACCACGCAAAAACCAGAACAAAAGCCACGCGAACACAGATCACCCTGCAAACCCTCCTACGCTCTCCTAGTGATCGCATGGATTTCTCTACTTCAGCCAGCACGTTGTTCCCCAAGCCCAGTGCTGAACAAGGCCCTTCCTAAGGTGAACTCTTGGCTGCAATGCTTTTCTAGCGACTACAAGACAAGGAGCCGCCTCCAGCTCTGGGCCCGATGGGACACACACCAGCCCCACAGTCTCTCCCCAAGCAAGGCCCACCTCCTGGGACCACCACCAAGGGAACACCACAAACTCCCAGCAGCGCTCCCACAAAGGGTCTCTTTCCAAATTCCTCCAGGGATTGCCTTTAAATTAATGATGCTAAAACTGGATGCTCCTCTTTGTCAACATGCACAAAGGCGGTAACTCCACAGCTTTGGGAACAGAGAAGGTGTAAAACGGGCATGTTCGGCGCTAAGCGCCAAGCAAGAAATAATGTACAGGGGACACTGGCAATGAGGGGAGAACAGAGGGCTGACAAAATACTTTTATTTCCCTTAAGTATTTCTTTTTATCCCGTTTTTGCTTTTCTTGCCTATTTAAAGCATGAATTGTTGATGACAGGAACTGTTTTGAGACTCCTATTATGCTAAAAGAGGTGCTTAGATGCATTATGAAAGGGTATTTTTTACTTCTCAATCTAGTAAGTTTCTTTTCGTATTTCTGCTTAGAAACATATACCCTCAGTCCAGGATTTCTCACAACATACACTATTCCAGGCCCCTCTGAGCATCAAAAGGACAGACAGAGAAGAGAGATTCAAAATTTACACTTCATTCCACCCCCCAAAGGGACCTTGATAAAAATGAAACCTACACCTGGATTAGCAAACATTAACAAGATTTATTTCAAATGCTTACTTCTTTTTTTTCTCTCCCTTGCCCAAAAGCAGAGAGTTGAAAGACCTGGCACTAACCCTTCTCTTGTCAAGTGGCAAAAAAAAGAACTCAACACTCGGTAAGATTTGCACCTCCCCAGACAGACTAAAAGCTCCCTTTCTTGACAAAGCGGGACTTGGTTGGAATAGTCCCTAGATCTCAACGTGAAGTCGCCTTAAAAATAACCTGCTTACAGGGTTAAGCAGGATCCTAAGCGATAGACGCAAGGAAGATCCCACCTGCATAGAGGACCAGAAAAAAAGCGGCCTTCAAGATTCAGCAGACCTCCTTAAGAAGTTGTTATCGCCCCGGTATCTCTCATTCCCCCGCTGCAGGGACAGACACCCTGGCAGGCAGTGGCCACCTGCGGAGGAGCCCCTGGTTGCTGCCAGGCGGTTACGTGCAGGCTCCTCGGGGAGGGCTCGGCCGCATCGCCCGCCTCGCGCTGCGGCGGACGAGGGGACCCCTCACCGAGGGCACCCCTCACCGAGGGCACCCCTCACCGGGGCAAACCGGCTGCACTGACGACGACCACCGCCAACACCGCGCCACACGCCGCGCCAGCTCGGTAGCGCCTTACACCGCCACAGCTCTGAAGCAACTTAACCTAGATTTAGCTTAAAACAGCTCGCCAGTCCAACTGGCGCACGCGTGTACATGGACATGTACCTGTGACCTCCAAAGCCAGGTGCCTACCTGGCCCCTGGGAGCAGCTCACTTAGGGCGCCTAAAGGACAAACCTAGCACCGGGGTAGAGTGCTTACCGTAAAACACAACCGAGTTTTAACAGGTGCTGCATCTGTTCAGTGATCATAAAGGAGAGGAAGGAAGTACTGTGTTAAGTGAGAAGACAAAATTGTATTTCCCAATCAGTCGTTTCTAGGCTCAAAAGTGTTGAGATCCTTTTTTCTGGTATGAGTCACTGGTCAAGGGGAGATTACGCTAACATCTCTGTAGATCTCTAGAAAGAGTAACGAGAGATCTTGTCTCACTCTGCCCCTTGTGAATCGCTCTGCATCCTTCCCTGTAGCTGATGGCATCAACATTCAAAACACGCTCGCTCACCTATTAAGAGAGCAGCAGCAACAATATGCCTGCAGCTACCTGCCTACAAAGGTCTACAGAGAAGAATCAAGCCTGGAATTGTCCACCAGCACAGACAAAATTAGGAAGAATTCTCAACAGTTGACAATACTGAACATTTTCCACATAGAAAATAATCTGAATAGTATGATTGGACATGCTGCAAAGATAAATCATAGAGCGTTACAAGAGGTTGTTAGGCAGGATGTGTCCCACTTCCTCTTCCTCTTCATCAAAAACTAAACAACATAAATCACAACTAGTTATTTCAAAGGTAATCAAACAGTGCCAGGCATCATGACTTGCTAACGCTTCCCCTCTGCCCACCTCTCCTCACTGTTAACTCAGAAGAATAAAACAAAAAGAAAAAAAAAACAAACAAAAACCACACCCTCTGCACAGCCAGGAGTACAGACCCACAACCAATAGACCTGATGATGTCTTCCCCTTCTGGAGCTTAAGTAAAGCTAAACAAAAAAACCCAAACAAAAAAAACCCCAAAATAAAAACAAAACAAAGAAAAAAAAGAGGGTAAAAAGCAAGACAAAAGGGAAAAAAGAAAACCAGCACATACACAGAACAAAGCCACACAAACCCAGCAAGCACAGAAGAGGGTCTGGACAACTCAATGAAGGGAGCACTCAGAAACGGCATACCAACAAATATAGCGGATTCAGGCGTGCAAGTAAATTTTAACCACTCAAAGCTTACGAGATTTCACAGCATGATTAACATCTATCACTCCAGTTTTAGAGAGAGGAACCGCTAACAATTGCGTATATAGTACATGCACCTTCAAGCAGATGCATTACTGTGCACATGGAATTAGAAAAAAACCTGAGTCAGTTATTGGTGTAATTAGACATTTTACATGAGTCTTTCTGTTCCTCAACCTTCTCATACCCTAAAATTGCAATTAAAGGTAAAGGGATCATGTCTGGGAAAAGAATTGTACAACTTCTTGTTTTCAGACAGCCACATTTCTTGTATGGCAGTTAAAAATCTGCCAGAATTTCCCCTATAAACATGTTGCCAGCAACTTCAGCTCTTCCACACAGTCTTTGGTCCTAAAGTAATAGTCTTCTGCAGAAAAGTTTTTTTTTAACTCACACAAAAAATAACTCAGCCACACATTTCTCTTGCATGGTGAATCGTTTTCCACATGAAGATGACAACGCTAGCACTGGAATGTCCTGCCACAGCGGGCAATTAAGAGACTCAAAAGAAAAAGCCCTAGTCTCAAAATACAAGCCATTGCCACAATATACTTCTTGTATTTCATAGTAAGAGAAACATAACCTTTGAGAGGTAGCCAATACCTACACAAAGGCTAAAATTGCCAGGTAGGATAGTCAATGAGGGAGGAGAAAAAATAAAGGAAGAGAAGTACTAAGCACACACACACACCTTCATCAGTGGATTCATCCACCCACCAAAACTGACTACTGTAGAAAGACAGAGCAATTGACCGTATCAGTGAGTTTAAGAGCTCAACTTATGAGCTCTTGTTTTACTGCCAAGGAGGATGGGGCTGACTGCAGAACACAGAGCTGGCTGCTGTGCAGCACATTGGCAACATCTATACACACCAATGGCAATCTCAATACAGGCACTGGAGGCTGCAAGGCATTCAAGCTGAATAAAAAAAATAAAATAAAATAAAGGAATGAGGAAGCACTGTATACCAATGAAGTGGTTAAGAAATAAGGAACGGTTGAAACATAACAGACTTTTGGCAATTACCACTTCGGAGAGCAACTAGGATCCTACAGAGATTTACACCTAAACACAGACTGCAGTCCACAGATTACCCCTCACAAAATGCTGATGAAAAGTGTGAATTCCTGGGAAACCAAGATATTTTATTAAAAAAATAAATAAATACATGAATGTTAGCAATAGCACAGACACGACAGCTGAAGGATTCCTTTGGTCAACAGTCATCATCAGTCACAGGTCAACAGGGATGCTCTCTCAGAGTCAGTTCATGCTGTTCGACAGGAGAGATGACCCGTAGCTCAAGCAATCACAAGCCAATCCTAACCATTTCTGATCACTTCCCAGGGACATGTCAAGAAACAACTAGAATTTGTTAATGGGGCTGCTGAGGCAGACAGATTTCAGAGGGTATTTGCACTCCAGCTGAAACCCGTTTCCACTCATTGGGTTTGTTTTCCAAGCTAATGAACAAATTTGGTAAGGAGGACTCCAGACTACCTAGACAAATAAAAACCTGACCTGTAATGCTAAAAATAAGCAGGAAACCTTTACAGGGTACAAAGAGAAGAGTAAAGCCAACTGGGAGCCTGCTTGAGCTGAACCATGCAAAGGAAATACTGGGGGCATCACTGTTACTATGCACTGCAGCTTCAAAAGAGGGAGAGAAAGGCAGGTACCTACACACTGAGGTTAAAGAGGATGTTTAGGAAAAAATAAGCAGGAACAAACACCAAAGCAAATTTTTTGCCTTCTGTTTCAATAAAGATAATAAAATAATACACTGAAAATGAGGACAGGATAATGGTTATTACCACATACAGTGTGGAAAAAAAATTAGACCATTTGCAATAAAGAAATAAGGGGATCTGGATAACCTCCACTCCACAACACTGAAATAATTGGCACACACAACAATGACAGATATGCCAAAAATCATTACAAGAGGGAGGGGGAAAGGAAGTAGTTTGGGAGAGAAGGAAAAGCAATCTTGGTGTTAGAAGTGCATAAGCATGACCTTGATAATACAAGATGTGAACAAAAGAAATCAAGGAAATGTAATTGAACAGTGAAAAGACAAGGCAAATTTGATTTTACCTGGGCAATTTATTCCTCAAAAAAAGGCTAATACAGTGAATTTAATCCAGAGTTAAAGCAAGAACTGATGCGATATCTCATGCAATAATATTTAAGGTACAGACCTATAACATTTTAAAGATGAACAAAGCACTGGCTTAAAGACAGACAATAAAAAGATATGCAGACAAAGAGATGGTACTGTGTTCCTTAGGTTTTGTGAGATCAGGGCTATTAAGTAATTTATGCAGTGACCATACAAAAATGCAGATATCCATTAATGACTTCTGGGAGACCAAAGTTTAGAAAATTCACTGTTCCTGAAAGCATCTCTCGGAAATTAGACAGTCTTTTGGGCTAGCTGAAGCAACACAAATGCAATGAAAATTAAGCATATAGAGTGAAAGACAATTATGAATAACAACTTCTGCTATGATCTGGGACCCATTAACAGGAGATGAAGGGGAGAAGGGAGCTGTCAGAGCATCAAAAGATCACAGGATCCTATTAGCCCTTTTAACAGCCATTTGATATCGATGCTTTTCAGTAGTTCTACATACAAAAGAAAAAAAAAGGTATTTTAAGTAGAAAACCAGGATTGATCAATTATATAAAGTGTCAGTAAACCACTATTTGTAATTTTATATATATAGTTGTGGCTACCTAGTCCAAAGCAAAACAAAACCACATGTCTTCCCCCAAAACCAATTTAACTGAAACAGGTGCAGAGAAGGCTACTCAAAAGATATAAAATAGATTTTCTCTATCCTGTAAGGGAAGCTAAAGCACTTGGGATGCTCTAGGTAGCAATTAAGTTCTGAAAGCAAGACAGCTCTGTAGGTATGTCTTGTGTAAAGCAGGGTGGACCTCAGAGGACAAGGAAGGCTTGTTTGGGGGGGGGAAGCAGAGGCTGGTCCCAGCGCAGAGGGTGGGAGTGCCTGTCAAACTAGCTGGGGCCCATAAGGAGCAAAAAAACCTGTTTGAAGACAGAATCTCAAACAGGTGAGGAACAAAGGCAACCCAGGCACTCTTGGTTTGAGGCTTCAGGTGTTCAGTCTGACCAATTTCCTAAGAGGCAGTTTCAAAGAAGGTTTGTTACTACACCACATGCTCTGTTATAGTAATTGAAATTCTGTACTGATAGCGTCTGCTGATTATCTGAGAGACAGAAAAAAAAAAGATTCCAACAACCCACTGCCTGGCTCAGGAGTGGAAGGGTTCCCACTGCCCCGAAGCAAGAGGTATTACTCCAGCTGGAAAGATGAAGGGCAAGCTGTACTTCAACATGAACGCAAACTTCAGCGGAATCTGCACTGCACCTCATTCATATTTTTACTGCTGTTTGAGTGAATCTTTCTGGGGTCAGACTTCAGTAGTTTAGGTATGGTCTGTTCCCGCACTTAGCTAGACATTTACGTTTAGTACATTCCCTAATATAACAGGGATGTAGAAAAAATGCCTCTGATCTTTTTTGCTGTCTCCCTAGGGCACAATACAGTTTATTCACTCTTTCAGTCTTTTTATTAAGGCTTTAAATTTGTTAGAACATGTGAGGAGAGGGAGCAAAAGGCCCATCTAGATTTAAACTTTTCTTCTTTACATGACTTTGGGGAAATTGTCCCCTTCAGCCCTCCATTCCCAAGTCAGCCGTACTTTAATAGTCCATTACAAGAAGAGAAACAAATCTCAATATTTACTTTTTGTTGAACTATCAGATAAACGCTGGGTCTATTTCTGTTCTATTCACATTCTCCCACAATTTCCATTACAAGGTATGCACTGAGCACTTTGACAAGAAGTTCCCCACTGCTAAACATCTCAGTGCTGGAAGAAAAAGGAAATATTTATTTAGGTTTTGGTTTCAAACAGAAATAAGTTTTCAAACTTAAACTGGAATTCCCCCCAACTTACCCCACCACAAAGCAGGCTCACACATTCTAGCAGCTCACAGACACAAACTCTAGATGTTGCAAAGTGAATTTGAATCCCGTTTTACTAGCAACACCTTTGGTTTGTTTAACTGTCCTGGACTACCAACGAAACCTACACTTCTTTCAGTTCTAACCACGCCATTTGGTCTGAAATGCCTCAAGGTAACGTTTGTTCTCTTCCTAGGTTTGCATGGCATCCAGCGAACAGGACCACCTGCACTAGGTGTAATGTACAAAATACAGTAGCATCTAAAATTAATTTTTAATCATTAAATTGTAAAGATATACATACATACACGTTACTTGTTTTCAAATTCTTGGCAAGCATAAGGCCTAAAAATGATATCTGTATGATATTTCAATAGAAATCATTTGCATGCCCTAAAATGATTGTTTTTCAGCAAATTTACATATTACTTTGCATGTACTATACCTCTAGTCTTACACTCTACTTGAAAGCATGATGGTACTCTGGCAAAGTTCAGCTTGCCATACCCTACAATATTTTGGAGTAGCTGCGTAGTTAGCTTTGAAAAAAGTTCCCTTCTTCAAATTGCGAATATGCCTGCACCCTATTTAAAAAATGAACTTCAGCTCTGCATCCTTAGTTGTTTTGAATTTTTTTTTGAGGAGGAGGAGGGTAGAAGTGTTTGTTTTTTAATATATTATGTAATGGTAAACTGTGGAAAAGAGTTTGTAGTTGTCCAAAAGCAGCAGGCTACTGTCAAGTCCAAAGCAGTAAGACGAACTATGAAAGGAGGAAAGTACACTTGCTTAGTGTAACTGATTCCGATTTTATCCCTGCTTGATGGTGACCTTACAGTCAACGAAAGGAAAAAAAAAAAAAAAACCAGAAAGAAGATAATGAAAGGAAGAATAAAGTGCAAAAGTTATATTAAGCCTACTTCAGCATTTTTTTTCTTTTCTCATTCTTTGCTATGTATACATGATGAGGTTGAAAAGCCCTGGCAAGACTGGTATATAAGAAAAGATATCACATGCATGTAAGAACCTGAAACTACAGTCCTAGAGTTAACATCCTGTTTTATTTCAGTTTATGTTCAAGTGTTGCTGTTTGCAGGTCATCAACCCATATGTCATGTTTCTGCTGTTCAAAACCTGATAAAGTAAGCAAGGATACAAGAAAAGCAGTTGGGTAGGACAAGCAGCTTTTTAAAAAAAAAAAAAAAAAAAAAAAGTCAAGACTTTTCACCTGCAGGGGAATTACTTTTTCTTTTTTCTTTGCTTTTAGTAGAAGCACTAGAAATATTTCATAAAACTTTCTTTATAGAGAGCAGCGGCTATTTTGCTGGTTTTTATGAAAGAAAAGCATAAATAAAGACAGTATACAACCTATTCAAAACTGTTCCGAGTATTTAGTATTTCTCTCTCACCAGCTTTCTCTGCCTCATAAGAATGTAGTTAGTCCCGCTTACAAGAGCTCTGTCCTTTCCTTTCCTTCCCTCCTGCATAGGAACATGTGGTTATTTTTGACAGCACATTAACACATTCTGTCTGCTATAAATCAATTTTGAAAATATACTACAGCAAGTTAATTTTGTTTGGGGATTATATGTAGGCAAAAGCAAACGTGACAACCACACACACACCAAAAATCAAAAAACTCTTCCTGAACGAAGTTACTGGTTTCTAATAGCAGTAGGAATAGAAGGAAAATTCACTTAATACGCTGAAAATGTTCTTAGAAAACTGATATATAAATTGTTCTGTTTAAATGCAAGAGGCTAAATATGGGGTTTATTACCACCAGTAGTTAAATATCAGTAGCATCTGAAACTCACTCTAAGCAAGCATTCCCACCACTTCTTCCACCAACATAATGGAGCATCCTCCAATTGATACCCATCTGGCACCTGTATGAATGGCTTCTACATCTCATGCACAAGAAACCATTTATATCCTTGGCCTTTTACTAATACAGGAAACTACTGTTCAGAGAGCCGGCAGGTTTGAGTTTCATCGCCAGGCTTAATGTGGATCTGGCTGGGTTCAACTTTTGGAAAGAGGCTGAAGGACAACCTACGGGTTGCAGGGAGAAGCACAAGAAAGTATGGGCACTGTGTGTCAGTAACAGCCTGGTGCACCAAGTGTTCATCATCCCTGCGGGAGCTTCGCCACAACCGTCCCCTTCTCGCTGCTGGAAGAAATGGTCAACGTGCAGTTCAGAGGGGTTTCAAACTGGCACTGTTATTTAACTGCATGCATTAAACTCCTGCACAGCATGCTTTTAAAACACATATGAAACACCTAGCTGTACTGCCAACAGCTTTTCCACACAATGTCGTGATTAGCAGCAATATCAGCTCCAGGAGCTACTGCCACCCCGCTGCATGGCCAGCCCCAACACCTCCTGTGCACAAGTTCATAGCAGGTGGTGGTACCACCCACTTCTGAGCTGGAGACGTGCTAGGGACCTTCACATCAGAGGAAAGGAACAACATCTCCGTTTCTAGCTCAAGCTAGCAACTCCATGAAAATAAGCCTGCTCATGGCAGCGCACTGGAGTTACCAGTAAAAAGGAACTTGTTCGGAAAACTATGATGTTGTTTAGGAAAAAAAAGAAAATAAGCTTTTAGGCACCAAGAATTTTATAATTCTGGGAACCTGAGATGTCCCACAATTCCGGGCTTTCTTGACCTGATCCACTCCTGAACTTTATTCATTGCCAAACAGCAAAAGGGAGATGCCAGGGAAGCTAGGGGAAGACCACCAAGGATGGTGGAAAGACCCATTAACATATGGGGTTGGGAGCCAAGACCCCTCTACTGCATCTGGGCACTTTCTGCTGCTGCTCCTGCTCCTAGCTCTGGGGAAGCCAGCAGGACCCAGTGCCAGCACGCTCTGTCCTCTAGAAAACATTGTCTCTGCTAAAGCCAAAGGTGTTAAGGAAAATAAGTTTCAAAAAGCACTGCCTCAAATCCAGAAACCTCACTGAGGATCCTCTGCCTTCCAGCCTGGACCCCCGTGGATGCACAGGTCCTTGGCTCCTGGCACACACAGTCACGCCCACACCAAAAAAAAGGTCAGATGGAGCTCTCGTGTGCCACCTGGGAAAGCCAAGTAACGCCAGGAATCCGACTGTTACTGGACTTGGGAGACAGTATCAACAAAAGAAACAACATCCTGTTATTGAACTTGCTGAGCATCTACCCTCTCAGTTTCACCTGATTAGCGTCACTGTTTTAACTAAATTATTCTCTGCAGGAAGGTTTTCTGGAGCCAAGCCCATAAAGCGATGATCCATGAAAAAACATTCGTACTGCTTCCTTTCCACAAATTATCTAAGTAGAGATTCTATCAGTCAAGGTTGGAAGAAACCCATCATACTTTTTCTTTCCTTTTATCAACACCCCCTCCCCCATTTAAAATACATAACCTCTCAATAATAGTGAGCAGTTTTCTTGCTTTTATGTATCTGGCACATACCAGCATTTGACTATGCTAAACAGAGTGCTTCCTCATGCATAAAGCATCTATTCTCTCCTCCTCGGCTCGTATGTGTGCTATCCAAACAACCTGAAGAGATGGGATGTTTAAATTTAAAAAAAAAAAAAATCACTCTCTGGAAGGCATAAAAAAAGGGGCTTTTTAAAGAGTGTTATCTGTTCCTGAAAAGCCGCCCAAAGTGTTGTGCTAGTTTTGCCTACCTTCCCTGGCCCAGCGTAACATTTCAGTATAGCATTAATTGAGGGCTGCAGTGATAACCCAGTAATCTCTCTGAAAGTTCTTCTAGAAAATAATTCCTACAGCAACAAAATATTAAGACATCCAAGATGCAAGTAATTCTAGCTTTACAGACATTTCAATTTATTCTGGCAGTTCACTTGTTCTCCTCCCCAGAAGCCAAGGACAAAGCTCCACCAACTCCAGGAGGAGCAGGACCCCTCTCAGTTGTTAGCCTCAACTCTATCTAACACTATTATCAGCAAATTGAATTAGACTTGACCGCTGACACTGCAACAACCTGGCACACAAAATGGCATCATGTGTTTGTGTTTGATGGCAGTGTTTCCCTCTTCCCTGCGCACTGCTCAGCCAGAGTACCTGCACTCCCTACGGCTGCTGCCCCAAAGGAACAGAGGCAACTCGAATGCTCCTTCTCTTCGGGTTTTACAAAAAAGGTTTAACTCCAATAACCAGTCATCTTACTGTTACTGAAGCCAGCTGGCAAAAACCCCAAAAAACCCCCAAAAACCCCCAATATAAATACACACATATAATATATATATAAGAATACATATATATTTATATATGTATAAAACATATAATATGTAGATTTTAATATGTATATATAAAATACATGAATATACCCTATATATATTTAATAAATAAATATACACGTATATAAAAATAAAGAGTCTCACTTTAACATATTACCTTCCTATTCCTGCCACAAACCTGTGGCTTTTTGGAAGTTCAAGATTTTCCTGAAGTGGAAGGTGTTTATATGGGATGCAACAGTCAAGAGAGTAAAAGCATTTGTAAAAAGGAAGCATACAATTGTGATTAAAGCACAAAACCTATAGTTAAGTAATAACTCATCTGTTCCCAGCTCTACTTTTTTTTTTTTTTTTAATTGTGTAAGTAAAGGACAAATGACGTTTTCCAGAAGCCCTACAGTAGACAGCTACTCATCCAGTACACGAATTTGTAAGAATTCAAGCATTAGTCTGCTTGAGCCTTCAAAAGCCTGAGACCATGGATATATTTAAAAAAAAAAAATAAATAAAAATTGAGACACAAAATGGCACATCCTACCCCTTGACTCATGACCTACACAACTCAGTTTATCATGGTCAGGGCTTTCCTCCTCTTCTTCCATCCTCACCTTCCAGCTAAAAATATGATAAAAAGATTCTGTTCCTCCAAATATTACATTCAACCCACAGTCAGGTTTTTAAGTTTAGTAAAGAATATTTTGCAAGCAGACAAAGGTCCCTCGACAGGTATCTGCCACAACAGATCTGTCAGGCACTTCAGGCCATGATAAACTACAGCCATTTCAGAACTAAGTCTTTAATAACGACCAGTTTCCTACTGACACAGCTACAAACAGAGCTTCTTGAACAGCCATAAACTGCGTGAAGATCTCTAAAGTGTTTTTAAAGTCTCATAAACACACTTATGTGCTATTAACAAAAATGTCAGTAATTCCCAGTATAGAGTACATATGTATATAAAGTATTTCTTTAGCATTAAGTCTTTTGCATGCCTGAGCAACAAGCCTCAATGTACCCTGCCACAGAGTCTCTCTCTGTTTTATACACATTGCAAAATGACGCACTTCTTTTGACCACAGTAAAAAGGTGACTACTTAAATTATTAGATGCTTAGCATTTCCCTATCAGCCCAAACAAACAACACCATGACTTTAATCTAAACACATGTAGCAATATTACTTTATGGAAGTTTTCACTTCCTCCAAGTAGCAGACATATGTTCACAAAACAGACTCCTCCAAATTTATACATGCATGCGGTCTCAAGCAGCCTGTACTCCCCACTAGAACAGGCTGACAAGATGCTCCTAAAAACATCGTGTCTTCGTCCTAAATTTTATACGTCAAAAAGTACCTGCTGAAGTAAATGGCTCTCTCATTGGAAACACAGAAAACAGTTGCGCTTATTAATGTGGTACCTTTAGAAATTTGTTCACTAACAGCAAAACAGAATAAAATTAGCTCTTCTTCCAGGATCAGGCAGTGAAAAAAAAAGCTTTATTTAAAGGCCAGGTATATTGTTCCAGCTAAGTGCAAGACACAAGACTTCAACTGATATTTACTTTGGCAACCTCACACAAATCAAGATCACCCATTCTGCCTTCAAAAAGGGACTTAGGACTGACCACGTTAATGAGACATTGTTCATTTCTAAGTATTCAATAGAAAGTCACAGATGAAAAGTATTTCAATTCCCCTTGGAAGGAAAGAAGCTTTTTGTGAAAGTTGGCAACATCCCTTTGCCTCTTCTCCAATTAAGAGAACAAACTAGATGGAGGAGAGGTAGAACTAGCTATACAAGAAACACCGAGCACAGAACAATCTGTGCTGTAACCTCTAATTGCAAGGACCAAACAACCTTTTTCTAACCAATGCACAATGAAACGGACAAAGCCACAAATAAAAAGCAAGGGTGTCTAAGAGTTGTACAGAGAAGACAAGACAAAAAGCTCTCAATTCCCCCACTCTGGAGATAAAAAGGGGGAAGGTTGTATACAGAGTGTACAGAAAACTGCTGCTAAAGAGGAAAAGCAACAACAACCAGTATCGCTCTCCCGTCCAGAAGAGAAGAGTGAGTTGGGACGAGCGAGGCAGCACCTTGCCTTGCCATTACGCCTGACGTGTTCTGGCACCCCGCAGCAGTGACCGACCAGCTCCAGCACACACCGTGCTTGCCACGGATGGCTCTGATATCTTTCCTGCTTTCCAAGCCGAACGTGCTTTCTGCTGCACTTCTCCATTTCCTAGGAGCTACTCCACAACCGATCACAACTCTGAATCTCAGGATTACAAACATTTCAAAGGCAGTTGTGTTAAATCTTCCTATCTTCTCCTATTTAAAAATCAGCGCTAATCACTACGTAGGCAGAGTAAGCTTTGGTAATCTTCATGCAAATGTATTCAGGTGTTTAATTCTTGGTGCAGGTCATAGAGATGGATGTTGTTTCCACGACTAGAGAATTTTCCTTGAGCTAATTGAAAACAGGCATATTTTAAGTAACGTACACTACTGCCAATAGTCTTGCAGGAAGGCAATGCAAGAATGATTTATGAGCTGTGAATATCACGTAAATCTGTCTTCAAGTAAAAGGATCATCTCTGCATAGAATAAATTTAAGTACTCAATTATCAATGCTCTTAATTTTACATACTTCCTAACTAAGCAAAAAAAGCCACAGCACACACTAGCCTTTCTCAAAGGTGGTCACACACCAGGTAAACAGGTATCAGTTAAAGCTAAACACAGCCAGAAAACCAACACTCAATTAAAACATTCTTTAATTAGATTACTTCATGCTTTTTCCAAGTCTTTTACCATCCCATTTTCACATCACCTTAGTGTTCACCACTTTGTGGCCCAAGGGGGAGGTAATAGTCAGTCAATCTCCCGGAAGCTGAAAGAGGTTTTTCATCTATAACAGCTGTTGTATACCTCCTCTTTCTCACTGCCTTTTCCAGCAAGCTTTTTTTTTTTTTTTTTAAATTTTAATTTAAGGCCTGCAATTTCTGCCTATTATACAGACGGGGGGGGGGGGAATCTTTTTTTTAAAGGAAATTTTCAAAAAACATCAAACACTTGAGCAACTATCGTGATTCCTGGTGAAAGTATGTTCCCCAAACAACTTGAGGCATGTGCAGTTTGCTTTCGTTTACCATTTGGGCGACAGCACTCTTGAGCATCTGGATCTCATTCCAGGTATCTTGTATCTATCACATAACAGATCTACTTCAAGTAAAGCTGAAGCTCTTCTCTCTGCAGATACTCACTGTCTCCTGGGCAGACGCAAGCTCTGACCACACTGAGCACAGTATATCCCTATTTGCATTACAGCAGGCAAGTTAGCATATATCAATGGCTGGGAATGCATTCAATGAGGAAATTGAATTTTTTTTTTTCTAGTGGAAAACCACACTCAATACTTTGATAACCATATTAAAATCTCAAAGGAAAAAAAAGAAAAAAAAGCTTCTGAATCTGGTGACCACTGAGTTAGTCAGACAGTGCTGCCCATGAAAAAACCCCTGGGTTTGTAAGTTCATTTTCCTAGTCCATGCCTAGTGGAAAATAGTTTAGTCCCCCAAGGTACAGAATATGCCTATATCCTTCACCAGCTCCTCCAAGGGACTTTGGAAGGCAATAGTGCTGCTTAGCCCTGGAAGCAGTCAAGTCAGAAAGCAGGAACATAAAGAAAGAAACATGGCATTCTTGGCAAGTTAGAGAAAAAAATGTATTTGTAAATGACGAATTTTGCATGCCCATTTTAACACATCAACAGTGGACCGTGCTGATGAATGTACTTAACATGGTGCCATATTTAAAGGTAACTCACCACAGAAGAAGATTACAAACTGCTTTCAGTGAGGATCTTTGGCAGCTGTCCCATAATTTGGCAGTAAATCGGGACAGTACGAAGATGAGGCATAGCTGAACGCAGCGACAAACAAACTATAGAGGCTCCACACAATACTACTATCGCTTCTTCACACGTCATTGTAAAAAGATTGCTTTTAGTTCTGCTGTAAACAAGGGTTCGACCCTTGGCATCGCATCTGGCTGAAGAGGAGTATTAACAATGCACTGAACACTCTCCAAGACCACAGCTCTTCATTTCAGCCCTCTACATTCAGCAACCATTCAAAAAGGATGCTTAAAGCACTTACAGGCTTGACAAAAATTAGCATTTGCATCTGAGGGGCAAATTTCAGAAGTCTCAGTACAAAACTTCAGTATTTGATAATTAAAAGCCATGTGTGTATGCATGCGCATAAATGAGGATGGCTCCAGGCAGAAATGGATGGATCTGCTTTTGAAATGCTGATCCTTCAGGACTTGATTTCAAAACTCTGGTTTTCCCCCAAAGCAATTAGAACAGCTAATTTGTAATTACATGCTCACTTTCAGTTTGATGATGGTGAGAAGTTACGCTAATCAGAGACCCAATCCTGCGCTCACCCGAGCACATACAGGACAGGAACAGAGGTCAATATACGCAGGTACAGCACAGGCAAAGGGACCAGCTCAGCACATTAATAGTGAAATAAGCTTCAGAACTGTAATTGCTATCCAAAACCTATTAATTTTGAAGGGATTCTTACAAATCCGTAATTACAGACAAGCAAATCCTAGGCATAAAGCAGTGAAAACTATATTCACGCAGTCCTAGAGGGAGCACTTTCAGCAGCATGGCTCATTAGAAAAGTATCGTTGCATTAAACACCAACACCAAAGACAAATGTGAATGCAATACCCCAGAGCCACACTGAAAACTGTATTACGGTAGTGAAGACATTAAGTATTTAATTTGATCCAGTATCCCTTTACAATGGAAGGCAATCAGAACCCAGTGATGGCATTTCCCATTGTTTTTCAGGTATCAAGTATAGCTCATTATGAAATCCTATTCTAGAAAAACCACACCATCTATACCATTCAACCTTATGAATATTCAGAGTTATCCTTACCACAGTGATTAGGAAGAGAATCCATTTATCCTTCTGCTGTCCAGTTACCTTAACATAAAACAACTGCAAACCTCAACAGTACTTGCTGCTGCTTTTTCTTCTGAAACTCTGCATTTCTTTAGCACAGCTCCATTGCAAAAGGAAGAAAGAAAACCACCTCAGATGTTTTGCTGGAAAAGGAATATAGCTATGAACAAAGGTTAAAACTGAAAACTTGAAACTGCTTAGCAGAGGTGTGGCTGCTGAAACCTGACATAGTTGCGTCACCAAGATTTTACTTTGGCAAACACAGCTTCCTGCATTAAAGCAAATCTTAGACAGAACTATCTTTTGTTCCAGCAATAAGCAATTATTGCACAGACGTGCTTTCAAGGTCACTAGCTGGAAGAGTAAACTACACCAGGATGTGTCAGTCATAAGTAATGTTTTAAAAAAGTTAACACCAAGCAACACATATTTAAAGCCTTTCACGCTTAGCAGGATGCAAAGTCCTTACTTCCTTCCAACTGACCACAAACAAACATGAACAAAAACATCCATAAAAAGAAGCAATCAATATTTCAGAGGTTCATATTCTTCTCTATTACACCTCATTTTTAACATTCTTTACAACCAAAACTATTTTTTATTACTTTGGAAAGTAAAACAAAATCAAATGTCTCATTTTAATGATTTTGGTAGAAGAAAATGTTGCCTTCAAAACAATTTTAAGAAGAGGAGAAAAAATATGAACCAGGAACTTTGTTCTCCTTTATATTAGGAACTCTAATGCAAATGTGTATTTGGAAAAGAAGCATTTTCACATTTGTTAACGTTCGGCTATGTAAGCTGTATCAATATTCTCCTTAAAAATAGAACAGCACTCTAATTACAAGTATTATTGTATTTCTATTAATAAAAACATATACATTTGACAAATGCAAAGTCAAAAGTTGCAACCATTCCTATAAATGCCACTTATTCTTTTCAGGAGGGCAATAAACACATTCAGATTACTATTGACAAACACAGGCATAAAGAAAACACCAAGAAAAGCCATTTTTAAAAACAGACATGATAGGCAAGAGTATAAAAAAAACCAACCACAAGTGCTTTAGAACAGATACAAAGCACCCTTCTTAAGGATGTAAAACAACTTCTATTTAGAATAAGGAGGAAGGTCATCCCACATTTGTCCGGCAGGGAGGTTTTACACCTTTCTTGAAATTGGCTGATGATGCCTGAAGTTAAATACAAGATAACAACTAGACCAACAACTGTATGTTCTCATACTGAAGGTCACCAGGTGTGTGGAAACTATTACTATGGGCTTTCCTACACAACTGTTGAAAACAGCAGTTTCTTTTACTTCATCTGTGCATTCATGTTTCAGTTACAGTAAACTGAACATTGCCAACCGCACACTGAGTGATAATGAAGCAAATGATGCAATTGCTGGTTTTTTTTTTTTCTTGCCTTTGACAAATATATGAGTTGTCACATCTAATGCTTTGGTAGGTTTAACTATATTTCAGGATGCACAATTATACTTCAGCTTTACTGTGCTTCAAAATATACAACACTACCCAAACATTACAAGATCATTTTTGGTAAGACACTGTTCACCAATGGTTATTGGATTGAAAAATGCCTTCAAAGCACCTAACACAGGAAAATCAGACTTGAATATCTCACTGGGCACACAGAGCTGAAGAAAACAACTTGAACTGTTAGATTTACTGCCTTCAGTGAACACATTCTCTCTCAACGTACATACACACACGAGCAATGATTAACTCCCGTAGTTCAATGCAAACAGTAATAAAAGGTGGGGTTTTTTTCTCCCCTAAGTAGAAAAGTTAGTTAAGCACCTTCCTTTTGCAAGCCTCAGAAACACGTATTGAGCTAACACTTCGACATGAGGCCTCCTCATGCCCCAGAAAGTACTTTACATCCGTAACATACAGACTTTGAGGTGTGGGGTTTCTACTTGAACACATCTGTGCAAGCAATTCACACATCAAGGATTTACACACACATACCTGGGTAAAAAATGTAACAAACCCAGTATAAATGCAATAGGCATATAAACTGATTTGCAGATGTGCTCTGTAACATGTAATGAAGGAGAGAAGAATACTTGTTAAGTGCATTATGAAGTTTAAAGCCCCTCTGAAAAAATATTTCATTCCATTTGATGCTTACTAATGGCAATTGGTTAGGACTTAAAGTGACCATCAAAAGAAAAGGTTATTTCATAATCACAAACTATAGAGCTCCCTGTGCCACAAGAGGTGGCCATGACCACGAGCCACCATCTGCACTAGATCTGATGGGTCTCCAGCATGATTTGCCAAAATACCCATGTCCTACAAATTCAGCTTATAATTTCTACATCATATTTTGAAACTGCACAAGAGATCTCAGAAATCTCAAGGAGCAACATGCTCAACCTGACATCAGCTAACTTATATTTCTCTTTAGTAAGAGAATAAAGAAGTCAAGAGTTGTATTTGACGACTTCAAGACTGACTCTATCGCACCAGCCTTTGCTCAACCCTCAGATTTTTATTTACATTTCTGAGATGGAAATTCACATGCTACAGGGCAGATCTCAACTCCTCACAAGTCTTTACCCTGTTGACAGCAGTGGCTGCAAAGTAGCTGAAATTGGGCAGATGAAGGCAACATGGCTCCAGCAGTCACTAGTGCTTGGAAGCACTTAAACTGCTAAGGCAGTTCAGTTTCCAGCCAGAGCAATTCCTGTTTAATTCTGTTTATATTCACAGAGTTAAGAGCCCACAACATCTCCATTGATGCTACAGCCTCGTACCAACCTCCTGAAAGTGGGAGAGAAGATACTCGTTTGTTCGTAAGACAAATTGTTCCTGATGATTTTCCCAAGCAAAAGTCGAGCAACGTACAAATCAAAGCATTTGATTTTTTTGGTTTTGTTTTGTTTTGTTTTAAAAAAGGACGTAAATGAATCTTCCTCCCATCTCAGGAGGACCTGATGCACACTGAGGTCACAAGCTGCCCATGCAGTAGGACTGTACTTCAGAAAAAAAAGTTTTCAATCTGGTCAGACTACTGGTGAATCTAACCTACACCATGTTTCTAAAAATAGACAGCATTTGCTTCTCCATTTATGTTAGTAACACATTCAGAGATGCTTTCTTCCAGAGGGGAAAAAAAGCAAAACACCCCACACCTCTGAAATGTGCTTATGCCTAAAAACATGATAATTCTACACTTTTCTAAAACCAGATTATTTACTGTAACACCTCCTTCTTGCTGCTCATACAAATGTCTAAATCATCTCAATTCTCAGGAGAGTTCTCAGCTTCAGTAGCCTCTGAAGGAGATGTGTTTTTCAATGTAAACACTAATTCTATGAGACCAAGGATAAAGAAACAAGAGTGGGTGGGAGTATTTCCTTTTCCTTGGATTTAGTTTCGCTGAGCGTTCATTGTTCACAGGAGATGTTCTACCTTTCCATTGCCTCATATGCTTCCCCCACCCCCTTTTTTTTGATCCCTTGGAGACAAGCACTAAGATAAAGCAATCTATTTTCTTCCGTGTACTTAAAATTTGGTTGCCCAATTCTGGATTTAGAATCTAAATCAAGGTCCTCTTATCTGGAAACTCATGTCTGTCCTGCCCCCCTTCCTTCACAAATTAAGACAGTAATTAAGCCTCTGTAAATCCTCTTAGTCCAATGTGCTATCCTTGTCTCCTCATTGCTCACTCATGCTGCTTCATCAGGTTACTCTGTTTTTTCTCATAAACCTGCCTAGTCTTAACCAAATTAAATAACTGACTATTCTTATACAACTTTCGCCATTTCACCGTGTTGCTCACACCAACAGTGAAACGCACGTTTGGAACAGAGCAACCCCTGTCATCCTTAATTTCTACCAGAATTCTTTGGCATATCCAACTGCTTCAACACACCAGCTTTTTTATTTAACATCCTAAAGCCTGACAATAATTCATTCTTATTAACAAGACAAAAAAAACAAAATCCCCACAGAACTAGAGTACTTACCACCACAGTTCCACCTATTTTTTTCCTTCAACCATCTATTGGAGATGGAACTCTTTCACTTACTTCCTATTTTTGTAAGGTGACACATCACCAAGTAGACCATCTGCTTCACAGACTTATCACCCCTCTGATTTCCTTTCCATGCATTTGTCTGATGTATTTTATGGCTTTCTGTATTGGTTTTGCTAGGGTTGAATTCTTCTTTTCTGAAGGGCCTCTGTTGACTCAGCCTCAGTGTATCATTCTGTCTTCTGGCCTCCCTTCTGTATTATTTTTCCCCCCGTCCCCCCTCCAGACATATGTATCCTTTCCAAGACCAGACGTTACTTAAACTTTTGTGACCTAAATTTATTCAAGTTTCTTTGCTTCCCCAGTCAAATTATTGATGGCACACTTCTGTCCGAAGGGGTAGGAGGGCAGGAATTAAATCCTTCCTCCACAGATTCAGTGGGGCTGTTTGGGCATAGCATTAGTTACCACTTCAGGGCTATGACTTCAGCAGTACTCTTGCACATTATATTTAGGAAAATATCTAGAAAAACCTCTCATATGTAAAAAAGACAAATATCATGGCTTAGTTTCCTTTGTCTATCACAAAGATTTTCAAAACATTTTTGACTCTGAGCTAATCTGCTTTCACTTTAAATAAGTAAAGGGGTTGAAGACAGAAGATTAAGACCTTTCTGAAATTGATTTTTTTTTTTTTTTCCAGATCACAGCTGGCATGTCGAAGTTTAAATAATTGCGACTGATGTAGCAGAACTTGGCCAACCCCAATCAGCTGCCTCTGTACTTACTGCATACGAAAGGCAGGCATTCAAAACTGCAGGAACCTGTCAAAGCGTGGTGCACAGCTTAGCTCATCTTTCCAGATCAGTAAGTACTACAGAAATCCAGTAAATGCCTTTTAATGCAGGATTGTATAAAATAGGTCTTGTACTGGCAAAAAAAATCCTCCTCCTTCATACTCAGAGTGATAAGAAACACAGAGCAGCAAAACACAAAAAGGAATAGTGTCATTCAAAAGTAAGAGACTTAAAATCCTATGGCTAACCAGAATAAAGTATGAGAAAATGTTCCATTTACCTTAAGCGAAGAAAAACCCAACACCAAAAACCCTAAGGTACACAACTCTAATTATACCTCTGACACTATCTGTATCAGTAATTAGTTAAGGCTGGGAACATTCATTGTGTAGATAGAAGTTATTTATTTATTTTTAAAAGACCTTGCACTCTATATAAATAAATAGAGGTAAAGAGCAATGGGCTCGTGATTAAGCCCCTTATAATACAATTTGGTGTAATATGCAAGCCACAAAAAATTCAAATGTTGATTTATATTTATTTAATTTTAACTGTAGACTAGTAAAGTTCATCAGAATGTCAACAGTCAATTAGGAACGGTATCATTTCTACTCTGCATTTATATGGATTTATTTTTTTTTAAATACAGCAGCATTTTAATACAGTTTAACAGAGAATTGTAACTTCAGACTCCCACACATGGCAATACCTGGAAACCTTTAATTATCTAGAGACAAAAATCAATATTGCACTTACGTCTGTTCTGTGAAATACACTCAGGTTCAAATTTTGATTCGAGTAGAGAAAATAATTATCGTAAAATAGCCTCGGTCTGTTGTCTGAATTGACTTTGTTAGCCATACCAGAGTGTTTTACAAAAGCACAAACAGAAATGTCAGCTTTTTATGCAAGTTTTGAAAGCATACACACCTCCTTCTTAAGAAACAAAGACATACAAACAAACAAATCACCTTATTGAGGATGAGTTTCTTTTTAACATTTTAGAGGGTAAAGACCTTGTTTCATGCCTAACTATTCCCTGGTTCTGGAACCATGAACAAGCCATCTGGGTAGAAGTGCCATTTTCTGCACTGTGCCTCCTCTGTAGTATTATAATCGTACTCTAAAGCATTTTATTCAGCTGCTTAATTTTTCTCTTCCAAGTTAAATGTAATCCTGCTTTTTCAAGCACACATACTATACAATTCAGTACCTCCCCAGTAACATGCAGTACAGACTATCACCACTGTCACTGATGCTTTTTAAATGTAATCCGATACTGCAAGATATATTTGCAGTGTGTTTCCAACAGACGGGTCACTCAAGTCAGATGAGTTTAGGCATTTGTACGCATTGTTATTTCCACTGCTGCTGTCCCAAGAAACGCCAGATGAAGATCAGAGCAATAAGCACTGGACAGACAAAAGGACCTGGGGAGTTTACAGATAAGGTTTACAGCCAGCTGCCCTCTGCTTTAGAGGAAACGGGAGAAGGACCAGAGCGAGCAGCAACGTACCACACACACTACACAAGGTCCAGCTAAAGGGATAGATGCCTCAGAAGGGAAATACACAAATTCAAGTATGCTGTTTCCAAGCAGGTAAGTGACTATCTTAATAGATATGGATTACATTTTCATTGCTTTTTCTTCTTAACAATGCCATTATGTTTACTTTACACTTCAAAAAAAAAAAAATCACAAGTGAGAAACAGAGCAGAAAATAAATAAAAGCCTCAAACGTTAGAGCTGACAGTTCATTTGTGAAAGTTATAGTTTAATCTCACATCGCCAAGCTAAGCTTCAAACGTTTAGGTCAACAGCTACTTAGCCTACTGGAAAAACCATTTATGCTCTTTTTTTAAATATCAGCTATATTGAAGCAAAACACAAAACTCACCAAAGCAGAGAACAAAAATATTATTCTACAACTAAAGCAAAACAGAAAAGAGGAATGTGTAGTTATTTTTAAGCACCTCTGTGGATGCTGTACAAGATATTTCATACTACAGTTCCTTTAGTCAACTTATGAGCAAGTACATGCAGTAATGCATAATCAGTATTTGAGGAAGGACACATTCATTGCTGAATCTCCAGAAGTTGCAATCAAGAGATTCTGGCTCTAAGCACACAGAATTCAGGAGACATGATTTCAGACCAGTCCTGTTACAGCAAGTTAAAATAAAAAAGCTCACAGTCTTTCTATTAAATGGGTTCATTTTGCCCCACTACCAATATAAAAAGGTACTAGAAGCTGTATTTCAGTATTGACTCAAGCATCAACAAGTGCCACAATCTGTTCAACTTGGAAAAGTTACAGTAACTGATTTTTTTACAAGCTCTTTCTTCCCTAAACAGCAAGCTGAGGGTTAGAAGTACTTCAGTGTCAGAGGGATCTCCCGCATCCTGTACCCAGTTCCTTAACTTTATTTTGTCCTGCCCTGTAAACAGGCAATAAGAGTGCATCATTTCCAAAGTAAGCAATACAGTAAGCCTTCACTTCCCGGAACTCCAGAACTGCCAAAACACCCATATATTATTTCACTTGTAAAAAAAACAACCAAACAAACAAACAAACAAAAAAAAAACCCCCAAAAAACCACACCAAGCCTTCCCCCATTCCCCAAAAAAAACCTTTTCATATTACACATCCATTCTCCAATTCTCTTCCCTGGGGAACAAAGAAACTGAAGAAAGTACATGGACACCTAAACAACCTTTTCAGAAAGCACTTATTTAATCAGACCAGGGCTCATGCCAAATCAATCAAATTCAGAATACTGTATTTTAGGTAAAGCTAACACTGCCTCTTCTTTTCCATGTAAACAAACCACTAGCCTTTTCATTCAGGGACAAACTTCAAACAAACTTGTTTTGCCCCGAGACTTTTAAAGTTACCTCTTACTTGCACCATTTGATAATATTTACAGATTCTTTCCTTTCCTTAGTGCAATTTAATCTGCACCTGAAGTGCAGATCCTCCTGAATTTAGAACAATACATAAAAAGGGATGAGTTATTTTATAAATGGTGAACACAGCTTTCTCCATATGAACTATTTATGTGTATGTACATGGGGCGGGGGTGTTTGTTCAAGGAAGTTAAACTTCTCGGTAGTCTTCAGAGAATCAGCTGAAGGAGACATGTTCTTGCACAATACATTATTTTAAGCTTGCTGAAAGCTGATGCAACACACGAATGCACATCTTTATTATTTTTAGCATGGGGATCCACCTCCCTGCTGCCCCAAGCTACACCAAGGGAATATTAAAATAATCTTCCAGTAAGGAAGAATTCTGCATGCTTACTAGACAGATCATTATCACTGCCCTTACAGTACATGCTAATAGTACTTGGCTACAGATGGTTAAACAAATACATTCAGAGACTCGCCATCCGAATTTCAAGCCACAGAGTGAAATTCATATTTTATAAATATTTAAGTGAAAGTAAAAATGGTAAGGCTTATCATAGCTGTCACAGCTTCGTGCAACTGAATCAATTAACAATAGAAAAACTTAAGCCAATACAGATATGGGAAACTTGCAATTACTCACAAACGCCTAACTGGAACAGACTGCAATGTAATTTCCCAGCTCCTGGAGCAAGTGTCTACGTGATCTCACCAAATCCCACCAACTAAGAGGAAAAAGCTGTTGGTCCCTGCCAGCAAGGTGCTTTACGCATCTGCCTGCACCTGGGGGAAATAGGAAAATGGAGCAGCCAAGCCAGGGGAGCAGAGGGATGGAGTACAGCGAGAGATGGGAAGGGAGAAAAGGCCAATGCATTACACCAAGGGAGATTTCCAGTTCTTCAGTTCTGATGCTACAAAGTATTATTTGTATATCTGAATTTTTTTTATATGTAGACATACATATATACGCACACAGAGCAGATCAAACTTCAGACAGCACCTTAAATCTGCAAAGGGGAAAAAACATTCAGGAAAGCAGTGGGAACTTCTGCATTTCTCTTTTGCTTTGTGGTAAAAGTGACTGAACTGTCTGATCAGATGAATCTTGGGGACTGATCATACAGAAATCAGTGAATAGATGTCTTAAATTGCCTTTAATTTCAGCTCCAACCTTGGTTTTAATTCCATTTAGTCTTTCATTTTAACTCTAGCTATGCTCCTGTTTCTTCTGACAGTTTCTGGACATCCCTTGATGTAATCCACAGAAAAAAAGAAAATAGTATTTTTCCATTGTAGGCTTTCTGCCCCCTGTAGAAGTGAAGTTTCTTCTTCCTGTTCTACCACAATGTTCGCTGAACGTAAAATGTAATACTGTTATGGACTGAACACCAGCTCCAGATCTGCTGCATCCATACAAGAGAAAACCTTAAGAGCTCCGGCATTACAGAATTGGCTTTAGGCAATCTTGGATAAGACCACTGCATAACAGGAAAGTAGCAAATCTTACTCCAAAACAGCACACAAACTTTTCTTTTCTGTTTCAGCAACTCATAACAAAGACAAGCTCAAAATTTGTGTTAATTTTTTCACCAGCTTTCTTCCTGACAAGGTATTAAAGTCTGATGTTTTCAGAGCTGAAGTGCTTTAGTTAGAATCCACTGCCTTATACTGCTGAAACCACAGAATTCACTGAAATTATGCAAAGCTTTGAATAAAAACAAAAAAAACCTTATCTACAAGAACAGTAGCTACTAAAAAAAACAAACAGAAAGCTACATCACAGCCTCAAAAAACTAGTCGTACATAATCAGAACCATCCTCTGAGATACTAGGGTGTTTCTGAAGGACCACAATAAAAGCTTCTAGCAATTATCTTTCTCAAAACTGCTACTACGATTTAAACCTACTGAACTGACAAAGAGAGTACAATATTTATACCACGTTGTTTATTGCCTCAGCGGGAAAAAAAATATATCAAAAAGATTAGTGAAAGAGCAAAACTTTTACATCATCATCTGATAACATGCTCTACACAGTATCATATACACAAGCTACAGGTGTATTTTCACATCTAAATTTTCATTAAAGACCTCTATTTAGCATGAATGTGATGCTGTCAGCAAAAACCTAAGCTCTCAAGCTAACAGTGCCCTCTTAACTACATTTCTGTCTTAAAAAAATAATGTATAAAACCCCACAGGCAACCCGATAAAGTTTCTTCCTCTAAAATTTCTTACAAAGCTGCTGAAAAATTGCAAGTTTTGCATCCCATCGCCACCGTTGGTTCATGAAGTTGAACTCCTCTGTCTGTACTTAATCCCACTAGCCTCATCTAACAAATTTACAGATAAGGGTCAGATTTTTATCCCAAGTGGTTTGTACTTATTTCTAATAGCACAAAAGACAAATTAACCAAAAGCTCAACACGAGTGTTCCTCAAACTGACGCAGCTGCAAAGTAATGACTAGTAATTATTAGAATAGCAATTATATTCTCCAAAATGAACTTGATTTTTAGATGTCAATCAGATTGACAGACCAAGAAGTTTTAAACACCTTTATAACTGCAAATCATGAGTTATACCTAGGGGCACATGTACCTGATGATCAACAGAACTACTTAAAAGTTAGTGGTCTCCAAACTACAGTTACTGACTTGTGCCAGAAACAAAGATTGCACATTATCTTGACTAAGTCACTACAAAGATCAAGATCTCCAGTGATTGTATATAGAGAAAACAGAATAAACAATTTCTGCCTGCAGCACCATAAGGGAAATTCCTAATTGTACATGTGCTTTTCCCTCTGAAAACCCTGCCCCATTTTGCCCCAAACCCAAGTCCTCTCTTGCTGCAACAGCAGTTAAAGGTGAACTTGCAGCTCCTTCTAGCAGATACAGTTCGCTGCCCAATCCTACATTCAACCACGGCAAGACGGGCTTCAGGCAACACGTAGAGAGGGGAAAAAAAACCAAACAAAAAAATCACTCCCTTTCCACTGTCAACAATGAAAAGAAATAATGGTTTTAAAAAAAAAAAAAAAAAAAAAAAAATCACACAAATCACACATCTTCCATTAGATAAACTAGGCTGAAAGTTGATAGCTCTCACTTTTTCCCTGTATTTGACAGCAGATTATTTTTAGGAGAGTGACTACTCCTCAAGGTATGGTGAACAGGCTTCTACTCAAAACTGAAGGCATTCTCTCTATTATAAGTACTCCTGCTGGCATCAATCTATATGTCCAGCACCTTAAGCAACAGATCATGATTTTATTCTGTGCTTCCAGCAAACTCGAGTGTTTAAGAATAAAAGGTCAATGCATCTCCAGCCTCCTTTATATTTGACAAGTCAGTATCTCTAGTACCATGCACAGCTGTGTAAATTCATACCTGGCATTTTTTCCAAATTCACTGCAAGAATTCTTAGGATTTGGGGTTTTTTTTGTTTTGTTTTTAAAAAAAGCTATTTGGAGAGAAAGTGTTACACAGTTTTATTATAACCTTCAAGCAAATTGTATCAACATTTAGGACAAAACCACTCATACGCAAATTTTCGATAACAATTTTTTCCTCATTTCCAGAACACTAGCTCTGATCTCTGCCACCAAATTTTATTTTGTGGGTGATGTTTTGACCATTAAATTTAATAATACAAGTCAGTTGTGACATAATAAAAATGAATGTTCATTCATCAAGATGCCTCATAGAAGAGATTTTCCATAGATCCACCTAATTAATCTACCAAACGCTTGTCCGCTTGCAAAGTCAACATACTTGTGTATCTTTTGACAATTGAAGCTGCTTGGCTTAGTGAAAAGGCATGCAAATACACCTTTGTTATTGTGCAAACTTTTCCAAGTCCAAAAAAAAAAAAAAAAAAAAAAAAAAAAGGAAAAAACGTGTAAGTAATAATGGATCTAGTGAGGTTAGCAAAATGAATGTACTAAGGCATGATGTAAGATTTACGTGAATTATGCACAGCTATGTGTATATATTTGAAATACAAGATACTCATTTGAACACACGTGCCTGTCAACGCGGCAGATTGCGGTGGGATCTAGTTAGTTTGCCGAGGAGGGGAAGGGGATGGAGAGGGAGGCGTCAAGGAGGAAAAGCAGGAACAGAGGTATAAAATCCCTGCAATCAAGACAACACAGGACTTCCATACAAATCCTCCCTTAAAACAGGACTGTTGGACTGAAGTCTTCCAGCACTAAGTTGCTGTGCAACATTGGAAACCCTGCCTCTGCCCAGAGAGCATTTTCCCCAATTTGCAACCCCATTCCTCACATTCATATGGTGGGAAAATGCTCCCCAAAGCTCATGGACATCAGCTGTTCCCAAGCTGGAAACATGTTCTCCCATCCCTGTTTTCTGCCTAGCAAGTTCACAGCTCCATGGTGTTCAGCTGTGACTTCCTAACACCCACTGAGGTTGTCTCACTGTGTGGGAAAATAATCCCCCCACACCACGCTCCAGTCAAACCCTGCCCATTGATGCATTTCACAGCTCGGATGAGCCCAGGTGCTTCAGGACAGCCATGCTTAGACCTTGAGATTATCCAAACCAAACCCAAGTTTGTTTTCAGATGAAGAATAATTTACAAAGCAAATTCCGACTAACAATAATTTGCCACCACCTCAGGAAAAGTCTCTCCCAAATCTTAAAGAAAAAAAAAGAAAAAAGTCATACATAAAGATGACTTTAAAACTTCAGTGATTTTTAAAGCAAAAATTATTTAAAAATAGTTCCAATATGCTGAACCTTCCTGATACTTTGCGGTTTTACCATCAAGTATTTCCCTTAAAACCTTCCTCAATTGCTTTTCCTATAAAGGTCCTCAACACGCAACCAGTGCAATAAAGCTCAAATAATCACTTTGAATATACCACTTTCAACATGAATATAGACTGCTTTAAAAAAAAAAAAAAAAAAAAAATCATTCCTCTGCTGGACTCTGTCCTTTTCACAAATAATTCCCAATTCCTTCTTAAAAACAAAGATGCATTTTTAGAAGTCTACAATACAAACAATTTCTGTTCCACTGTTCAGCTTTCCACTAATCTGTTTGTTAAATTTGCATTTCCAAAATGTAAGGATTGGGTGAGAGAAGACGACACATGATAATTTTTAGAAGCCGGGTGAAAAACCAGCTGGATCATCAGGCTTCAAATGCAGTCATTGTGGTCTAATGGTTCTGGTCCAACTGTCAATGCTTCTAGTCTAATGGTCCAACTGGGGATTAATTTCAACTGGTGTCCCTCATGGGTCAGTACCAAGGTCAATACTGCTTCATCTGGTCAACGGGGGGGCACACCTTCATCCTATTTGTGGATGACACCAAACTGGGGGAGGACTGAAGTGGTGGAGCATAGGGCTGCCACTCTCCAGCATCAGGACAAACTGGAAGACTGGCTTGACAGAAGCCTTGCAATATTCAGCAAAGACAAATACAAAGTCTTGCAGGAGTGCCAGGATAACCCCACGCAGCAGCGTGGTCTAGGGTGACCAGCAGAAAGGAGCTGGGGATCCAGGTGGACAAACTGAGCAGGGGTCAGCAGGGCACCCTTACAGCAACCAAGGCTGACCACACGCTGGGCTGTATGAGCAGAAGCGCAGCCGACAGGTTGGCAGAAATGATTATTCCCTTCTTGGTGGCAGCTAGACAGATGTCCAGTGTGGGGTCCCTCAGTGCAGCGGAGACTGACCAACTGCAGAGCGCCTAGTGGAGGGCCATGAATATGGTAAGGAGGGTGCAGCACATCAGGTATGACCACAGGCTGTGAGAACTAGGCTCGTTCAGCCTAGAGAAAAGCCAAAGTGGGATCCAATTCTACTCTTCATTACCTTGGGCGCAAGGGGCTACAGAGAAAAGCACGCCAAACTCTCTTCAGAGGTGCAAAGGGAAGGGGCATGCATGAGGCAACCATCATAAATTGCAACAAGGGAAACTCCAGCTCAGCAACCTGTTTTAGCTCTTAACCACTCTCAATCCAGATTTTTTTATTTTTGCTTTGTACCCAGAGTTGTAGCCTTTCCCTCCTTGGAGATATTCAAAACTCAACTGGAACAAGACCCCAAGTAACACAATCCGTCTTTGAAGCCAGCACTGCTGGGGCTGGGGGGTGTTGGACCGGATGACCTCCAGTGGTTCCAACCCACATTTTTCAGTGATTCTATGATCTATTCTAGGAGGGCATGCATGGTATAGGATTACAAATGTAATATACCAGCAAGCCAAAATGCACTGCCAGCCAAACTGCAAGAATAGAAGATACTACTCTGAAGTCCTTTGACATACCCTTGTCAGCAGATGCTCCAAAATGCTGGGTCAAAACTCATTGGAAAGGGCAAGTTAAAAAAAAAAAAAAAAAATCCAGAAATGCAAACACACAGTTTTTCCAACATATCTGTACATAAGGACTTCTACCTTCAATACAGCAAATCATATCTTTTTGTGGCTCACCCTTGAGCAACAGACACAGGCAGCACATGCTGGTAGCATAGACTTGGCTTGAAGGGGAACAAACATCAGGGACAAAAGATAAGTGTTCTGAAATGGAAATTTTCTTTTTTAAGATGCCTTCCGCTGGTTTACTCCCAGTAGAACCTACTCTGAAGTCACAATTCAATGACTGATTTATCCATGTGTTTGAACAAATGTCACTTATTAAATATGTACATATTCCCCATTTGGTCTCAGTCAGAGGTACTTCACTGCAGAACATCTTGAGAAAAACTTCAGGAAGAAACTTGTTTAAATAGAAGCATCTGATAGCTAGCCAAAGTCACAATAAAAAGTCTGTAACAAACAGCCCAGGGAAAATAGATTTTCTGTAACACAGCTGATACAACAAACAATCCTCCAATACAAATGTCCTCCTGGTGTCTCACAGAGCCAGTATGGCTACGTTCGGGAATTGAGAGCACTGGACATGCTGGGCCAGAAATTCAGCTGATGTTAATCCACAGAACCCCATCAAGGAGAGTGGATCTAGCCTGCTATGCTTTTGTTGTATGTGTTGAAAAAACTTCAGTAAAGTCTGTTGGGATAACTTTAATTTATGTTGGTGGACAGTCCTCACAACAGAAAGCCTGCTAAGGCGAATAGGGTAAGAGATTGGTTGTTTCAATGTCTGACAGTTTAAGTTGGGAGTGGACGGAAGCATACCACGTTTTTTAAGAACGTGAAACCAGTCTACTCTACACACAGAATATAGAAGTAATTGCTGCTTTTTGCTAATAAATATGATTAAGATACTGTGTGTCTAAAGTCCATGTTAGCTTTAGGAGACTAACTGAGATGTACTATGAAAACTGGAATCTGGCCACAATTTAGGTTTCCTAGCAAGGTGATACAAGTAAGAGGAACCTACCCTGGTGAAAAATTTAGGTTGTCAGTAGAACCTGCAGACAAGATGAGAGCCAGTAATAAGTTGGCTCCCACACACACTGATCTTCCTGCTTCCTGTAATTACAAGGACACAGCTCATCTACTCTACGGAAAAGGCTATTTTCATTTGAAAACTACTATTTTGAAGAATTTTGTTTTCACTTGGGGACTGCGAATTTCAGGGGTTTAATAGGGTACTGTTAACTGTGGATAGGAAATGCTGATAGCCCAGGGGAGGGGGGAGGGGGGAAGAAGGGAGATAAAAGAAAAACAGGCTTGTCCAACACTACAGCACCAAAAAAAAATACTCACTCCATGTTGCTTGAAGTTGTGGGCATTGGCAAACAAGAAGCCCACAAGCAAATCAAGGAGACTGAGGTGACCAGACTTGGGTGAAAGTAAAGTTAGAATACTGGAGAATTTATGCTCTAAAAGGTCTGTAATTAAAAAGTGAGAGGTTGAGACACGTTGCAGAGAGGGTACTCAACCATTAGTGAGAATGTCAATTCTGACATGTGGAAAACATAGCCTCCATAGTAACAGCTTCTGCGTGATATGTACAAAAAGTTACTGAGCTGGGTGCAATTTATATAAGCATACATGTAAGAAAAGGAAAAGAAAAAAAAAATCACTAAAGGAATGGAAAAGAGGGGAAAAATTATTTTGGTAGAACACTCTCCATTTTGCTTGCCAAAATGCTAAGTCTTCCAAGACATCTGATGAAAGGAATACATTCAAATGTGCTGAATAGGTACTGCAGGAATGCCGTCAAAAACACAGGAAAGATGTTAAATGCTAGACTCCTCACCATTCTTGCCAAGTTGCAAATTAAGACTTTGAGCATGCATCACATAGATGCAAAGCAAAACCACCTACATCAGCAACGTAAGCAATGTGTAAATATACATTAATTCCAACAGGTTTTGCTAGCTCCCTGGTTGCAAAGAAATAAACGCAAAAATAACCCAACTAACATAAGTCTGCAAATCAGCTAACAAGCAGAGAATAAGCCCTATATGAACAGATATAAGGGAAAGAAAAAAAAACCCTTGGAACACTAAAACCCTTCCTGAGAGCAAGTGTGGCAGAGCTTGATCAGTGACTGAAGATGCCAACACTTACCAGTTTCTAAATTCCTGTCTGCTAGCTTGTCAAGTGTCATTTACGGAAATGCGGTCTGAGTGAACGAGACACACTTCATGACTCAAGATAGCGTGGCATCAGAAATTCAGGATTTAAATAGATACATCTGGTTAACCCATTTAGAAAATAGAGAAAAACTGAATAACCACTTAGGCATTTGAAGAAAGTATGTAGTTGCATCTAATATTGGTATCATGGTTCATTAAACTAGGGAGGTTATACAGATTAGAGGTTTACATGTGTCTACTAAAAATATCAAGAAAACTTAATTGTACAATTGCACTCTTTTGTCCCCACTGGTCTCTTTATGTCACTCAAGATCTTCTTATTTGGACAATTAAAGTAATCAGATTAGACCACCAGAAAAAGTTGGAGAAACCACTGTCTAATCCAGTTAGGGAAACAAAAACCTGAAACATTTCACAGTACATTTCTATATATTTAAGGATTTTAACCTGAGAACACCTACCTACGGGTAATTTTTAAACAGTTACAACTCCTCATTAGCAGTTTTACTCGGGTAAATCAACTTTTTGCAGAATCAAGAACATGCCTACCATTTTCCTCTTCAGAGGTCTCAAACTAAAAATTTCAAACCCACCCATACAGAAAGAGCAAAGTAATCAAAAGGTGCCTTTCAGACCAAATATTTATAAATATATCTGTGCCAAAAGCTGTAGCATGTTTTTGAGTAATCCAGAGAAACTTCTCTATCAAGAAATTAGCTGTATCACAAACTTTTGTCATTTAACAATACTCTAGATTTTTATGCAATGCATCACCTTAACTTTCAACACATTTTGGTTATTGCAATCGCCAGTGGCAACCCAGACTATAAAGAAGTGAGACTACACACTATTTGCATAGCAAAAAAATTACTACATATTGAAAAAATCCATCCTTTCCTAACAAATTTTGCTCTGCAGGACAGGACAGCATGGATCTCATACTTGTAACAATATTTGGTACTTCTTCAATTAATCTTTACTTCTTAAAGTAAGTAAAAGTCACCTCTGCCATCTCCCTTTAGGAATGCATTGACAATGTTTTGTAATAGCTCCTAATCCATCCTCTCCTCCACACATCTTCAGTTTTACGTAGATTAATGTAGTATATTAATTGAATGTTTAATGGTTTGCTTAGAGATATAATGCTGTCTTTTGTCTTCTGCTAGCCCACATTTCACTAGAAGGAACACTGTTTGTTTGCGTGGAAGGATACACTGGGGGAGGCAACCGCACCTCCCATTATAGCATCCCCTTTTTCCAAATCTTAATTCCTCATAGCTCCAGCGAATTACTTCTACATGGGCCTGTTCTCTTCATGCCCAATTTCTACCTAAAGGCAATTTCTGTAGAAAGACTAAATGTAACCGATTCAGCCATTTTTTGTTTAAGCTGTCTATGTACCCACCCCACAGCACCTTCCCTATGCTCCGCACAGAAAATTGGTGCCAACATAACTGAGCAATCTACGCATTTCTGCTCCAAAACACAGTTTCTATCGTAAGTTACTCCAAGACCTTAGGTGCACACACGCACCACTAGCCTCCCATCCCTTGCAAGGGCACATGCTGGGAGATTTTGTCAGCTTGCAACAGTTTTGCTCAAGGACTTCTGAATCTCAGGCAAAATCCTGTCACCTCATAGAACGAGGCAAACGCACACTTCTGAGCGGCTGAATCGCACAGGCACTGTAGGAAAGAGGAGGAAAAGGAGTCCCCAGAGAAGAGGGAGCTGCTGGCGGGTGTGGTGACAGTGTCTTCCTGAAACCCTGATGCAGAGGAATGATCACAGAGCTTTAAAAATGCCAGACAGTGCCTCACTGCTGCTACATCAGCTGCTTAAAAATAAAAAAATGCACGCAAAGAACACCACACCATACACGTTAACCAGCCTTACATGTCAAGGCAAATTTTCCAGGTTAACTACTCACCAAATAAGTCGTCTTAAATTCTAAAATGAATCGAACAGTCGGCAGGATTTCATTTGCAAAGCAGCATTACTGAGGGGGGGCTTATAACAGCTACTGCGCAAACAAGCCTAATATTGCAAAAGCTCATTCGTTCCTTGGTTTCTCAAAACAACTGCATGGAAATACCCTCACCCTTATACGCAAGGGCTTGTGAACATGTTTAAACTTACATACTGAATGAAACGCAAGCCAGTCAACAGAAATATGTAGCTGCACAGGACAGCTTTCATCCAAGATGTTGAAGGGCCATGGCAATGGTTTCATAGAAGAGTGACAAAACCCTTTAAAATACAGAATTTGAACCAAAAAAAGTCTAAACTACGATAAAGATGACCACAGAAGTACTTGAGCCCAAAGAAGCATCTCATGCTATCCCTCCTCCAAACATTTTAAAAGACCGCTGTGTAAAAATGGTACAGTCACAAGCATGAGAAAATGCTTACCGTTAGCAATCCCAGTCCTCCATACTGCTAAATTTTGCTCTCCTTCTAATCCTGGCCTCTTTCCTAGCGGTATTTCAGAAATAGCACTGTACAGTAGGTTCTGTACTCCAGAAACTATTTTACTCAAGTTGCACTTTTGCACAAAGATGATGCTTCTTGAGGAATCAAAATGATTTCTCTTACATCACACATACTTGTAACATTGGTTGAAATTGATCCCGATTTTAAAAAAATGCTCACATTTTATTCACGTTTACATTTATTGCAAAAAGGACATATCACCGAACTCTGTTTTCTTACATTACATAAAGAAACCCCACAATTTGCCGACATGAACAGCTATTACGTCACCAAAGTGCATGAAGAACCTCTTTACCTAACAACCATTGAAAGTCATTGGGGCAAGCTTATAAAGGCTTAAAAGCCACAAGGCTCTGAAAGTCCTATTTTATACTTCATGTGACTCCTGAATAATCAATAAACAATATTTTTAGCCCCAAGAAGTAGTAAAAGAAGGATAAAGTTCTCAGTCATGAAAACGAGTTTTCCAGATATTCTGACTTCGTAATTGCCACGGCCAAGACTAAATCCTATACCTTCCTCTGCCATGAAGTAAATACAGTACATAGCCTTTCTTAAACTCCAGAACTTTTGACTGTGGCAGCAGAAATAAAACAAGGGAGGATGAAGATGAAAAAGCAACCTAGAACAGGCACTCTTGATGCAAAGCCCACCATCTGCACTATTAATAGGTCACGCTGGACCCCATGTGATGCTTTGAGTGAAATTAAAAATAAAGAATCTATTGACATGAGTACAATTATTATTTCCTACAATACTGACTTATGAAATACTGTTAAAACTCTGTGAGGAAGTAGTAAATAAAAAAAACCCAAGGAAAACACAAATAGACATGCATAGTAAGAACTGCAATGATCACCCTGAATTACCTTGGGATATCCTAGTGCCTTAGCATAAAGAATGAGCAAGCAAGGACTAATAAGGACCTGAAATGTGAATCAGGCATTCCCCATAGGGATCAAGAATGATCAAGTTGCCCAGGGCACGAGGGTAAGAGCACTGAAGGATTACTACAAACCACTCCTGAGGCAAGAGAGTCCCAAGCCACCTTGGATACAGGAACAATTAAGACTCCATTAACTATAACCTAAAATTGCATTTTTCTCACCTTACCATGGAAGTACAGGTGCAAGTACTGAGACGGGATATGTAACCACTGCCTTTGACAACACGAACAAAGCTCATGCCTGTTTCTAAGCTGTAACAAAAGGGTCTTTAAAATTAACCTGATAAACACAAAGTACTCCGCGCCCCCCCCCGCCCCCCAAGAAGGGAATCATTAAAGAGAATAAGCTGGCAAACTCTCAGAGTATGTTTCTTTCAAAAGCAGTTGCAGGGTGCACTAGTGCTGGCAGCCAGAGCCATGGTTGCAAAACAATTTTCATTATAATATTGTTTTCAGAGCTTTATAACATTCTCAAATATTTACCTTTTTATTTGAAAGGTTTCGCGTTCACTCTGGGAACACTCTCGATAAGCATCTGACTATGCTTCTTAAAAATACATATAAAAAATAATTGTGCTGTAAAATGTAATCACTTAGGAACTACATAATGATAATGTATGTAAAGGTCTACACAACTAATCTAAACCTGACACATCCCTGATAGCTCAGCTATGCAACCAAAATGTTGGCAGGTGGGAGGGGAGAATGAATAGGTGAAAAGTTCAGATTTATACACCTAGCAAACAAAATACATTCCTTTCTTCTCTTCTGTTTGTAATATACCTATGGATTGGCCTGTTTACAAAAAAAATAAAGAATTCTGAAGAAATTAAATCCAAAACAACAAATTATAAACCAGCAGCCTTCCATCTGGAATTATTCAAAGGCACATATGGTCATATTTTTAATGTAGAAAAATTCTGTAATCTGATACTTATTTGCTTTTCTTATGATTAGGTGTTCCACAACATACTAGCTTTAGAATATGGGGCTTGCAATCTGCTCTTATAAACAAAATATTCAGTAAAAGTTATTAATTAATTGAGACTATTTCCATGAAACACATACATGCTAAGAGACTGAATTAGGTTGGCTTCTTTTTTCTTTTATCACACAGCAACAGCAAAACCAAATTACAATACATTTTCTCATTGGGAACATATGCATAACTGCCTTAACAAGGACAGCTAGACAAATAGTGATAATCAAGGGGGATAATTATATCATTTGCTGCATTCAAGGTTGGGGTATGGTTCAAAAAACAGTAATACATTTGTTTATATATGATTTTTGAGATTACACGATGACATAGCCTAATGCTACACATCTACCTTTTTCAGAGGGCTTTGGAAAGGAAAACCCATTCCCAAGATGGGAGCACCTGGTCTCTCTTTTCACACACCTTTTTTGAGGATGGCATGACAAGGAGAAGGAAGGGAAGAAGGGGAGGAACAGGAACAGAGGGGGAAGAAAGCTGCTAGGTTTTGGAGAGAGGAACAAGGAGGTTCAACAGCATCCAACTGGCTCCACCACCACACCAAGTCGTTTTTCCCTCCCTTGCAGCATCAGCCCTGCAGCCATGCCTCAAGGAGGTATTTTCATCTTTGGGGTGGGAAGTGAACTAACTTCACCATGTTGGCAGACAGGAGCTCCACAAGGGAGACAGACGGGTCTTTGCAAAGGGGGACAGGACCGCAGGCTGGCCATACTGGGCGGCATACAACAGCCTGGCACCTTCTTTAATTTCTTTCCCCCTCCAACTCAAGAGCTCTTCAAAAGGGCAGAGGCACAGCGTTATCTCTACAGTTTCCAAACCAAAGCTTCAGATCACCATCTGACGGCTCAGTTCCAAGACCCACGTCTTCTGTCCTTCAGAGATGACAAATTGATCCTCCCAGTAACCGCCTACACAGCCACTAACAGTGATCCACTGAAGTCAAAGGCAGCACCGACACAACACCGGCACTGCCTCCTGCACCTGGGCTCCTCAGGGAGGGCAAAGCCAAGCCTGCAAGGCTCAGAGTCTCAAAACTCCTCAGAAAGGCTGGAGAGCTTCTCCAGCATGACTGAAAGAATAGAAGAGTTACCGCTGCCACCCCTGGACACACAAGAAAACAGTTACCACAAGGTAAACTGTCTAGCCTGGAAACCCAAATCATTAATTAGCCAATTTTCTGCAGAACTATACCCATCATCAAGCTGATGGGCACATGGCCAATCCTAAACATTTTATACAAGACATCATTTGGGCTTCAAGCACTCACCTTTCATTGTTCTCATCACTCTGCCCTCAAATGCAGCCACTACTCAGTCTTCACCTGAAGAGGGTTTATAAAAGCAGACTAGTAAAAAAATAAAAAAAATTAAAAAAAATTCCTTTGTTTCCTAAAGCAGGAGGGCCTCACTCAGGAGCCCTCTCCTTGAACAGCAGTGGGTAGCCCACTGTTCTCTGCTTGCAGAGCTGCCTCTTGCCAGCCCTCTGCGGTCCTCCAACACAGCCTCACACACCACGTGGTCTGAGCCACAAGTTTTGGAGAACACCTCCAGACTGGGTCCAGCTCCTCCTGGGTCCAGCACAGCACGATATCACGCAGATGAGCTTACACACGTGGAGCAAAGCATGGTCCCAAAGGCAGCAGCTTATCGTCCATGGTCCAAGGAGGAAGCGTAGTGAGAACGCAACCAGAACTCGAGTCCATCTGGTTTGCCCCTACAGACACTTTTAGTAATGTTTTCATACAAACAGGAACAATGACCTACCAAAGGACTATAAATACTGCCTCAAAACTAAAACTGAACTTTTTCTGGTAGGTAGAACACAGCTGAAATGCTGAATATGCAGGTCCTCTCTAAGGCTTACTCAAAAGAGAGCAGAAAGAGAAATGCAAAATGACTGTAGAAGAACACATACGGCAATAACAAGATCACAGTATGTAGCAGAAGAGCTGCACTACCTCTTGATAATTTTAACTATTCTATATGGCTACTACAGGGCACTTCCTAGATCAACAAAAGAAGCAGCATCAGAAAGCACTTAAGCACAACTGTGTGTTCAATTACAAAATCAAAGATAAGTTTCCTACTAATTACACTGACACGTGGGTTCAAAAAAATACTACCAGTGATAAAGCAGACACAATATAAACTATGCATGTGAAACAGAACATGCACAGCAAGAAATCATTAACTTCAGCACCACAAAACATAAAAGTTAGCTGTAAAAGTAGCAGAGAATCTTCAATGATCTGATGTTGCACTTCCTTCTAGGCTTCCTGTTGTACATGTGTAATTGCCGCAATAAAGTCCTTGGAAAAAATGAGTCACGTCAAACAAAATAATCAAATTGTAATGATTAACAAAGAAGTGGAACGTACTTTGCAGTATAAAAACCACCCCTCTTCTCCAATGTAAATGCTTTTAAAATAAGATTATATATGCTAAAAAAGTGTAGCTGTATTCTGCAATACAAGTTGTGTCATATTTCCATAGTTACCTTTAAATGCATTAACTGTTCTGCAAACAAAAGAAAAAGAATCCAAAAATCCAAACATTAAAACAACCCCAAAAATGTAAAAGCCTTCAGGAACTCCAAGAGTCTATTTTACAAACATCAACAAAAAAATTTCTTACTTTACTAAACTGTGAATAAACTGTCCCTAAAAACAAGTAGAAACTTACCTACTTTCAATGTTACTCTAGTATGGAAAATGGTCTTCCTGATGCTTTTATTGCATAAACACACATGCGAAATTAAAAGAAGGGAAGAGGGGAAAGAAGAAAGCCATATGGCAGCCATCATCTTATTAAACAAGAAGAATGGTTCTGTTAGAAGAGAACTGATGAGAAGATCCTTGTTGGACTGAACTGCCAGTACAGTGCAGCAGCAGCAGCACCCTCCCGCTCTACGCTCCCTGGAGTGGCCCAGCAACACGTCAAGTTCTCGGAGCATCAACGTGATTCAGTTTTCCATTTTGAGAATATTGATGGTTAACATAGCACAAAAGTTAAATTGCTAAAACCTCTTCTAACAGCTCCTTCCAGGAGACAGAAAATTGCTTCTGTAATGCTGAAACGATTCAAAGTCAGCATCCAAGCAGGGCACAGGTTAGAAAGAGACTGACATGACATAAACCAGCCCATGACAACTGAGAGCACAGTAAGAGAATATGGGGGTGCATGTTGTGCACCAGCAGATTTGGACAAACAGAATTAACTGCAGAGCAGGGCTGTGCTAACCTGCTGCCTGCATGCCCTAGCGATTTGAGGGATGACTTTACTCTGTCACCACCACGAGGCTGGGGACACACTGTCAGGGATCCCAAGCCAGGGTATCAACATGAGTGCAGTCACCACCTGGGGCTAAGGAATCCATGAGGTACCAGTTAGAGACAGCACAGATGGCCTCCCCATTTCACAGTCTATGCATTTTTAATGTACAAAAAGAAATATAAAGCACATGTCACCTCCGCCATTCTCCCTAGCACAGCAGCACTGCAAAGGAAGACCGCAGTACCATCTTTCTCTGCCATCAAGTACGCTGGCAGGATGATCATCACCTTTCCCTGCCTCTTCTTGGAGGATTAGAGTGCAGCCTTGCAGCTAACAGCAAAAATACTCAGGACCCACCTCAAGGATTTTTCAGCAAAAAACTTGAAGTTAAATGGCAGTCAGTGAAAAACAGAAAATAATATTCCCCGAGGAACCAAAGTTTAAAAAACAAACAAACAAAAAACCCCACAACAAAACATCCATACAGATACCATGAGGAAGAGGGGAAGTTCTACAGAATTATAGAGTGTTGGACAATCTAGGTATTTATAGCGAGGAGCACATGTTATGGCAGCCTAACACAACAGGAAGAAATCGAGTTGCTCTGCAGAGCACCACTCCAGTCAGCGGCAGCTTGTCAGCATCCCACTGACACTTCCCAGAGAGTAGCCGAGGGTGGCTCCCACAGCCAGCGATCCCAGGGGCGGACGTCTGCCTTTCCCTTCCCTACTACAACGCTGCTTGTTCACAGCAAGCCAAAACTGCATTTAATATCTGGTGATTAACATTACCCCTACTCCGTGCAAGCACACAGAAGTCTCTGCTGTCGCACGACCCATCTCCAGCTTCCCTAGACACCGCTTAGGACCACACGTGCCGTGGGATCAGCAAACAGCCGCAGGGAAGGTTTTCATCTTGAGCAACATCTCGAGGGTCTTCCCCGAGATGGGTAACCCCAAACCCCAGCGGGGTGCCACAATGGTGCCCATGGGTAGCACGTGGCTCAAGGCCACCGGCCACCCACTCCTCATGGAGCTCAGAGGGAAACCCTGGATGCAACATGTACTGTGCACTGCACGGAAGAGGGGACATTAACACATACACATCAAAGCCGATGAAACAGATGATGGATCACTATGAAATGGTTATTTCTACACCCCCGTTCCACAACCGAGAACGATGCAGATCAAGCGCAGAAGCTGGTACCAGAGGCTGTTCAGCCAGTACTGCAACTCAAGGGTCCTTAGCATCCCAGGGTACTTAAGCTGATGAAGAAGAGTTAAGAGTGCACAGGCAACTCTTAGATGGCATCAACCCTACCCATTTTTCTTCTAAAAATACATACACAAAGATCATGTAATAGTACAGAAGACTTGTATCCCAAAATGCAGCTTCTTGTTCATTTTAGGCAAGTCACTTCTGTCTAGTAAATAATTCTATTTTCTTTTACCTGCCAATTAGCTTAACTTTGAAGGTATTTGAGTTTTAATACATACATTGCATGAAAAAGACTTGTAAATAGCGATATGGGAAAGAGGAAAAAAGCTGCTTCAAAGTTAGCTTAAAGTTTTGCAAAACCAAAATACATACTGCAATGCATGAGATAATCAAGACCCAATAATACTGAAAAGAAACTAAAATATGTATTAATCATACATAGAGAAAGTACCTGAAAATAGGGCTATATAATATAATAGAAATGTTTCCACTGAAGAATGCATATATACTTTGATGAGATTATAGGTGCACTATGTAATGATTTTATGCAGTTTTTGTAGATGTCAAAAAGACCTGTTGTAGACTGTGCTGAAAATGTAAGATATGACCAGGTCCAGAACAAACTGTAATGGCATTCTTTGAAATGTTCAGTTATGAACTAAAAAAGGACAGACTTCAGTCCCTTTAAATAAATCAGGGTGGGGGGTGTGCAAGGCAGGGAGCGGTATATATATGCACACATCAGAGGCTGGAAACTTCCCAATCAGTTCTGGAAACAAAAATAAGGACTATTCAAATTTTATCTGTTTAAATTAACTTCAGCTAAAGGCTGAAAGGCAGATGTAAGTGACTCTATCAAACACAAATCCACACAATACCGAGAAATACAATACATGCTATATGCTGCAAATACTCTATGCATGCTTTCTTGTCAATTCCCTTTTGTTTTCTCACAATTCCCTGTCATTTTATCTACAGCTTTGAAAAAACATCCCTTTGTGGTCTATAAAAAGCAAACAGCAAATGTTGCCATTAATTCACAAAAACAGCGGCCAAGTTCAAGCCCTTTTGCTGGTAAAGCTGCTATAGCTATAGGAACAGGAAATTGAAATTTCTGCTGCAAATAATAATTATGTAAATGCAGATAATTAAAAGCATGTTAGCAAGAACCATTACACACATACCTATATTACTTAGCTAAGCAATAACTGAACCAATATCTAGAGAGCGCACAAACAGTAGTTCTCATTTTCATATTTCTGAAGGTTTCAAATCACTGTATTTAGATATGGGGGGACGGACGAGAAGGAGGAGGGTGATCACATAAGCCAAGTCCCATCTGGGGTTCAAATCTCACCTGCACAGACATCACCTCCCCTCTACCTTTCCCCAGCCCTTACCCCAAATTTGTAAGGCTTAGGAGAAGCAAGCTGTGTTCAGCTCTGCCAGCGCGGGGGGCCAACAAGGACTCCCTGCATGGAGACGAGAAATGCCAGAGAACTGGAGCAGGACAAGGACAGGAATGGGGCCTTGTTCAGGGGAGGGAAACAAAAGGTAAAACCTCTGCTTGGTCAACACTAACAGGACTTTTTTTTTTTTTTTTAATTATTATTGACTTCAGCATAGCCAGAATTTCAAATGCATAGTTTACAGCCCATAAATATCTGAGTTAAAGGACAGACATTTAACTCTTTGGTGGCCCACATCTTCAGTACCACTTAAAATAGGAAGACCTGACGAATAAATGGAAGGAAACAGAGGTAAAACAGAGGAAACAGACTGAATACAGGGGCATCTAAGGTCCAAGCCCCCTGTAAAGGCAATGAGAAAAAATGCTGAGTGATCCCTGCGCAGGGCTGGGGGGAAGCCGCACGCTCGCACTTCATTTAAAGACGCTCTCTTGCTCAATGCGCTAAGTAACTTCCTCCCTCCCGCTAAACAACTCCTTGCTGGTCCCAGGCGAGAGCTCGGGGTTCAGAGCACACGTCCACAGCAGTGCTCATCCAGCAGTGCAGAGCCTCCCCTCCCTCCTACATCTCCAGCCACCTTCAGGGATAGGTCACACATTAAGCTGTAAGGCTTTCTGCAGGTACAGAGAAAGAGACACTGCTTGCTGCTTGCACAGCTTGCAATCTTTACACGCATTATGGTTTGAAATACCTTAACACAGTAGTAAATGGCTTACACTCTTCATGGTTCAGACAGATGACCACTTCAACGTTTGACTACTAGAGTTCAAATTAAATACTCTCCCAACCCCATATTCCCTTAAGAGCAGAGCGCAATACACACATATACTTTTTTGTAGCAGAACCACAAGCTTGGCACACACGTACAAAATGAATGATGAAAAATCTGTTCAAAACGCAGATGACTAGATAGAAAAAAAAGCTGTCTCTCATCCCACTTCAGAAAATAGGATGTCAGATGAAGTCCTGCCCAATACCATACAACTCACTGACAATTTATCCCAAAGTAAAAGCAACATAAGGTTCCTCCAAGCAAACTATATTTTCTGTGTTTGCTAATGCACACCAAGGTATTTAACCCAAAAGAAACCATTCTGCAGTACGCTGAGATCAGAGATTGATAATGACTGCCAACCTGATGCCCACAGCTTGAATACCTTTGCACCAAAGCTACCTTGGTGATACATTTACACAGAACAGACCCTGAATGTACAGGGGTTCTGCCAGCATCCTCAGCACTTCTTAAAGGTTCGCAAGTGCCTTTTGTGGGTTCCGCTGCAGAAGAAGGGTCACAGCATCCTCTACAAATTTGAGCCAGCCTCCACTCTGCCTCTCTCAGGGCTGGAAATCAGGTTCTCACCAAGGCACAAAGCAACACAGCCACCTGGACCACAGCCCCGAGCTCTCACTTGAGGAAAGGGCCAGCAGTTTTACTGCGAAAGGGCCCACAAAATCAGGTAAGCAGAAAATAGCATGTTGATATCAAATGAAGCATTGCTGGCCTGGCACAGAAAAAGAAACAAAAAAAGCCAAGGAGGGCGAGGATTTAGGTTGGAAATACTTTTTAAATAGAACTTTTAGCAGGATGTTTACTGATGCACCAAAGCACGGGATCCCATTTCTCTACTTCAAAAGCAACAGAGTGAAAAGTAGAACCATACATCAAAGTTATCTTCAAAAAGATGTCCAGACCACACCCCAAATAATTACAAGACCCACAGTGACAAAGCTGTTTGGCCTACAAGCCCAGAAGGGCATGCAACAGCGTAACAAGAGCTATCCCCTCTTACAGGTAGGATTCTTGCAAATATTAAATCTAAATGTATTAAATTGTCATGCTGAAAAGACCAGGACAGGAGGGTTCTTTTCCCTCCTGTGCAATACACTCTATGTACCTAACAATTCTAAAGAAGAAATTGCTGCAGATTACCTGGAATATTTAACTCCCTTAACCTGCATCAGTGTCTTTCCCACTTCCTCTCTCCAATGCTAGCACATATAATCAATAAGATTTTTGTTACACTAAAGTATTTAAGCAGCTCATTGGGTATATTTGCACTGTTATCAACTACAAATAGGTACTTTCCACACAATGCATCTTAAAACAAAAGCTTGCATCTGCAACATTACTTAAATAACTAACAACTATTAACATCTACAGGTGTGGCATCTAAAAATGAAAAATGGAAGTCTATTTCAGAATTAAATTTGTCATTGGATGAGGCTTTGAGCAACCTGGTCTCATGGAAGGTGTCCCTGCCCATGGCAGGGGGGTTGGAACTAGGTGATCTTTAAGGTCCCTTCCAACCCAAACCATTCTACAGTTAAACAGTAACTTCTAGTATATATTTTTCCACATCGTGAATAAAGGTGGACTGTTTTTCAGTTCTTGGCTGCAGTTGTTCTAAACATCAGAGTTTATAAATTTGCAGATTGCAAGCTTAGACCTATTTTCTTTGCATCTAAACCAGCTAGCATGGAAAAGCTTGAGGCCTGATGTTAATCTCGCACAGTCACTGCACTTTGAAAGTTTTCGAATCAAATCATAAAAATGTAAATCAATTTCTAATACAATTACTGACTAATGTGCTGGGTAGGTTTTGGAGATGTAGCACCTGAGGCTCTACTGCACTTGGGGGTCAGCAGTCGTTTCCTCCCAAACCCACCATGGGATGAGGACAGAGCTCCTGACGCAGCAGATCCCAACTCTCTCGCACACGAGACATCTGAGATTATTCATTTCTGTATCTGCTTTCCTCCATGGTACTGCAGTCCTCTGGAAAAGGCACACCGCTGACATTCCTTACCGTACGATCCACAGAGCATCCCAGTCACCCAGCTACAGCAGTCCCACTTGGTGAGCACGTTCATCTCCAGAACTGACGAGGCACACGAGCAGTAATGGATATGGATACACACCTATTTAATGCTTGTACCTGACCACTCAGGTTAGCTGTACTAGCAAACAGCATAGGAATAGCACCATACTGGAGCATCATTTCTAATGAAACACTAGTAAGCCAGATCAAGTGTTCAGAAAAAAATACATGTTTTTTCCAAGAATCTGAATTGCTTACGGTTTTCTATTACTATGCCCAATACCCATTTTCCTCTATATTTAACAGGAAAATAAGCACTTTCTTTTTTAAAGCTACACTGAAAATATCTCAAATCGCCTTCCTCTTTGTTTATAGAGCCACTAAACACTTCATAGCTATAGCTTCCATTAACTTCACTATACCAATAATACATGAATGGTCATAGGATTTTAAAAATCAAACAACTGAAACAAGTCTAAATCAAGGCTAAATACTGGGGGGCTGGGGGGGGAACAAACAAAAAAAACACAGTACAAATTGGGAGAACTCGGTTCTGTTAGCTTACTGAAGTCAGGAAACACAAGTTTAGTTGTAGAATTAAGGAATATCATGCTGTTATGCAGAACTTGAAGTCACAAGGAATTATATAAATACCTATTATTACCCTGCCTTACTGGATCTGTCCTCATCACCACTGGGCACACTGCACCTTCAGTCTACCACATTTCACCATAAATCCTGCACCCATATGGTATCTTTGTGCAGTTCCTATTCCCTCTAGCCTTGCCTGACAGAATTGAGTCCTCAGCCACGTCAGCTACAACAGATTTCTGGTATGAGGTGAGAAACAAAAGGAAAACAACCTGGGAAGGATGCTGCAGAAAAGGCATATATCCTTCAGGAAGCTTTTCCTGGAAAACAAACACACGTACCAAATTCAGAACAAGATTTCAGGTATTTCTTAGCTTCAGGCTAAATACTTGCCCAAGTTACAGTAGTTTTTGCAGATCCAGCCTATTAAAAATAAGTTAAAACAATTTAAAATAAAAATGTTAACAGATAGAAACAGCATCTCCCCTGACTAACGCATTTTTAATTCAAAAAAATAATACTTAAAAAAATCGCATTTACATCAAGAATACCACCATCAAGTCCACGCTGGCTAAATAAATGGCCTTATTACTCTGGTTCTTCAGTGTAAAGAATAAACACAAAGAAATCAAGCTCCTAAGCATTTCACCATATATACCTCCAAAAGCAACTTGGATATTCACAGAAATTATACATTCACTCCTCTAACGAGGATTCAGTCCAAGAATTGTGGCAGGCAAAGAACAAGCAGACTGTTAGCATCATTACAGCCTAACAGCTGCCTTATCCGTGCTGACCAACCCTTCACCCCTCTGAGCATCTTTCAGAAAATACTATGGTCACAGATTATAGAAAATACAGCTAAAAATCCAAACCGGGACAACGGGACTGCCAACAAGTCATCTCTCTTAAATATGTCATATAATTTTCATAGCAAAATGCCATCCCACACGTTAGGTGTTTAGAAAATAGACATGCAGAAATCCTCCCCATCACCAATCCCAATGCACGCAAGTCTAAAACCATCTCAAAGCAGTGCTTATTACAGCTATCACAAACCTGTCAATGGCAACTTGGAGCTCTTTCATACTTATCCTATGGGGGGAAAAAAAAAAGCCAAACACCAAAGAGTTTGGACTGCTTGTTATTGTCGTCCCCCTTGCCTCATGACTTTAACGGACACGTTTAGAGGTCAGAAAGCAAGCATTACAGGCACACAAACCACTGGTTTCCTGCTAGATCTCTCTGATGGCATTTGCACAGTACATGTTGGGAGAGGAGGCGATAGCAGTTCAATGCAGAATTTCATAGCTAAACAAAGCTGTAGTTTTCACCCTGTTAGAGTTCTTGTCTAAAAAAAGCTAAGCAATACTACGCAGACATTGAGTATTGCCATGTCTCTGAACCCTGCAGCTGAAAGAGTTTCATTTACAGTTCCTACTGCTGAAGGTTCCTCCTTTTCACACCTCTCTTTGGAAACACCGAGAAGCGCATTTTCAGGAACGCTCTCCTGAAACTCCATTCAATCAAACTGCATCCAAAAAGCCCCAAACCCTAACAGCTGTAGTGCATGTTAACACATCTGAAGTGGATGCTGCTCCCAGAGAAGCCCAGATGTATGTGTGTAGCGGTCATCTCAGAACTGCTCCGACTCAAAGCACGGTTTCACCACAGCTACATCAAACCAGACGTGTGAGAAAATCTCTAACAGCAACACTTTTTCTTCCATTCCATATGGTCAGGTTTCAATATCTACTGCTCCTGGAAAGGAATGTGGTCAGCCATGCCCTACCTAAAGGATTACATCTACAATTCAAAGCCAATCCAAAGTTTATTAGTTATAAAAGCCAGAGGTACTGTAAGATGTATAATAAAAGTCTGGAAAAAAAACCAGTTAGTTTGGGGAGGTGACGTCCATCCTCAAAAACTGAACCTGCAAGACTGGGCTTTATTCTGCCATTTTTAAACAGAGCTTGCCAACAAAATTCAGAGGTCTAATTAACTAAAGATCCATATAATGCACACAACAGGAAACCTCTCAAGAAAATGGCATGGTCTGCTTGTGACCATGAATAAGGGGGAAGGAAATAAACTGGAGCCCACCCTACTGCTGTTGTTTTGTACAGCGATGGGCACAAAGCTTGTCAGAACCCTGATGTAAAAGCAATGTTTTTCATTTGCTCTCCAAAGAGGAAAAAAAAATGTAACATACAGTAAACCATAAGCAAACTAATACTTCTAACATTCATTTTACATATATTTGGGATTGTTAATTTAGTTACGCACGTGAGGGCTTGCTTACCTCAGCCGCTGACTGAAATTAAGCATTTTAAAACAATTTCTATTACCCTTATGTCATAATTTCATTAAAAACCATAAAAAGTGGTGAAATCATTACCTCTTGTGTTTGGACAGCAAATATAAATTTCTCTTGTTAATAGTCATTTTCTTGCTTTTGTGTCCTCAACTCAGAATAAAGAAATCCAACCCTTTGTCTTTAAAATTATAAAGTTCTCATGAAAAAGCATTTTCATTTACTTTAACTAAACCACATTTCTAGGCCTAACTAATTTACAGCGTCCCTTTAGGGAGCCAAATCTGGGGCTTAGAAGTATTTGTGACTTTAACTTATCCACTGGGTTTCAAACTCCCAATTTTCCCAGAGGATTACAAAAGCTTGCCAATTTCGCTTGATGCATTAAAACTGTTTACACAAATCCAAAATACATTCAAACATAAAACAGTTTGATTTCAGCCCCCCCTCCTCTTTTTTTTTTTAAGCCCAAGGAAACTGGCAGGAGAAGTGGGAACCAACTCCAGGCTGGAGCACTGCATTCACAGCTACAAGCCGAGTTTCAGTGAAGCAAGAGAAAAATCAGGCGAGAGAGAACAGTGAGTATTTAATTTAATACAACATCTGAAATCCAAGGTAGTTGTACCTCTCCAAAATATATCATAACTGTTTATAGAGCATAGCTATGTTGGTTGTCTCTTGCCCCTTCCATTGCACTTTTATTATGCATGTCATTCACATGTACAAGCAGCTCCAGAAAGCTAAAGAAAATGTATTTAAATACAAAAAGTAAGCTTACTTCTACAATAAGACAGATTTGCAATCAAAAGTATCTTGCCTAAAACCTGCAACAGCATGCAATCTACATCATTAGATGGGGCAGAAAGGTAGTGTAGACCAACAACCAAAGAAAGAAACTGGATTCTCCAACACTTGCTAAAAGAATGTTGTCCTTCCCAATGAACAGCACTGTCATGCAAAGTAGAGCAGTACAGACATTAAAAAAGTCAGGAGAGCAGTTGGGAAACCAGCAGTTAACTTCAAGACACAGCTATATTTAGTAAACAAGTTAGGCTGAAACTATTGAGGATGAGCAGAAGAGGCAACCCACTGAGCGGCAAAACAATCAAAAAACTAATTAAAAAAAACCCTAGTTCATCCAACCCAGTATAAAGTCTTAGGGCAGAAAGCTTAAGAATACTGTACTCACTGATGGTATGTAGCATAAATACTTAAAACATGGAGCAAAAAGAAAAAAAGAATTAAATAAAAGAAGTAAAGGGGAGCGGGAAAGAGGAAAAAAAGGAAAAAAAAAACAGGAAGAAAAAAAAAGGGGGGGCAAAAGCAGAAGAGAAAAACATTTTGTACGTTCCAAGATTTAGCAATAAACTCAGGCCTTTAATGACTCTGGTGTCTCTTCACATCCCACCCCTCCAGCAGCACCACCCGTTTACTTCCACTGACTGTCTGAATTACCAGCTCAGATGGCAAGCTTCTCCAGGAACACAGCCTTTTTAAATCTGAGTGCACGTATGTGTGTTTCCTAAAGATGACTCAAAACTCTCAGAAGAGCTTGCACATCACTACGTGGTGTTTGCAGGTATCCATTCTTCAGCACCCGATGAAAGAAAAGCCTAGAAAACCAACATTCTGCATCCATTTAAACAAGCAGATGAAAGAAAAAAAGGCAAACAATTCCTCTTTAAACTGTTGGTGCCTGTGCTCACTTGTTTACAGAGGAAAAACAAGGCAAGCAGCAGCTCCACCTGAGCTCCTAAGTAACTGTAGAAAGATTTCTTGAAAAGGAAGTTAGTGAAGCTTATAAAAAGTTGTTTATCAGGTGATTCTCATCTCCTAAACAGAGTGTCCCTACTAGAAATGCACAACACCAGCAAGAGCAAAGAGACTTGCACTGTCATCACACATGCCATGTGCTATAAAATTAATTACCCTCTAACACCCTTCCGTATTACATTATGTGTGGGTAAAACAGGAACAACATTCTTGGCCTTAAAATTGCATTCATTAAGGATTAGATTTAGCAAGGACCTAAAGAGAGAAGGGAAAAAATAAACCTCAATAAATGATAGAAACCACACCAAGAAGGGAAAGAGCTGCTCGGAAGAGCAAGGACTGACATACAGATCTCCCTGTACATTACTAACAGCACAATTAGCAACATCATGCTGCTTACAAAACAAAACGATGCTTCAGAGGATTTGTAAGAGCACTGTTCTGACCAATTTTTTCCCCTCTTACATACCTCATGATATAAAGCACAGGAAAAAAAAAAAGTCCTTTCAGAGCAGGTTCTTCAGGCAACAGAAAATCCTGTCAGATAACTACACTTCCCATATCAAAAATATTCTGTTAAAGAGTATGAAAAACACAGTGTGAGGCCAAAAATTCTTCTCAGCATCCCAAGCATTAAAAGCCTTTCTAAAGGAGAGAGAACAGAGTCTTTCTAATAGACACTCCTGTGTTTGGGATTCTGTTTCTTTTTTTGTTTTCAAAAGCAGGAGTGTTACTCACAACCAGGCCAAATATTGCCAATTGCTCTGTGCAAAAAAAGGATTGTTTTTTAAACACACGATCCTTTGCTTCTCAGCTGGCTACAGAGCAAAGGGTTCCTCCTCACTGCCCATTACCTAAAGACCCTTTTAGCAAAAGGTGGGCCACCGCTGAGTTTCTGAAGCAAACAGCCTCTCCTCCTCGCTGCTATAGTTTAATCACCCCTGGCACCAACCAAGGCCAGCCTTCTCAGGCAGGATAGACTGATGTCCTGCCAAAGTTTTTATTTTTAAGAAGACTAGCACACTGACAATAGCACACAGCAATCCCACGAACAGAGCCCCGTGAATTAAGCTGAACTCGCTGTCGCTATGAGCAACTGCACTGCTGCACCACGGCCACTTTTGCAGTCTAGACGGGCAACCATAAAACTTCATATTCTAGCCCAAATAAATGACAAATACCCCAACTTGCTGTAGCTAGTCATTCCACATGCTCATTTTTCTTGGTACTGAACCCAGCTAGAGATGAATCATGATGCACACGCACTCCCCAGGCTCAGAGCACTGGTGACCACAAGATCCTCTCTGCTTGAGCTCTCCTGACCCCTCTAGCATACCTGCCTGCACATCACTGGGGGCTTTAGAGAAGAAGACTTACTGGGTTTTAGCAAAGCCACGGGATCAGCAGACACTGTTGACTCTTCCAATGCAGAGGAGAGCACCTACTCGTAACACTGCCTCAGTAGCTACCAGAAGCAGACTTGACACACCTATGAAACAGGAATGTTTTCCAACTTTTATATGATGCCCAGTAAAAGAAATGGGAAAAAATATGAGGAACTGACCTACATGCCACCCCTCCAGTGAGTAGTTAGCACATATACTGCAGTTGGTAGCAGTACATATACAGTGACAGAACAATAGTAGATCCTACATAAAATGAAAAAAATAATCTCTTATTTCTCCAGCTCTTTCTCCAATAACAACAACAGCAGAGCAAAACGTTGGTCTCCACTTAGTCATGACAGCTCTCCTTTGCCTTCCATGTGTCTGAAAAAAATGCATAAGCTCAACTACTCTGTTCTTTAAAAAAAGATCCTAAATTATTCTGCTTGCCTGAGACTTCAAGAGAAGATTGACTTTAATTTCTCTGTGAAAATACTTTCAATCATAGAGAATTTTCCAGTAAAGACTACTTCTAAGCTTCAGGGCATCCTGTACAGCTGCACAAAAACCACGGTTAGAATTCAGAAGTTGAGACTTCTTATTTTTACGAGTTACTATTCTGCCACAGACCTCATCGCTGGAGAGAGTCCTACTGAAATGCTTTATACCATGTTGTTATCATACCATACCATAAGTTGGTGACAAACTTGGAAACAGCTGTAGTCATTTTTTTAACATAATCTGATGAATGCTTCCATATCTTTGTTTACAATGAGTTATTGTTACAGCGCTCAATTAGCAGAAGCTTTCTCAGAAGGGAAAACAATGCAACAGCTAAAAACAATGGAAAACTGTCCACCAACGAGCACCCCTCACCAGCCCCAGGCAGCCAGTCACGGCTTACTCTTCACAAGCCTAGATCTAGTAGATCTCATACCTTAGCCAATTAACCTTACAGAAAGGAAGATAAATGAACATCTTAAGAGGTGCCGCAGAGAAGCTGACAGGGTGACCAATGCTTCATATTAAGACAGCACTCTGAGACACCTTTCAGCTGAAGGTGGACATTAGCTGCACCAGAAAGTTGCATTTTACGCCCAAGAAAGGCGTCACCCTCCACACTGCAGCAGGTTCACAATAGAGCAAAGCCAACCTGAGAGCTGCCAACCGTACACAAGTGCCACCACGTCCCACCTACCCTCAGCTGAAGGCTCCTACCACCTGTCACGCTTCTCCTACCAACAAGCCAGTCTGGGCAAAAACCTGCCAAAACAGCTGGGGCGAGCAGAAAGGCTGTAAATGAACATCATCCACGATGATATGTAAAAATCAGAATTACTGCTGGCAAAACTGTCTGCCTTCTACAGTCCTGCAGCCCTCTGACGGGCATCTCTGAACCAGTTCACCGTGGGCTCACAGGCACCAGCGTGAGGGTAGAAGAGATACAGGGCAGCAGCGCAGCACGAAGAGTAGGGGGGGGTAAAGCACGACAAGCCTTGCCGACAGGCTTGGCTGTACTATTTCCCACATCACCTTTCTGGTTTGTTTGCTTTTTTTTTTTTTTTTTTTGGTAGAACTCTCTGCTTGATTCTTTTGGTGGAATTAACAGTGCTTTCTCTTCCCTGAAGATGCCATCTTCAAGTTGTTTTGATCAGGACCCTAAGACGGGAGAGAACGTGGCAGAGCCAGAGCCAGACACCCATGCTGTGCTCCTGTCTCGGCAAGGGCGCAAGGCAGGAGCCCAGGCACTCGGTCCAAGTTTCTGGACTTCTTGTTCCCATTCAGAAGCACATTCTTTCACTTCGAGGGATGCATCTGAAAAAGCAGATGGCCAAAATCCATTGAGCCCTCTGATGACCGTCATGTTGGAAATGCTCAAATGTAAGGTATGACTGTCCTACCTGAGACAATAAATGGGATTCAAGAACCGCTTTGCTACTGGTGATATTCAGAAGGTACTGAAGTCCCAGCAAACGTGAAATAACTCAGTGTTTTATCAAAAGAGTAAATCAATATCTATTTCGGCTGTGCAAGTTAACTCATAATACCTTTTTTTTTTTTTACTGTATACAGTAATTGTATACTCTTAAGTACTGCTACATAAGCATTTACTAAACCAATAATCAAAACAATTTTCTAAATTACATATAAAATGGTTTCTTTCATTGTTTATTCTCATAAAAATTTCAATGTGGAAGCCAAAAGAAAACAGCTGCGTAAAGTATTTTCAACTGTAAGAGACATGTAAGAAGGTATTTCTGCCTGTGCTGGAGGGCACAATCTGTAATAACATTTTGCCTTCCAGATAATGACAGGAGGCATTAAAAGGACAACTTGCTCTCTAATGAGCTCGCTTGACTGGTTGAGCACGCACATACATAGATAGCACAGTTTTGCCAACAATAATTTTAATTAATTTTTACATTTCATTCTAAATTACATTAATTTATGGCCTTCCTAAAAGACATTTAGCAGACAGCTAATTAAATTCAAGCCATTAGATTTTAATTAGAGATGTTTAAAAGAAAAATCTCAGAACAATTCACACGTCTTTGTGACTGCTACATGCTTGTTAGCAGCTAGAACCAACAAGTGATTATAAATACAGAAGAGGACTAAGCAGCATGATTCAAACCTGAAAACAAGAAAAAGTCACATAAAGTTCATACTTCAAAGCTGGAGATTCTGGAAATGCCCTCTCCTCAGCCCAAGTCCAGAAAACCACTGTGCATCAGTGCTTGCCATAAAAGCAAAATCAAAGGCCAACTAACAGTGAATATCATGATACACAGCTTAAAAGGTTGAGCTGAGCTTAATCCTCATTAAATTCTAATAAAATCACAGCATCTTCCTGACCAAACAGGGAAACAAATTAAAGGTCCAGATGGAGCCTCTCTTAATATGGCAAGCGGGATGCTCTGAAGAGCCCATCACCACTGCTCCAGCGCAAGATGCTGGGCCACCCAACCAGCCCGCGCCATTACTCAGCGAGCAACCTCCGCGCAGGAAAATGATGCTTTATTATTTCAAAATAATTGGTTTTTTCCCCACTTCCAAGAGAAAACAGTTATTTCTAAATATCGACCTCAGCAGGGCCAACACTCCATGAGTTAAAAGCAGTATCGGTGCCCTTTGATATGGTGATCAGTTCCACTGCTGGGTAAAGAGGTTCATAAATATTAACAGTGGCACATTTGCATATGTCACCCACAGGCATAATCTTCCCTCTGAAAACCGGGAACAGAACCCGTACAATTCCTCCGTGTGTCACTTTTTGATCGTCGGATATAAAATGACCACAGAAGTTACTTGAGCAAGGAGAGTATATCAGGCAAAGAGCCAAACTCCCAAAGCGTACTGTTAATTACGGTGCACCAGTTTGGTTTGGACAGGTGCCCAAAATGCTGGAGCTGACATTTCAAAAACCTGAAAGGTTAGGATCACACTCAGAAGTATTTAAATGAGTCAATTTTTCCAGAAAATTGAGAACTATTCACTATTATTACATATTTCTCAGGAGTTCTATAAAAATAAATTAATCTAATTTTTAGAGGCACAGATTTATTCTTCCACAAAAGATGGAGCGAGTTTGATCACGAAATGCCTGCCACGGACGCAGCAGCCCTGAAAGCAAACAGAAGGCGTACAAGAGAGCGGCAGGTAGGCACCACACGTAACGTCACCACGAAGTGAACGGTCAGACCTACGTTACGCGTATAATTTGCGGCAAACGCATAGCAACGTACAGGCTTCATAATTCTTACGCTCGGATATATTTTCACCTCACACTTTTAATCAGGACGACTTCATATGACATGCAATCTGTCCTCCCAATCATTCGGAAAGCGGGCTGGTGAAGTATTTTTTCTGGAAGAGACCAATGACAGTTTGCCGCAGCCTTAACAAAACCGAAGAGAACGCAGCCTATCGGTTTTCTGGGAACATCTGGATAAACGAACGGTGAAAACAGTACATGTTTTCGCTCACACCACAGCTCCAGGCAGAGGAACCCGACGCCCGGGGAGCCGGGAGGACTCCCCGGGCAAACGGAGGGATGCGCGGCCACCGAGAAGGCGCCGCCTCCCCCGCCCCTGACGGACATCGCCGCGGTCACGGCCACCGCTCCCAACTTTTAAGGGGCGCGAGCGAGCACGGCGGGGCCGAGCGGCGCCAGGCCACGGGGCGAGCTGGCCCACGGCCTCCCGGGGCAGCGGCGCTTCCCGGGGCTCTCGCTGCGACCCCCAGGCCCGCTGGCCCCGCCC
>NW_010972962.1:3573358-3573695 GCF_000737465.1 Haliaeetus leucocephalus | reverse complement strand
CCGGGAGTCTCTCCCACCCCCGGAGCAAAAGGGAGGGACGAAAAATAAAATAACAATATTGAAAAAAAAACAAAACACGCACACAAAAAAAACCCAAACCAGAACCAACCAAACAAGAAAACACCAACAGCCCAAACCCAAGCAACTAACTCCGGGGAAGCGCAAGCCCACGGCGAGGGAAGAACAAAGGAGGCAAGTGCAGCCGGAGCTCTCGCAACAGATGGTTTGAAGCTGACCAGATTTCGCGCTGGCATCCCCTCCCCTCCCCGTCCGCCGCGGCACGGGTGGTGTTTGCACCGGCCCGGCCGGCCCCGCGTCGCCCCCGGCCGCCGCCGGG
>NW_010972962.1:3506823-3573348 GCF_000737465.1 Haliaeetus leucocephalus | reverse complement strand
CACCTTGTCCGGGGTGCGCCGTTCAGGAGAAACGTCTCGGTTCAGGCTCGGAAGCGGATGCTGTCGGGCGCTTTGTGGGAGCGTTCGCTGGGCGGTTATAATATAGTGATCCCAGCGATCCAAACAGCGGTTTCCTTAAGACTAGTCTAAGAAGGCTCGCTCAGACTAGTTTGGGGAAGTTTTTCCTCGCTGCGTGTCAAGCCAGAGGAACTGTCACTTCTGTAACCTTACGCTTCTTACAGCTGCCTGTAGGCGACCTCTCCCGCCGCTTCCAGCCAGCCACGCTCCCCGCTGTCTCCTGTAACTTCCAGCCATGTGCTCGATGGCAAGGGAGAATAGAAAGGAGAACCAGAAATTCAAGTCAGCCATGCTGCGCACCGTCTAATCTCTTAGCCAAGAGTGCTTCATAAGTTAAGCAACATCATCAAGTTGTGTGATGCATTGCTTTCTCCTTGGTCAGGAAAAGCTCCGTACCCATTGCAACATCCTGGTTTGCTCTGAGTGTTTTCCTTTATTGCACTCGAGTGACAGCTCTGCGGTCGTACAGAGAAATGGACGATTGCCTCGCGAGCACGTCCCTGGCATTTGCAGCCATGTCCTGTAATGACCGTCTGGGCATGTTGTTGAACAGGACCGGGGAGAAATGTGGTGCTGGAGAGCAGCGCGGACCTGACGGTAGCAGCCCCCATTTCCCCAGCACCTTCCACCCACTCAGGCAAAAGTGTGGTTGTCTTGCTGATCGGCAACAGAAAATAAACCCGAGAGGTTTATGCTTGCCCACGTTAGAGGAAAACGCCTTGAAATTTCTCATCAAAACCTGGTCTCCACTAGATTTTCCAGCAAATTTTACTGAACAGCTGCCGCAGCAATGAATTTGAGTGTGGCTGCCTGCAAACTACATAAATAATCCATCTTCATACATCCCGTAGTCTTGTCAAAAGAGATGCCTTTCAATCGATGTGCTATAAATGGGACATCATTAGCCACCAAGTTCTAGTCTTAATTCCTAGCCGGTGTTAGACTTCCAACTGCTCATGGGCTCTGTTGCTGTAGAATGGCTCTATATAGACTACTTCCATGGCCTTTAAGTTACGGTAAGTGGGTGCTGCAGTCAGTCCAGCCCAGTAAAAATTCCCTTTAAAATGCTTCATTTTACAAACAAAAGCAAGAAGAACAAGGCGCTATAGCTCCAGTTCCATGCCCCCACCTCCCATTTATTACTTGCCTCAGGCCAGGTTTTCAAGATGCTTAAAGCATCAGGAGTATGGAGAGAAAAATCTCCCCACGCTAGGAAAAGTGCCCTGGGAATTCAGAGCCTGTGGACAGTTTCCTTCAGAAAAGGGCCCCTTCCCCCTGAGACAGAGCCTTATGTAAATTCTTCAGGTGGGATTTGTGCGCTTCAGTGTGCTGTTTTGCTGTTAAACAAGCAAAAAAAATCCAACCAAACAAAAGGCATGCCCTGCTGCTGCCTTGAGCTCTCAGCAGGACCATCCTTCAGACACACCAGTGAGTTACTGCAAACATCCTTAGATTTGTGAGTAAAGAAGACTTGCCTCTATTTTATAGACTGGAAACTGAGGCACAGAGGTGAAGAGGACAGCACGGATCCTTATCTAGATGTTTAATTCCTACTGAAATTGGTTAGGAGCATGAATTAATACCTTTGATTATCTGGGTCCTCCAGAGCTTGCACAAAAGTACATGAAAAGTTAGAGAGCTGCAAAGAAAGCTAGTTCTCCATACTCATCTCAAACTCGAGATGAGTATGGTACTCAACTACTGTTGAGACCTCAAACTTTGGTTCCAAGATTTTAAAAATAAAGCTCTATCATTGCAGAGTTAAGGAAACGAACAAAACTAAAGAATTTTAAAAGCAAGGAAGTTCACTTCTGTGTGACTTGTTTATTGAGAATTTCTGAAGAGGAAAAACTATGCAGGACTTAAAATATGGCAAACTCCAGCTTTTAAATTCTTATGTTGACTTCTTCAGTCTAAGCCAAGTTCTGAATGCTACCTAAATTTAGGTGGGGTTTTGATTGGAGTGTTAATTTATTTGTTTATGGTGTACACAACAGGTAATTGTGGTATAGACAATACACAAGCAAAAAAATCTGCAGTAAATACATATTGGGCATATGTATATCGTCTTTAACAATTTTACTTGGCTGCTGAGGAGAATAACACAAAGCAAGAAAGACTTTTGTTTATGTAGGTTTCAGACAGGTACTGGCAAATTGCTTAATATCGCCTGCAGACTGATAAACAATATAACTGTTCCAGGCGCAAACCCTAAGGACAAGGTGCTCTCTTTCCTCTGGCATAGTACCTAGTCCTTAACTTGGAGGAGGGAGAGGTTGTATAATGCTTTAAGGGGTTTAACTTCTGTTCCTTAGTTGACAATGATTCAAAAACAAGAACCAGAGTTGTTACAAAGTTTTAACAAGTTCAGCAATTGTCTCCTTTTAGTTTATGTTTTGATGCTAAAGAAAGATTACATTAGTCAGAATTGGAGTAAACTTAGAATATCTCACCTCAACTTGCAAATCAGCTAAACGTCCAGTGCTTTATTGCACGTATAGGTGGTAAATACAGAAAGAAAACTGCAATACCACAGGGCAGGACTTTTACATCAGTTTGACGGATTCACAATTTAGGAAATCCAAATTCTTGTCTGCAGCCTTCCCTCCCTCTGCAGTGCAGCCCGACCCTTTGCAAGTGCCACTGATGCAGGAGGCGGCTGGACCGATGCTGGGGTAGGCAAAGCCTGAGCTACGCTTCTCAGGGTAGCTGGTAAGCAGTGAGCTGGTGCCTCAGCTGCAGTAAATCTTTTTGGTGTTACAGACTTCAGGCAACGCTGAGGTGCCCCAGCCGAGGGCCCGGGCATACCCGTGGAGTCTGCCTCTTACTAGAAGGAAATTATGAATCACAGAAAAGGGTCACCCTGAAATACACAGTAGAGGCTACACACATTCCAGAGATTTCTGCCCAGCCCTTGAAGGAAATAAGCTATTTTTCCCCCATTGTTTCATTTCTCTGGCACATTTTCCTTGGACTACAGGTTTTTGAACGGTACTTCTTGCAAGAATACCTTTGTTTGGTTTCATTTTGTTTTAATTGACATAGTTTGGCAACATTCAGCCTGGGAATTGTTTATAACTTTGATGGCTTGAATGTAAATTATATTTAAACATTTTTCCACTGAGGAAACAAAAATGATTAGCAACTGAAAATGAAATTTGCTGAGATTCTTGTATGCGAAGTTGGGAGTCTGAACCCGTGAGCCACTTCATCTTACCCATTAGAAAGGGGAATCTGCTTCCCATAGTACTGGTCTCCTGTTACTTAAACTGGTGTCGAGTTTCCTGGAGCAAAGTGGAAACATCTGAAGGAAATCTTCTCCTTCCTGCAGTTTTTCTGGTGCACCTCTTCAGGGTGAGTGGCGAGAGCCTGGATGCATGGCAAGGCGCAGCCAGGGAGCCCCAGGCCTCATCCTGCCTCTCCCCTGCTCCCACCTGCAGACCTGGGAAGGGGGGAAGAGGTGATGCTGTTTGCAGCCAGCTGTGCCCCACAGCTGGTGGTGGTGGTGGTGTAATTAGTGTACGATCACTCCCGGTGCTCCTTTGAGATGATGTTCCTTCACAGATATGTGGGGTTATTTACAGTGCCCTGTTTTGAAGAGGAACAACTTTGTTGGCTTGCCGTAAGGGATGGGATATTGTTAAATTCTCCCAAGTGATGCTTGAGTTTTAAGAAGTTCCCAGGGGTCACTGACGTAAGGGAAAAAAATTGATGCCTGACCTAGAGGAAGATTAAATTACTCCTTCCTGATTTATAGAGAGTACTCCTCTTACCTCCAACAGAGTCTCTGGAGTTTTTCTTTCTGGGCTGGGATTTTGCCTCCCCACAGAAGCAGCCTAAGGTTCAGTCCCTCTAAATTACCCAAGGGCATGAATCAGCACCTGTAAGGCTGAATGGGCTGGAAGGCACTAGGATTCTTGCCAGAGACTTGAGGAGAGCTAGAGAGCTTCCATTAAAGCTTTTAATTATGTGTTTAACTAAAATATGACATAGGGTTTTTAAAATGGGGCTGAATTTGTTAACTGTTGCGTCTATCCTCATTAATTTTGATAAAGACGCCTAGCTGCTACTGTATAATATATATTAGAAGCCACTCTTCTTCATGTTGCTGTGTACCTGCTTCACTCAGTTTTTGTAAATTATTCCTAGATGTCTGAGGTTAAGGCGTACCGAAGCATCTCCTGGTCTTCCTCCATTTTTGTATAAAGTAGGAACAGAAATTGTCTTCCAGAACAAAAATATCAAAGTTTGCCAAAAGGTTTCAAGTGGCTAAACTCTGGTTAGGTGGACTTTTTTTGTAGTAGGATGGATCATGATCTTGTTTCTATAATGGCTACTACTTCATCGTTGATAAACATAAAAACTCATAAAGGGTCAGAGTTGACTTTTGCAGCTGTATATAGTTGATCTTTAATTTACTTCTGCACGTTTGGTTTTTCAGTTTATTGCAAATAGATTTTGATCACAGTTTGCAAAGTTGTTCCCAAATGTTCAGAAATGTCTTCATTTAATAGGATAAATACAGTTTACTGACAGTCAGGACAAAAAAGAATATTTTTTAAAGATACTAATGATTTGTGAGAAGAATGGAGACTCAATAGAGATGGTTTTATTTTGAGGAAGTGCAGAGCACCCATTGCCTGAAAAAGCAAGCTTACAGTTTGCTGCTTTGTATTGATTATTCCAAAATTGCAATTCCACGCCATTAGTGAAACTTTGGCAAGAACTACATCATTTCCTGGAGTCCTCATTAAATGCGCGTTTTGGTTCAAGTGTAGAATCTACAAAACCCTGTTAGCTTAAGCTAAATTTCACATCATTACATTAATGTATTTAGAAAATGGCAGTCTCCTAGAAATGTGACTACTGAGTAAGAGAAAAATAGCAGAGCTCTAGTGCTAATTCATTCACCAGCCCTGGTGGGGAATGAGCAGATTCAGTGTGATTCCTAAGCATTTGAAAATTGGCAGAATTTGAGCAGAGATAGTTGAAACCCTGTGTGCACAATACTTTCTTTTCTCATGAGGGGAAAGGCTTAGCATTTTAACTAGAGAGCAGGTTAAAAATTTTATTCTGAAACTTTGTTTGTATCCAGGTTATATTAAATGAGGAAATCTGAAAAACATTTCAGAAAGCTGGAAAAATAGAATCTTATCTTCCTTCATCTCTCCCCAATGGATAAGTGGTCTGGTTTGTCATACCAAAGAGCACTCAGTTGTTTTCTCAAATTAGTGAGCTCGTCATGAAATTCATACCTTGGTCCAAGCCCTATAAAAGTCTAATGTCTTACATAAGTGCTAAGTCAAGGATTTAGTTGAGGCATAAATTGGTGCATTGGCTTTGTATCAGCCGTTTACATTAGGGTGCAGTTTATTCTCTGCCTCAGGAAAAAATGTGCTTCAGCTTGTACTTGGGAGCACTATGATTATCTCCGGAGCAACCCCTTTTCTGTTCTCCTTCCTTAGAAAAATTGGGAAAAGATAAAGCTAGCAGGTTAGCGATGTTAACTAGGGGTGCTAACTAGTAAGTGTTAAAACTGGTGGAAGAGGAGCTGATTTTCAGACTGACAAGCTTATGGAGATCCCCCCTGGGGACAGAATAAATTAGCGTCACATGCGGAATTTGTATTTTTTCCCCCGACTGTTAAAACATCTCCCGTAGCTTTGCATTTTATACAGATCATTACCCACAATAAGAAGCTGGTCCACACAATAGCCTGTGTGTATGTGTATGCATCTGTAAATAAATACACTCGTATAGATCCTTCATCAGTGCCGTTCACTCACCCCTCTGTGCAATTCTGTTTAAGCTATTACCCCGCTTGAACCATTTGTCAGTGGAAGGAAGTGCCTGCAGAGAAGTGATACATTACTGTATCGTTTCTTGCTGTGAAGTGTTGATTTTAAAGCAGGCTAGCAGTCTGCAGCTGACCCCCTAATAAAAGTGAACAGACGTGCCTTAGGAGGTTTTGTTTTTCTTTTGTCCTGTTGTTATGCCCAGTTTAAGGAATCTTTTATTGTCTTTCAGCTATGCCATACTCAGCAATAAATTTCTCTCTTATGTTTGGCCTTTTCCCCTCTGGGAGTTTGGGATTCTTTCCCATTTCCATTTCTACATTTTTAAGCTGTGACAACCATCCTATTGCCTAGTTATTAGCTAGCAGGGCAGGTGTGCGATGTTTTCTTTTAGAAAGGATAATGTTAGCACCCAAATTCAGTGAGCAGCACAGGGATCATCCTCCGTTTTACAGACTGAGAACACAAACAAGGATGTTAATGTAAGACCATAAGCTGGAGAATGAAGACCAAAACCAGGTCAGCCTAGGCTAAACTGAAATAACGTGGAAAGTGGAAACACTATTCCCATTAAAAAATAATCCTGCAATAATATCTATATAGAGATAACTTGGATTAAGGGCAAGGCTGCTCTCTGTATACCAGCAGTGCACAACTGAGCTTTTAAGCATTGGTATCTTCCATGTCTGCAGTAGCAGACATTTACTTTACTACTCCATGAGAAAATGTAAATCTAGGAAGGAGGCTTCTGCCAGGCTCTTGGACACACTTACACTGTTACTGCATTTGCAGGATGGGTCATACAGAAATTGTGTATCACTTGCAAAGTCTAAAGACATATGTGATTGCATCTTTGTGAATTAATAATATCGGGACCATCACTGTCAATCAAGAAAATAAAAATTCTAATCTTGGTTTCTTAATGGTGATCAAAACATATGTCTCAGCTGAGTATCTCCTGCTTTGAGAAGGCCTTCAAAGTAATTTAGGCAGATTGTGTAATGGGGGCAGTGATAGTTGATCTTTCTTTGGACTGAATCTGTAAAGACTCAAAGACGAAGCTTCAAACTTGTCTTGCACCATGATTCCTGGATGTGGGTCCCTAACAGATGTAACCAGGGGAGTTAGATTTGCTGTAGTCAAAGGCAGTAAATTATTGACTTATTCATAATAAGGCCGTCTTAGGCATGCAGTGTGTTGCTGGGGTGAATGAACTCACTTTCAAATAGATTTACCTGTGCCTGAAGGATTAGTTAATAAAGCACATTTGTTTTAATTTCCTTTACCTACCCTACATTTACAAATTATAGTTCCTAATTAATGACATCAGGAGTGGAACTTGGGCTTTTAAAGCACCAGACCCATGCTGTGCTGTAGACACATTTACATTCCATTTATGCAAGTCGTCCAATTAAAATTTACTCATAGAAAGTATATAATATACCAGAATGAATACATTATTTCCCCTATTAAATCTGCTTTCTTTGCTTTTCAGCAGAAGTGAACAACCTTTTTCCTTTGCCCCAAATGGGAATTCTTTTCAACCCCCCTGCCCCCCCCGAAATAGGCAGAAAAATTAAAGGAAAATTTCTCAGATCAAATTAGTAAATTATAGGTCTTAAATAAAGAATTGGGAAAATGAAAGGCTTCCCTTTAATTTTGTGTACATGACTGCATTTAAAAATTGAAAAAACGTGGTACGATCCTACACAATATCAATGCCCCTTCACATCAAGAGAAAAACATCACAGGACTGAGATGCCTCTGTCACAGGATGGCCCATATCTCAGAGAAAGCAAGTCATTCAATAATAGCAGCACGAACTACTTCAGGTTTTCCTTTTAAAGATAATGAGCAAAATTTACCAGGCACTTGCCAAACAAAGACACATAAAAATTACTTCCAAAAGCTTTCTGGCACACGCTCTTCTTATTAAGCACAGGAACAATTTTCATGCAGCATCTGTGAAGAGTTTCTTGTCAGACCATAGTAATATGCACAACAACTTTCGCAGCTCCTCAGTTCTGAGCGGTGCCCTTCAGTGCATCCCAGTGCCCTTCTGCTCCCGAAGGGTAACAGAGCAGCCTCTGCAGAGCATTTCAGGTGTGCAGCTAGCGTTAGCCTTTCCACAGGTTCATTTTCTTGCAGGCGCTTATGAGCAAAGCTGATCTAAGCGCGGCATCTTCAGTAAGAGCAGCTACTGTCAGTAATTCTGCAAATGAAGGAGTTGGTGTTTTCTGGAACCACGGAGTGAACAAATTGGCATGAATGATACCTCCCCACATGGTCGATGAAATTATGCCAAATTGTAGGTAGGCTTAATGCAGTAGGTAGAGGGAAGAATCATGGTATACTATTTGAAATTTTCCATGCTTCCACAGGAAAACAGCAGATGGCAGCAAGAGAGACAGTGTGCATCCAGATCTGGGGTTTGCCTTCCTCGCTTTGGTGGGTAGGCTTTGAATCATTTCTTGGCTAACTTCTCTTCTAGTTGGTCATGAAAATATAAGACAGTTGAAATGCCCTTTTCTTTTAGGCATGTGATCTCAGTATCTGTGATCTTCATCCTGGCAAGGTATTTCTTGGCCCAAGTCTCTCTGGCCTGGCACTGAAGTATCCTTTGTCCTTTTATGTGGTTTATAATGCTTGAGAAATCGCGCTGAAGGCAAAGGTGAGTGCCCAGAGCAACTCGATCTTTTTATTTTGTTTTAAATATAATAGTGGTGAATAGGAACATTTCTCGTTCTAAAGCATGCTTCTCAGACAAAATCCTTCACACGTCAGGGCCACAGCTCCCAGGGTTTACTGCTGGATGCAGAGAATGTATTAGACCGGAGACAAGATAGGAGAAAATTGCTGCCTGAGCATCATGTGATAAATAAATGGAGTCACAGGCAAAGGCAACGCTTTTCAACAGAGAAAGAAAAGTGTCATTCAAAACCTAATATTGCTGAAGTTGTGAGACAGGCATTAAAGACAAAAAGTTTCATTTAATATCCAGGTGCTCATGAATTCATCCTTTAAACAGCAGCCCCTGGAGGTTAAGATTTCCACAGGAAGTTCAGGGCATTGACATTAGGTTCTGCAGCTCCACCTCTGCAGAGGTATAATATGTTTTAAGGAAATAAAGCTTGAACTGTGAGAGGGGCAAGTTTCCTTTAGGGCTTCATAGCTGAGAAAAGCAAGTGCATTGGGACAGTACAGAGTCAAATTTAGCAAAAATGTCTTAAGTTAACCATTCCTGTGACATTATGAATAGCGTCTCTTTTTTTTTTTTTTTTTTTTTTGGGCAAGTTCCCTACTTCCATTGTTTTTACAGACATTCCTATGTGAAGTTTTTTCTTACTCTTCCTGCATATTATATGCTGGCTATACAGATGTCTCATGCTCGGTAGATTCCTTTACCACATTTCGGATCAGGCAACCCAGTCCTCTTCAGAGCCATATATTTCTAAATGATTTTTCTCGTTACTCTGCTAATTCTTTCACCATGTTCTTTTCTACTGTGGGATATAAGATTTTTTTTGGCTCAAACGGCCCTGCTGGGTTGACTGCTTGTTCCAGTCCCCGTTCACAACTGATAGTGATTTTCTGAAGGTTCCTTGTTTCAGATTTAAACAAGAAAATTTCTTATGGTCTCCTAGTGACTTCAAAGTTACAGTGCTCTTCCTGTTCCTATGTAAGCCTTTTAAAGGTTTCCTTTGTCTTTCTGTATCTCTGCATGCCTTGGTTGAAGTATGCATGATAATGAATGACATTTTCTCTCTGAATAAAAGATGTACCAGACAGACTATATTGGCTATACATACTATTTTTCTCTGCCAATTCAAAGGAGTTAGAGATGTCTCCAGCATTTCTTCATATGGAAAACCATTGTGAGCTGGTTTATATTTTGCTGTTCCAGCTGTTACAATTTATGGAGATCAAAATCTGATTTAAATATTCTTTCTACAAAGACTGTCAAACCAGAACCTTGCTGGGAGAGGACAGGTGGCAGCATACGAAAGGGGGAACTGATCTGTTTCTCTTATTTTTCTTATTTCAATATGATTGCTACTATAGTTTGTGCTTCAGGTAATGTTCTGAAGTCTAGGAGATCTGCACTGAATGTTTTTTTTGTCACGTCCCTCCCCAGCTATGTCAGCCTTCCAGCATCATTCAGAGCTGGGAGTACCTGAGGGGTTATCTGTACTGACCATATACCTGGCTAAGACCATTTCCACCGATTCTTCCAGGGCATACCACACCAGTAGAGTAGATGAAAGGATGGAGTCTGCCCAAATCTTTTACCAACATGGAAGAAGTGGATGAGCAACCAGTCCACTGGTTTATGAGGAGACTGTAAAGATAACAGCTAAGTGGAAAAGGCAAAAAGCACCATCAGGCACTAGTAGACCTTAGTTAGTAGTCCAAATGAAAATATTGCTACTTAGACTTATAAGGGTTTCGGGTAAATGAAACAGTAAAAGTTTGATTGTGATGACAGGCATTTGGAAGGGCTTTTAAATTATTCTAGCTGGTTCCACATCAGTAGAAAAGAGTAACTGATCTTGAGGACTGCAAAAAAAATGTAGATTAAAACTAGTAAACATGAATAAAATGGGAAGAAAAATACAAGACTGCAGCAACTGAGGAAAAAAACATGGAGGAGAACTTATGTCTGATAATGGGAGGAATGGAGCAGCCTTTCTTTAACAGACCTGGAGTCGTTAGTCATCTTTTTCTTGTTTTCTATGCCTTATGGGTTTAGGTTTGTCGAAGGAATACTGCTGAAAACATGCTGTGTACTTCAGGCAGCAAGTGAAGAGTTGTATTTGAATCATTTTTGTATGTAGCAAAAAAAATTACTCAAGGGCATTTTGAGTGCTACTGTCTTTCCCCAAGGAAAGCGGAGGAGTTGGTGGGCAGGTACCAGTTTCTCACTCTGCTCGTCTGTCCATTGCATGGACAATTGCACCAAGCAAAATCAAAATACTACCCTACTCTAGCAGCAGTGCTTTATGTCCATTCCTACTCAACTAGCTCTCACTTAAATAGATGTAGGATAGTAAAAATCCTGATTCAAGAACATGCAGCTCACAAATGGAGGAAAACTACATGATGCATAAAGGGACTTTCACAAAAAAATGGCATTTGTCATGCGAACTCATTTCCTTTTAATAAACCAACCTTGGGGTTTTTTTAAATACAAACTGTTATCTGTAAATATTAATGAAACCACATTATAACGGGAATATGAGAGTATGGAATAAGCACAGTTTGGATGTAATGTGAACATACAATATGAATAAAATGCTTTTGGTGCACTTGGACTTGGCTGCATTTTATTTTTTCTCAGCATTCTTCCTGCTTTCAGTTCCTGTATTGTCTATACTGGTTATTTAAACAAATTTGGTCTGGATTTCATCTGAAAGAAGCAAGGAGGACCATATATGCCTTTTAAGATAAAATTCATGTTTCCTTTTTAGTATTCCTACTGCTTGCTAAATGATTGCAAGTACAGTTTATCCTCTCAGTTCATTTCGGCAGAAGAATTTGAATCACCACTGGAATGCATGTGGCAAGCAGAGAAACTCTACCAGCAATGAAGCCCCTCATCAAAAAGAGCGCCTAGTAGTTTTAAGACTGCATTATGGCTTGGATTGATTTTGTGGTGACTTTTGTTTGGTTTCTTGCCATTATTCCAGAAAATACAAAGATCAAAGAAAGAAAGTCGTATTGATTGGCTTGGGTCTGGTCAAAAACTAGATTTGTGTCTTCTAATGTAACTAAGATTTTACAGATGACTTGGTTCATGTTAAAGCTAGGGATGCATGTATATTGAATTATCAGAGGATTAGAACCAGCTGCATTTAGTTTGAAAATATTTTTGTGCATATTCTGTCCAGCAAAATGCACAGAGCAGGCTCTTGCTATACGAATTTTAGCAAACACCTAAAAAAACCCCCATGGAGACTAATTGAGGGTCTGCCCCTGTTTACTGCTGATTACCTTTTCTTCAAAGAAACCACATTGTGCATGGCTGAACACATGAGTTCAGGTCCATAAATCTCATCTTTGACTGTGAATTAACAGTAAAAAGGATCAGATCTGAAGAATTTACTTGAATAAAACTAGAATCCAGTCCAGTAACAGTAGGAGATCCACAAGACACTGGGAATGACTTTCCAGTTTCCTGCCTTACATTTCGTGCACCTTCATAAAGGGATTTTGAACAATCTGATTCTAATTTTGTAATGTTTTGCACTGACTCTGCACATCTGTAAATGACTACACCAGATGCAAAATGATGAAGAATCAGCACTAGTGAATAGTGGATTTGTCTGCTAGCAGAATTATACTTAATTATTTACTTCTTTAGATTCTGAAGATTAAAATCTTTTCATAATGTCTCAGGACACCCAGAAATATCAAACACAGTGCTAAAACAGACCATAAAGATTTTCACTGTTAAAATAGATTTACCCCAATTTATTAAATTTATTTAGAGCTCTTTGAAGACACTAACTGAAGAACACTTAAATTATTAAAGTATTCCAAAGATACTTTTTCTTATCATTAAAAGACCAGCATCCACACTTGCAGCAATGTTACTACCATTAACTAGATAAAACAGAAGTCGTTTTCCTAGCATTAGTACTATGTAGTTTATTCTGTTCCAGGCTCTTAAATTCATTACCTAAGAAGTATTGTGAAAAACAAGGAAAAATTCTTGCTTAGTGTCCATGAAGTCTTCTGTTATTGATGTCCACTTACAGTGAAATTATTCTGGATGCTCATCTGCAAGGAAGATCATTTGCTGCAAAATTCAGAATTCTTTTGCTAAGTTAATCTCTTTTTGCATATATGTCTTAGATTTAAAATACATTATTAGTGGTGCTTAGTAAGACTAGTTAATTTTTTAAGGGGTAATTCTTGCCAAATTTATTGCATGGGATAATCTCACCAGAAAAAGTTCAGGCTTACTAGGAATAAGCACTTTATATTTTTATTAAGTTCAGGGGATATTTCTTTGCAGAACTTTTTTCCTGAAGGAGATCACTTATGGTAAAAACAGCATGCTTCTGCCATGCATGTTTTTCCCATAAACTTCAAGTCCCTTTACAGCATATGCTGATGCTTCTGAGAAATAAGGCTTTGTCTTGAATACAGAGCCAAATCAATTATTAACTTCTCATACATAAGGTTTATGGTGCAGGCCAGGCCTCTAAAGCCAAGTGTGATTTTGCATCAGGTATTATAGCTATATGATTTTACTAAAAACGTAGCTTTACTCTTGTACACATGTATTTGTATATCAAAGGAAAATACAAAGCAAAGTCTTAACTCTGTCTTCATCTTGCCTGGGCAGTCTTTGTGGGTTGCATTGGAGCTGTATGGGTTCACTACAGGTTAGGCATCTCTCCCTGGTTTTCTGCTGATTACCTCTTTAATTCTCAGCAGTAGTGAGTACAGTCTAACTTGCTGCAGCAAACTCCAGTGAAAAGCATTATTCAACTCCCAGGAGATTCTTTTCTGGAAGTCCTGTTTTATTTTTTCTTTTGAATATTAGTTTAAAAGGAAAATGTGGCTCTTAAAATTTCTCGGCCTTACCAGAGAAGGCTGGAAGGCATTCAGGCCCAGAGTTCAATAACAGCCTCCATACTTGTGCAAAGATTTATTTCAGTTTTGCTTGCTAGCAATTTTTACTAATTTTAATCAGGTGTCTAATTAACTTTTACCAGGTTTCTACTTGCAGAATCAAACCAGCTTACAGAAGGCTTTAACAAATACATGTATTTTTCTTCTCTTTCAGTCTGTTCAGTTTGCATTCAGCTCAGGTTTTTGAGCTTTCTTCACACCAGGGGATATGGAAATTGCTTTTAACTGATACCTGAAATTCTCTTGTAATCAGATTTCATATTTTCAGGACTTCAGAAAAGACTTCTAATTCCATCATTGATTTTACAATATTAATAGTTTATAACAAGAATAATGATATGCTAGATATATAATAATGTATTGACTATTGTATTTTAATGCCATGTATATTCTATGATATACATTGTATTTTAATACAATATATTGCAATAAAAATCTATAATAAAGGCTTTATAGTCTTCTCTGAAATGTTGATGTCTGTCTCAAAAAAAGGGCGAGTAAATCATTAGACATCCACAGAGCTGCAGCAATTTTCAGAAGCAGAGAACACTGCATGGTGTTTCTATGCTGAAATAATCATAGTGCAATTTCTATTTTTGAAAAATACATCTATCAAGGGAATAGATCTGATCTTAGATTTGATTGCACAACACCTAGCAAGAGAGGTCATGGATCGGCTGGGTAGGCACTAACCTGGACCACAAAGAGCTAAGCTCTCCTCAGCCTCTCCTGGGGCACCCTGAGCAAGCAGCTCTGCTTCTCCACGTCTGGATCCCACAGAGGGATTCCCATCCCGTGTGGGATCAGAGGGGCCCTGTTGCTCTTCTTACTCAAATAGTCATGAGAGTACCGCATGAAAAGTGTTCAGCAGCAAGCAAATACATCTTGACTCACCAATGTGATATTAAGAGTAGATATTTCAAACTTTCTGTTCCAGCCTTTAAAAAGCAAACTGATTTGGGGAAATAATCTTCCTGATTTTTCTTTTTCCCGGCTCCAAATCATTGACTGCTACTGATGGGTCACATAAGTAGGTCTACACTAACAACTAATGCAAATTACAATATTGCAGAGAGGAAAACTACCCATAAAATTTTTGCTTAGTATGCTAATGTAAGTATAAAGTAGGAATGAAGAAATTTAAATAACAACTAAAGACATATTAAAGAAAAAGGTCTAGGCCAGCTCTTCTTCCATTTACTTGCCAAGACTGGAAGACTGATTTCATATTGCTTTGTGTGCACTAGCCACGTGGGACACTGTCACCTAATCATATCCATGAACCTCCCGAAACCTGGCTGACAAGAATCTCCATCCCACGAGACTCACACCAGAAAATAGTTGTGCAGAGAGGTGTCAGTGAACATGGGTTCATTTTTTAAATGCAAACCACATTTCTACCACCTCGGTTTCGAGACTAGCCAACACCTTCAATGTAAATACCAGACAGTAATAAAAAGAGATAAGGCTGATGTTGATTAACTAGAAGTTTTGTTATAAAATAAAGCATGAGATTTAATGATCCTGAGTCACGCAGTGTCAAGTTCAAGAAATTGCTTCACCGATTGTTTCACTAAGAGGGAAAATGGAGTTTAGAGAAGGCCAGGTTGCTTGATATGATGGCTTGCGTCATTAAATCTATTATTAAGTGATATGTAGTATATTATGTGATGCAGTTCCAGATTTATAAAATGGATCCTGAAACTCACTGGGAACTGGTAATGCTAGATACTTCGTACATCTGGTTATCTGCAGAGTTGTTGAATTATGCCCATGGGACTTGCCTCTAGGCATTCTTTTTTTGTTGTTGTTTTTTGGTTTGTTCTTTGTTTGGTCAATTTTGACTCCTGTATGTAAAGTTTTCTGGAGCATTCACAGATTATAGATATTTTCCTGATAAGGTTATATTTCTGAGGGCTGTGATCCTGCCTGTGGATTCACTGATTAACGATGCCTGTAGGATACCCTATGGCCTTACTTGAGTGCAAAGGCAACAGAGGTAAAATCGTCAGACACAAACTGGTAAGATAACAGTCGAAGGGAACAGGTAGAAAGCGACAAGCATCAGAAGTGTCAGTGGGGAGCAGAGTGGTGGTCCGAAGGAGGAAATGGGCTCTTTTCTGTGGCAGCAGCGCTTCATCTGCTTTACGGGCAATGTTGCACTGCGGATGAAGCAGCTCTGGAGAGAGTGTGAAAGCTGACCTGGGGAGGTCTGAAGTCTGAAGTGAGGTGGGAGCCATCAGCAGAGCAACATCAATCTCCGCTGACTGGGGCCGCAGCTCTGAGCCCTCCGTTGGCTTTGTGGTTCTGCGAAGGTATCTATTGGAATAATTCAGCAGGAGCACAGGTTTCTTTTTAAAAACTACCTGGAAATAAGAACAGCACAGAATCTGTAAGTCCTTTGCACAAAGAATGAATGTTTTTTTCTCTAGGCCTTGCTCTTGTAAGGTCAAAACTGAGAACCTGTAATATAAATATGCTAGTGAAACTGCTCCATATGGCTTGATCCCAGTTCCCTGAGATCACTGACAACTTCTTTTGTGTTAACTTAAATGGACTTTGGGTAGGACCTGGTAATAATTAGAGTACAAAATGTCTGGCACTCTCAGGAAAACAGGTGGATGAATCCATAACTAAGCAAAAAATGAACTTGTGCATATTTATTGTGGACAGCTGCAGGCAAAATCCCAATGTTTTAACCCTGTTATGTGCCTGCATTCCTTTGCGCTAACCACTTGTTATTTATCAGTTGCACCACACCAGCACCTCCTTATGAGGAAGAATTGGCTGTGATTGATACGGACACCATCCTCGGCGCATGGCCTTGCCCAAGGGACTCCCGGGGAAGTTGGGGACATCCGGTGTGAGAAAGGACTACAGGCTGCCTGCTGAGTGTAGCCCTTCAGTCTGGAACTTCTTTGGAATAAATGCATGTGGCTCTTCATCACCTCTTTGGAAAGAAGGACAAATTTGCATAGCAAGAGCAAGAAAAGCAAAGGTACCAAATCCGTTACCACACCCCCCACCCGTGAATGTGCTTTTCCAACCTTCCTTGAACCAATTAAAACTATCAGTTGAGTGTTTAATGAAATGTGGCTTAATATTCTTTATCAATAATCATTTCAGAGATAAGGAGATTCTGCAATAAGCTACATAAAAAGGAAGCAAGGGCTGTGTCTAGCAGACACTAGGCACACAAAAATAATTCTCATGAAAAAAACCTGCGTTAGCAATAATGTGTCGCCGATTCACGTCATGATCTGCTCTGCTTTGCTGCTCTGGAAAGGACTAGGACTGCTTCCAATAAAAATGAGAGACAAACCTTCACTTACTCCAAAAGCAGTAGGCTCAAACTTTAAAACACTCCTTTCATTTCACCCACACTTACTGATATGTGTCTGATTAATCAATATACTGTACAGAATTTGAAACAGGCGTTCTAGAAGATTTGGGAAATATCCTTGCATATTTTATATGTTTACACATTGTTAATTTGCCACCTACTGTCACTAAAACTGCAGTCTTTTGTTGTTAGCTTCAGAAGGTTTTGCATTAGGCCATAAAATTTCACTTGAAAAATAGAATTAAGGATGAAATCCTGATTTCTCTGAAGTCAATGACAAAACTTGAATTTTATTTCAGTGTTAATGCTGGTGATTGCAAAGGTAACCTTCCACCAGGTATTCAATTCAATTTATATAATTATATTTTTGTATATGTAATGACTAATACTTCCTCATTAATGTTTAAAAGAGATTTCAAAGTCTGTACAGCTATGTTTGCTTGCCTACAGAAGAGAGAAATAGTTAAGAAAAACTTCCTAGGACGCTATATGTCTTAATGAAATTATTTTTTACTTTCACTGTTTAAAATCAGCCCTGCCTCTTTTTCTCTCTCTTTTTTTTTTTTTTTTTTAATTTTCCTGAATCTGGCAGGGCAATGCTGAGATGGCCATCAGTTGTCAAGATGATCTGAATCTGAGGCTGGTAAATTGTCCTGGTTTCAGCTGGGATGTAGTTAACTGTCTTCCTAGTAGCTGGTACAGTGCTGTGTTTTGAGTTCAGTATGTGAAGAATGTTGATAACACTGATGTTTTCAGTTGTTGCTCAGTAGTGTTTAGACTATAGTCAAGGATTGTTCAGCTTCTCATGCCCAGCCAGGGCACCTGACCCAAACTGGCCAACAGTGTATTCCATACCATGGGACGTCCCATCTAGTTTAGGAACTGGGAAGTGGGGGGCAGGGAATCGCCGCTCGGGGACTGGCTGGGTGTCGGTTGGCGGGTGGTGAGCAATTGCCCTGCGCATCATTTGTACATTTCAATCCTTTTATTACTACTGTTGTCATTTTATTAGTGTTATCATTATCATTATTAGTTTCTTCTTTTCTGTTCTATTAAACCGTTCTTATCTCAACCCAGGAGTTTTACTTCTTTTCCTGATTTTCTCCCCCATCCCACTGGATGGGGGGGGAGTGAGTGAGCGGCTGCGTGGTGCTTAGTTGCTGGCTGGGGTTAAACCACGACATAAATACAGATGGAGTTTCAGATTTCAGGCACAGAGTGTTGTGAACACGCAAAAAAAAAAAAAATCAGGAAAAGATTTTAACATCTACCTCCTAATCTGTGTTAGCTTAATTTATTTCTCTAGGTGTTTACTTGTACTGGGAAACCACCATGACTTAGCCTATGCCCTTTCACTGTTTGCATAAGTGACTTGGTAGAAGACATTGCTTCACTGTCTTTAAACTTCCAAACTCCTATTTCCCATTACAGCTTTACCTGGAGTTGGTGGGATATGCAGTACAGGATTAAAACAATACCATGGGAAACTTAAAGTTTCTTATTCTTCATTCCTTCCTTTTAAGGGCTCATGACTGAACTCACAAATAAATATCAGGTATAAATTTCCAGTGCCTGTTTGTTTTTATTAATATCCACATAATTCTTACAGTCCTTTTGGTGGTATTATTCTGGGAAGAAGCGTGCTCCTCTTTCTGTGTTGGCTGTCAAATCAATTTTTCCTATCTTCTTTCAAAAGAGGAATTTATTTCTCACCAAGCACTATCAGTCAGAATTTAAGATAGAGTTTTAAACCATGTAGAGTTTGGTTTTAACTGGGCAATTTTTTATTTGGAATAGTGTTGAATTAGAGCAAGAAGTGGCATAAAGAAGACACATGTATGACTCTGCTGAAAGCTATTGCTGGGCTAATTCTGCATTGAATTAAGGAGTTTTGGAGTTTTACTACTCTGAAAAAAACTGTCCTCTTTCATATCCTAGCACTCTGTGTTCCTAATAGTTCACATTACCTGGTCCTTTCTCTTCACTGCACCAAGGACGGTTTCTACAACAAGGCAACTAGTGCTAGTGGGGTTGTTATAACACCATAAAATATCCATGAAGGCACCAACAGGTTTTGCTGTCTTTTTTTTTAAGACAAGAACAGGCCAGCACAATACCTACTGATGGCTAACCTTACTTCTTTCACCCTTCCAGTATATCTTCAGTGCTCTGCGTCCACAAAGGTTACGCAAGAGAAATGAAGCACACAGTAAAAATATGCCTTTCTAACACTAGAGATGAAGAATTGGGCTCTTTGTATTGCACATTAGTTGCCTCATTTTGAAAAATAAAATGGAGCTAGAGCACTGTGCATCTGCTGCTGGACAACATACAAGGGGTCAAGCACAGGTACGTAGTATCATACTGAACCCTCCTCAGTACCTGCTGTGAGCACTCCAGATGCCTTGCTTACATCTAGGATGTAGGGTGAGATGACAGTTTAGTAACAGGCATTTCTCTGCAAACTGCCTCTTCCCTCCCCCTGCCATCACTCTGTCATGGAAGACAAAGTCTTGGATTTATGTATTCATAGGAAAGTTACCACTTCTACTTTAAAAAATGGAATAAGGTAGCTCACATCCATTATGCATTAGGGGTTTCTGGGCAGGAAGCTGGCACTGGATAATTGGTGCTCTATAAATTCACACACTCCGTTACTGCACCATATCCTCCCTTTGTAGTGAAGCCGTAAGGACGAAATCTCTATAAGCATTTCTCATGACAAAATCCTCTGGCTAGATGTAATAACAGCTTTTTGCTTGGCCATATATTTTTATATATCTAACATTTTCCTAAAGCTCCCATTCCCAACATTTCCTTTTAAATATAGATGTCTTCCAAATCCTCCTAATTATAGCTATTATCCTTAATCTCATATTAAGGCAGGTCTATCTGTGATGAAAAAAGTGCTATACAGCTACAAAGAGACAAACAGATAGTGCTACCTGGCATAAAAAAATGTTACCTGGCAGAGAAAGCTGGGAAGATAATGGTTAGATAAAAAACCCTCTTCCTCCTTTGCCATTGAAATGCTTTAATCACATCAATGGATTCCCTGCAACAGCCACCCTGGCAGCAACGTGATCTTTATTCCTGATCCACCGCAGAAAGCGTAGCTGAACAATAGATCCCTTGTGCTTGCTCTGAATGGGCAAATAGATGGGAACACCATCAGATCTGCTGCGCCAGTCAACATCAAGTAGCATTAAAAATCACCAGAACCTGGATCCACCTCTGGTACATGCAAATCTAAGCATATTTCAGCAGCACATAGTGTCCAACCAAAGCTATGTGTTTATTTGTACTTACAACGTAGTTCTCGTTTTCCTCACAGACTGTGATTGTATGGATTGTTCTAACTATCTATGAAGAACATATTTTGCAAGAACTATTTCTATGCTAGCAAAATAACCACAGTTATTATTTAAACAATGTGATCTGGAGTTTCGATCTGGATGCACCAGTCACACCATTAATTTCTGTTTCATGATTCATTTGGTACAATTCTTGGAATTATTTTTTTATTTCAGTGGTCTTTTAAACTGTCCCTTTACTATTGTTTTTAAGTCTAATGTTTGGATTTGATGAGTTCCTAGAAAATAAGCTTCAGTCCTGCTCACTTCCATGCTGGCATCCTTTGGAGAATTCAGTGTTCTCTCCTGCGAGCCCTTGGAGAGCGGTGTAATGTGTTTAGCACGATGGAGTTTTTTCCTTTTCCTGTGCTCTGCTTGTCAACAGTACATTACCTTTGACTTTCCATGTCTCCAAACTGTTCCTCAAGCAGATTGCATATGAAATTTAGTGCTCTCCACTCTTTATAGTTTTCCACTTGTTATGCGGAGGAGGTAACAAATCCTTCCCTCACCACAAAATACCTCTCTTGCCAGTCACAGTCTTTAATGTTAGTGTTACTCGTAGCCTGAAAGGGCTGTTAGTCTCCCTGAGAGGCAACAGAATTGATTATTTATGTTCGGCTCAGCCTCTCTTCCTTTCCCGTGCAGTCATCCCATGTTTTCAGTTCACTGCAGGTGTAGGAGCTGGACTTCGGCATAAGCAGACCCCCAGAGACAGAGGGACGCCTGAGTACCAGCTCCTGGTGGTACCTTTTTAGCAGTGCCAGCCCGACACCTGGCTCCTGACCCAGCAACACCTGCCTGGGACACCGTTTTGTCTCAGCCTACCCCTTAGTCTCTGCAAATCTGCAATTACAACCCCCCACATAGTCTCTTTATGAATTTCTACATTTGCTGTTTCAAGGTGAGGAGCCTCAAAAAGAGACGCTTTTAGCAGGATGTTTTGAGAAAAAGGGTCCAAAAAGGATGTGAATATAAATTAAGCAAATTTAATTACTGTTTGGAAAGTACATTTCAGTACAGTTTGTGGCTGTTCTTATCCAGCAGTGCCGTGCACAGACAGAGGGAAATTATATGTATTTACAGAGGGAGAAAAGGATTTGGCTGGCTCCAGTGCCTTCAGCTGACTCTAGGTATATTAGCTATCCAATTTTTAAAAAAGATTTTAAAAGACCTCTGTGGACCATAGCTGCCACTTCCTCACCATTTCATGGGTGGCTGAGTTGTGCTGCGGGCAGGAGGTCCCCGTTCCCGTTGTTGCCCGTGGAGGTGGAGGTGGTGGTGGCAGCAGGGGGTCCCCAGGCACCTGGGGAGATGGGAGGTTGGCGGCGAGCCCCGGGGCTCCCCTCTGCAGTCCCCTGGGTGCCCCCACACCACTCGGCTATGGTGAGACCCCCCCAGGTCTCTGCTGGTGCTGTCTCCATCATGCCCATTGCCTCCGGAGCCCTCAGCTCTGGGGCCAAAACATGCACCTGAGGATCCTGGCGTCAAGAGGCAGCTGAGATGAGAGGGTCGCTTCCTACTCCTCCAACCTGGAGCTTTTATAATCAGACTTTGCTCATATACAAAAGCTGGGGTTTTTCCCTGTGTTTTCTTCCCCCCCGGCCCTGATGTCCATCAGAGCTGAAACACCAGCTGAGACCCCACGCAGTCGCAGGGCTCACAGGGCTGGACCTCAGGACGCGGAGCCTGCAGCCTGTCGACCCCACCATTTTGCAGAGACTTCAGCTCCTTCACAAAAGACATGCAAACAGAGGAAATGGTCCTTATTCCTTCTCTCCACAGTGCGCACACGCTCCAGAGCAGCCAGACTGTGGCCTTCTGGTTTTCATTATGACTAAATGTTGGAAATGTGGTGTGCATTTTCCAGAAGGGGCATGTTGTGTATTTAATTTATGAAAGTAAAGAAGAGAGGAAAAGTCTTCTAGATTCCTTTTGGTTCAGCATTTTGTATAAATCCGAGAACTGGGGTAGTACTGTGCCATGTCTTCCAATGATCATTAGCCAGATGTCTGTGTATATGCTGTTAAAAAATAAAATATTATAAAAAAGATTTGTGCTACTGTTTTATTTGTAATGCAGTTGTGTACAGGAGTCTTATTAACATTTCTTGATAAGAAGGACATATACCTAGAGGAAAAAAAAGCTGCAGTATGTGGATGCTATTTCAGTTCTGAAGCCTAGATATTTTTAGCACCTTCATTTTTGGAATAACTTCTACCCTAGCTCTATGAAACAGAGATACACAATACGTGCAGAGAATGCAGAAAAAGACTTCTTTTACTTCAACTATGCATATGTACTGGGCTGCACAGTACAGCGTGTGTATTGGGAACTGGCTTAGAGCTGAGACTTGGCAGTATGAGGGTGTCCACGGGACAGATAAATGAGCAGTTTGCACTGACGGACTCTGGTCTGCACCTACAGAGTTGCAACAAGACCTCACTCGTTGAAAAAAACTCAGGAGAAACATAGGATGTCATAAACCTGATTCATTCCTACTTTGTAAAGATGTACATCAGGAGTAAGGTTTTTTTGATCCAGTGAGGTTAAGATCTGAATTGAAGAAATGGGCTATCTTTGTCTGATAAGTGAAAACTCATGTCTGCTCTGTGCAAGCTTTTCACAGAGCAAAGGCAGTACACCTTGGCACGTGGGGTTTCTGCTGGGAGGTAATGCTTGAGTGAGCATGAGGAGCACAGGCAGAAAATTAATGAACAAAAATCCAGCCTTAATTACTGATGGAAAAGAAAACATCTCCCTTCCTTCAGCTGGAGCTGCTGTTGCCCAGTATTTGATCCTTTCTTTACAGGGCATGAGCAGCATCCTGAACTACATGGCAGAGTTACCTCCCAAGAAAAGGTTTCTTCCCTAAGAAGTGCCAGAATTTCAGCATGTGAACAGCATGAAACAGGGACCGAACCAGATGCACCAGCCCTATGCATTCAAAAGTCAAAAGGCAGATCACAAAAATCACGAGATTTGTCTAAAAATCATGAGACAGAAAAATACTAGCTGTGCAGTTCTTTTCATTTGCTTTGGATTGTTAGAAGTTTTCAATTTCGATTCAACTTTTCTCCGCAATCCTGGGGGCAAATTAATTTTTAAATGAAACCTACAGGACTCTAGAAACCAAAGTTTAAAAAAACCAAACAAAACAAAAACCTTGAAATGGTAAGAGTTAAAAATATTACACTCAAAATATGGCATGAGTAGCTGGGAAGGATGGGTTTATTACAATTAGAATGAAGAAAGAGGACATCAAATTAATTCCAGAACTTGATACTGCTGACATGATGAGGGAAGGTAAAGGACAATATAACTTACTAATACGATGCATATGTTTGTAGTGACTCTATTGTAGTGATGGGAGGTTGCCAAAGACTTTAAAAAGCATACACATACACACAAAAGCCATTCTATGAGAGGAGAGCTAAGCATCTCTCTGCAAATTCTGGAACTAATCATGAAGCCAGCATTTCTTTCTTCCCAAATCTCATGGTGAAGCAGATTGGGTGTTAGCTTGGGAAGGAGAGCCTTACTGCCACCATGAAATAGTCTTGGGCTTCCCTTAGTACTTTACCTCACTCTTGCCCTTTCGCTGAAGGAGCCATAGATACAGACAATATTTTTTCTTTCTCATTCTTTCTTCCTATGGCTTTGTACTTAAGATTTTACATGCATATTCAGGGATATTGAAGGTATGTTTTGTAACTAGGGGTGAAAGCTCACGGATGTTGAGGACAGAGGCCAAGCAACAGCAGGGCAGATATTGGTGGAAGTCTGTAACCTCTGTTATGTTTCGGAGGACAGGAGGGAGGGCCAGTTGTTGTGCCCAGGTGGGCTTACCAGGATGTCCTCCCATGAATCCTAGCTGCTTGTCATTTTAATGACGAAAGCAATTAAATACATTCAAGTTGGGAGGCTGATGTTCTTCAAAGCAAAGGGACCATACACATATAGAGCTGGGGTTTTCCCCCATGCTCTGCAGGGCACAGCTGTGCCTGCACCAGCTACGCCAGAGCCTGAGCCACGCTGCTACGAGGTGATGGCACCAAGCCTTGCTCACCGGGTATCATAAGGGTACACGGGAGCAGGAACTGCTGGCTTCGAGGAGCAGGATAGCCATGTATTCACTCCTCCAGGAATCACTGGTGATGCTTCTCAGAAGGCAGGGCTTTGCTGGAGGTAACTTGGGTACCTTGGGAGGGTACTGCCCCGGGCAGCCGGCAGACCCTGCAAGGGGCCACTGTTTTCCCGTTTATGAGCAGCCTGTGGATGGCTCCGCAGGATCCCAGATCTCCTCCTCAAGCGAGAGGAGCTTTAGAGAGAGCAGAAAAGAAACATATTTTCACAGCAGGGAGGAAAAGAGAAAGATGAGGAGCGTGGCACTAAACAAGGAAGAAAATCTGATGGGGAAAAAGAAAAGTTGGCAGCAGGGAAAGCCAAGTCCAAGTACTAGCCTGTGGGTTGCATGAATTATCTGTGCAATTAGGATAATAGCTTCCAGGGCAGTTACTGTGGAAGAAATCCCATAAGACTCCAGGAGAAATTGTTAAAAAAAAATCCAACTACAGAAAAGAAAAACAAAATGATACACAGATGAAAGATCCCATTTTGTATTCTTCAACAAACCGTGCTCTAGAATATGTGATGATTTTTTATGTCTTCAATATTTTTCTTTCCCCTTCTAATTGAGTTGTCTTTCAACTTTGTCTTTTTTTTTTTTTTTTCCTTTTGGTTCTGCGTGCATAAATCATGATGGCTGGGACTTTCTTGTTGACCTCATCTGCACTAAGAAGTCTCGTGCGAAGTAGTTCATGATATGGTGGCAACATCTGAACCGTATTTCACATAACTGCTCATGTATCATTGTTTGTAACACTGTAAGTGCACGATTGCTGGAGACAAGTACAAATTACCCTGCTGGAAGGCTAGCTGGTGAGATTTATGTTGTATTGTTGCCTGTTCTTCCAATAGGAAGTTCTCTTTACTGGTACAAGTATGACCCCTCCATTGAGCAATATACTACATGGCCAGACATATGGAGTCTAGCCTTTCTGTCTTTATGGTGCAATACCAAAATATGCTACAATACCTGACATAACTCCAACTGAACCAGCTCCAGAACTGGGAATAGTTTAGCTGCATCAGCACAGTGGTATGCCCAGGCTAATTAAAATAGGGCAGAGGCTGCACTGATACAGCTATATTGTTCCTGAAACCAAGATATTATCTCAGCAAAGAGCTGCACTGTGCCATATATATATACTCTTTAAGACTGATGAGAGATATATGGATATATCCTTCAAGATTCAGAGACAAGCACCCATGTAATAGTTTTCATCTTACCTACCTGTTTTAAATATTGGCACAATCCTAAATGATTTTCATCTCTCTTCCCAGGTTTTCCCCTACGTTCCAACAGCTGCTGAAGAAAAACAAAAACCCACAACCAATAATGACTCAAGGAAGGAGTTCAGAAAAGTCCTCAGCCAGTTCTTTTAAAATTCTTGAATAGAAATTGTTGAAGCCTTCCCACTAATATCAGACATTCTGGCTTGTTTATTACTGTTGAAAATTTGGCCATTTTCTCAGAGTTGGCCATTTGTTCCAATACATGCACTGAATTACTTAGTCCTTTCACTCCTAATCTTTTAAAGATCTCTTCTCACTGTTCTTAACTGTGCTGGCCTTAATTTTTTTGCTTGCCTTTTCAAGTTTTTACAATGCTTTGTAAAATGCATTTCCGATGCATATTTTTATCATAAACTTCCTTTTTTCTTCCACTTGCTATTTTTAAAATTTCACAGCTACTTTCTACATTCTCTGTGCTACTGATGCTGCTTGAGTCTTCCAGCTATGCAGAATTTTACCCAGTTCTTTTCTCTTTCATGGTCATAACTTGCTGGCCATTTTCTGCCTTCGACCATATGAAGAGTAGGCTCATCCTCTTCCATGTCCTAGATGCAAATGGTCAAGCCTTCCAGCTGATTTCTTGTTGGCCAGTTCTTTCTACATTGAACTGAAGCAAGTGATGCTTACTGAATATGTTTGCTCAAGACTGCCTCAGTTTCTCTGTTGGTCTCAGGTAGTGTTGGAGCTTTCCTGTGGTTCCAGGCTCCGGCAGACTCAGCAGAACCGCCAAGAATGGGCTTTGGGGAAGAAAACATGACAGGCCAAAAGCACTGTTACTGGCTGTTGTATGACTGCATATAGAGGTCTCTTGGGAAATTTGAAGTGAATTAAAATACCTGTAGAACTTTCTTATTTGTTGCATCTGTTGATAAAAGAGAACAAGGGATATTCAAAGACTGCATATCCTCACTCTCTGTCCTCCCACAAACAGTGGCAAATAGTACATCCTGGGGAGAAGCTTAAGAACTTCCATAGAGTATCTTCTCCAACTCCAGAAAAGTTTGGCTTGGAGTCTTCCTGTCCTAGGGGTAACGTTTTTGTTTTTTACAGCCCCAAATGTTTACTTACATATCTTAATCCACCCACTTTATGAAATCATGTCATCCTTTAGGAACCACAGTGCCCTGTGACAAAGAGTTCCACAGCTCAGCCAGGCACTGTGTAAAAGGCTCATGTAGAGAAGGGCTGAAACTTTGCCAGTCAATTCCGTTTCATGTGAGGCTTCCCTCCTGAGCTCTATTGTTTCACTAAAATGCAGATAGACAAATAGAGAAACACCATTATTTTGAGTGTAGGGATCTGCAAGTTAAACCACTGAGAAGCACATGCAAATATAGATGTCTGTTCATGAAGCTTCAAAAATTTGCTAATTAATTGATGATATCCCTTCTTGGGATGGCATTTCATGCCTTGACAAGGAATAGGAAGAGAAGAGGAGTTGTTGGAAACATCTGCATTGTGTGCAGGGCAGTGTAGTCCAGAGCCTCAGCTACTACAGAACCTCCTCAGTTGGTGAATGGTTTGGTTCAAACATTAAATGAGACACCAGAGTGCCTATCCAAAATAGCTGATATTTCTAACAAATCTAATTAAGATCAATAGCTGTAAGTCTGTCTCAGGGGAGAGTTGTCATTAAGGACTGTCAGGAGGAGGTACACAGGAAAAATTCAAAAGCAAAACCAACCCTCTCCCATCCACTCCAGATTTGTTTATCTGTACCTAAAGTCCTTTCCCTTTATTTGGGCTCAGTAAATGAACAACGAAGAAATCCTGTTTCCAGTTTTGCTTTTTGCAACACACTAACAGCAAAGATTTACCAGTGTTAAGATTTGCACATTTCAAAGAAATGAGCTTGTTTCTAGAACCTGACCTAATGATGCTCATTTTCTTTTGAAGCTTAGCCATCTCTGAGAGCCAGCAAACAGAAATGATGCCTTCTGCACTGCCCCACACAACTCTATCCAGGCAGCTCTGCAGGCATTGCACCGAGTATGAAATCAGAGAGATACTGAGTAAATTTATCTATGAAACACAGTTGGAAAATCTAAGATCTGGAAATGGATAGCGTATAGGCTAAACAAGTAGAAAGTGTATTTAATAAGGTACGATTTAATTTATTCACCTTCACCTGTCTCCCGGTGATACCTTTATAGGTAAAAATTGTGCAAGTGGGATCTATCATGGCGTGGAATGAAGGAAGGGAAATACACTTCTGACTCAGACAGAGAATGTATCTTACAAGTATTAGCCTATTTAAGGGGAGTAGCCATGCAATTGCCTAATTGAGGAACCCCCTCAAATTTGCAGCTGTACCCTGGCAGCAGACCAGGTGTCCTGGGCCATGCCTTGCTTGCATGTGTATTTGCATACTTTCAAATTTAAAAGTAGCATAGGGAATTGCATCTGCCTGCACTTTAACTTTCTTGATGAAGGTTAGACAGCGGCACCCTGCGCGTGAGAAGGTAGGGGCAGAAAGGCACCCTTTTCCACGTCAGTCAGAGTATCAGACTCTCCTAGCACATCCTGGATGTCACCTGCACCCATGGGAGCGGGAAGAGCCAGCCCAGTGCTGGAGACCTGCTCTCACAGCTTGTCAGCGGAGATGCCGTGCAGGCCGGTCAGTGTGAGTCAGTGTGCAGTATCACTCTTCAGATGATCCCACCGATACAAATCTCCTGGGATAAGCCCTCAGGAAGTAACACAAACAGGTATTCCCAGGGTAAAACATGCATATGTGTAGCTTCACGAGAAGGAATTTCCTGTTGCTTGATTTGCAGGAGCTCGTCTCCACCATCGGTCCAGGCAGAGAGCTGACTTTCTACCTGGATTATAGCTGAAATTGTAATTGTTCCCTTATTTCTTCTTGAATGGTCCTTTCTGTTGTCTCTGCTGAATTACTGGTGTCCTCATCATTTACTTCTTTGCACATGAAATAAAATCAGGCATTTTCATCTCTTCTCATAAGGAAGGCCCACAGGTCTGTAAAAAATTTCATTGCCCTAGTCTGAACATTTCCCTTTTGTGTCCTTTGATTAGATTAAATATACTTCATTAACAACAATAACAGACCAGACCAAAGAGTGACATCTCCTGTCATGCATAATAACTCTTGTGGTCTTTTCCAAGAAATAGGTTTTCCTTCCCTTTATTTCCTTTTTTTTACACTTTTTGCTTTGCCTCTTCTTAATATTTTTGAAAACTTAATTGGATTTATTTTGGGGGCATTTTTTTGTCTCACACCAAATGGCATTTTTGCAATACCGATCTTCATTTAGAGAAAAAAAAAAAACAAAGGCTGCCCAAGAACAGCTTTGCAGCTATATTTGACCCACTTTGTACAATAGCCACTACCAAAAGTAACTTTTGCTGTGTAGCTCAGCTACCACACTAGTGCTGCAGCATGTTTAAATTGCTCTGCAAATGATGGGTAAAAATAAGTGAGCTAGACATAAAAGCAGAGGGTGAGTGAAAGAGCAGGCAAGAGAGAGGTGTCCTCAAATAGATTATATGGGTCAAGTCATGCAAGTGCTTTTATTACTGCTGATTAATTCTGTCAGCTGCTATGTTAATGTGCTGCATGGCATGAGCGGGCACCAAGCAAAAGTACAAGGAAGCTGAGACTATTCTCTAAATAAGGATGTGGCCCAGACTGCTTGAAGTGGTGTGAGAGTGTCTGTGCCTGGCAGAGTGATGAGGGATGATAACAGGATGAGAATGAACTCTCTATTGCTGGGCTTTTGCAATACAGATACATTTCTCTCCAGACTCAAGGAATTAGAGGCAGGTTTTGTATTGCAAACCCCAAGCCTTCAGAAATCTTGAGACGGTCTGACATCATGTATTTTTTAAAATAATAACTATGGATTCTGGTTTTGGTTGCCCTTTATTTTCTGGACTGACAGCATTTCATTTTCAAACCTCCCACTTCTGTAAGGTCTAGAACTGTACTTAATAAAACAGAAAGCCAAAACCTTGCTGTGTGCCAAGAGCTGGGATCTTGGGAAAATTACATGCTGCATGAGCTTCTGATAACATTATGCAAGCTAACCTGTCTGTATGGTCAGACCTCAGGATGGGAAGTACGGTGAGAAAGATGCGTGCAAGCTGTGACAGGCTTCATTTGTGAAGATTCAGCATTCAGCAAAAGAGCACCCAGAAGGCTTTGGGAGGTGGTTGCAACACGAGCCTGGCGTTTAAACCACGAAGGCATTTAGGAGAAGGTGAGGACTATGAAAGGCACAGGTAGAGCAGCGCACAGTCTGCTGGAGGTGGCTGCCCGCTCCCAAGTGAGAAAAACGCATGCAGACTGTGGTGTGACAGCTTGCCGGACTGGCTTCTTCCCCGGCGTGCTGGGTAAGCAGCGGCTTTGTCTGCCCTGGGCTGCGTCCCTCGCCGGGCAGCAGGGCTGAGCCCTTCTGGCGCTGCGGCGTCTGCCCCGGGCCATCGCCCAACACGTCCTCCACACGCGTCCTCCACTCCTCTCGCCAAAAACAAGGCGTGTGCATTGCTGCAATGGCGGGAGCTCTTCCACTGCTACAGACGGTTGGGGTTTTTATCCCTAAGGAAGCATTCTTTCCCACCACGGAGTTGACAGCAGTAAGCCGGCACAGCCTACCTGGCCTTCCTGCGATACGTGATTCCCCCGCAGCTGGCTGGCAAAATTCCCCATTTCCGACGTGTGACGGGGACTTGAAGTGCTGCCTGCAGGGCCCCGAAGGAGCTGAACCTCGGAAGAATTATGACATGGCCAGGAGGGGACAGTCACCTAGGGCCAGGGCAGGGTGAGGGGTGGGTTTTCCTGGGAGCAGGAGGCGGGTGGTCCGCTGCCTCTGGTTTGAGAGGCTGTGTGCAGGGGGCTGCGAGGGGGGGCCACACAGGAAACCCCCTGCCATTTTTTGCCTGTGCTGGACCACTGTGCGTGGCAGTGCCCCGGGGACTGCCAGAGGAAGACCTGGGGGTAGCAGCAGGGGAAAGTGGCAGGACGTGGCTTTCCCCTGGGCTCCTGGGACAGGGGACCCCCTTGTCAGGCCAGCATCACCCATCTCCTATCCACATGGGGACCCCCCTCCTGCTGCAGCCCCCAGGATGCTCACTGCCATGGCAAGGCCACACTCCCAGCAGCCTGTGGCTGGGGACACGTGCGTGGCAATAGCCTGTGGCTGGGGACACGTGCGTGGCGGTAGCCCAGCTGGGACCCTGCCCTGAGGAGCTGGCTGGGCTGCAGACCTGCCTCCCAGCAGCTGATCCTCTCACCTATGGTGTTCATCGTTAACGTGCATCGCTAATACAATAATAATCTTTAAAAAATCACTAAAGCCAGGAAGCTGATGTCTTTTTATACCAAAACTCTCACCATCAGTTTCCTCTGGACTTACGCCCTCTTATACAGTTCCTCTGATTCCTGCACCAGCAGACATCATAGCTGCATGATACAAATAACGTTTGTGGCTTAAACTCAATCTGCTGGAACAAAATCCAGTGAGAGGATAACTTGTTTAATGATCTTATAAACTTCCCTGAACAACAAAAAGTCCTCTATGGAGAGTGAGGAGTGGCTGGGGAAAGAACAGGCTGAAAGTGGTTTCAGATTGTGCTTCGAAGAAGAGTACATGTTCCTCAAAGCTTGTTCATTTCTTCCAAATATGCCAACTAGCGTAATAAAAGAAATTGTCTTTCCCTAGAAGCCTTGCCTTGCCTTGCTTATAGCCATAGTGATAACAATCTGCTATTGAGAGATACTATAGTGATGAATAATGTGGCATTATTTGAAAGCGTCTGCTCTAAGAGTGCCTTGTTGCTGCAGGAGACTTCTCTCTCGCTTTTTAGTAGAGGTTTGCATGGGCTTATGGATTTGCAAGGGAAACTCAACTCTGGCTAAGGCCTTGCTACCATTTCAATTGACATTTGCTTGATAAAAGATGTCCCGTGTCCAGCATGCTACATTTCAGCCCAGAGCAAATACATCTGGTCAAGTGGTGAAGGATGGAAATCTTGACGGTCTCAGCTGTAATCAGTACAACTGTGTGCTGCTGTAATGAGCAACAGACAATGTGAACGTCAAGTTACCAGAATCTGTTTTCATCAACACTGGCTCTATTTAATAGGCAATCTTTTTTTTCTTTCCCTGTGTCTATTATCTTTTTTTTTTCCTGCTAAAATACGGGTATGGTTGTAGATCAAAGAAGAATGACACTATTTTATATATTGATTGCACTACACTTCCCTGCAGGAAAAAAAAAAAAAAAGAATTAATATACAACAGGAAATGCAGATGTTGCAAATTTGTTTGTGAATTTGTGAAAGGATATTAGGATAGTTTTATTTTCTCTTTTTCCTTCTCGGTAAGGGGGCTGGGGGGACTGGATTTGAGCGGCAGGAAATGAAAAGCAGGCTGGAGGGGAGAAGGATAGGGACTGAGTGGTTGAGAATATGGTCAGAAGGCTGAATGCTGACAAAAATGGGAAGTAGTCCTATGCGCTGGCAGATGCTTGAAGAACTAATTTAGCAGCTTTCAGTGCAGCTAGAAGTGGTGTTAATTTTTCTAAGGGGAGCCATAGTTGTTCAACAGGCTGGGGGGGGGGACGCGACTCCAAATTACTGGAGCAGGAGTATGTAACATTCACGGGAGACAGCACAAAGAGCAGAAATGAAGAATTACAGGGTGAGAGATTGCATTGCATAAGGAAGATAGTGGGTGTTATCAGGAGACTGAGTAAATGAATTACTCAGAGAGTGGTCTTCTCCTCCTCCATCTTACCTCCTCTGTCTGTGTTTGACGTTTCTCTAAATTCAGCTTTGCAAACTTTCAGCCTTTTTGTGCCCAATGAAGGGGCAGCGAGTAGGCCAAGGAAGGAGCACATCTGCCCAGGGGCTGGGGAAAGATAAGCTGCCACCAGTTCCTTTGTGATGTCCTGTCCTTCAGTCCTCTCATCCCTTCCAGAAGAGGGGTAGCCATGAATCCTGGCACCGATACCAAGGACCTGGCACTGCCAAGCCCTACATCAGTAGCAAGTGATCTTTCTGGCCACTTGACTTCACTTAATTTTGGCAGAAGGTAGTCAGAGATACCTGAAAGTGAAAGGAAGTTGAAAGACATTTTGCATGTGACAACAAAAAATCATCTTACCGCTGATGATTTTTTGTAACTAAAAATAGTCTCTGAATATGTGATAGCATGAAAACTCTTTTTAATAGATACCATGCTCTTTCTGAGTACTTGACCCCTTTCTTCTGGCAGACTACTCCAGTTTTTCTTATGCCCCCTTTGTAGCCCCATTTTTAAGGCAAGGAGGCTCAGTTAAACTCAGATCTTACATGTGTAGGAGAAAAGCCCTGAAATCTGATCTGCTGAAAGAAAACATACCCTAACTCTGGAAATTCATTCCAGAATATGGACTTTAGGGCCTGCCAGTGAAAGAATAACAGAAGCAGAAGGGAAAATACATGTTTTAAACTGACAGCTTGTATATTTTATTCCTGATGCAGAAAGACAAATTGCTACATGAGTGAGCATGCACCAGAATGCGATTAAATCTAAATCCAGCGTACTCACCTTCTCCACAGCAGGGCCTTGCACAGAGCTCTTTTCTGGGTGAATCTGTCTGTTCATGGAAAAATTAGGTGGTATCTTGTCAGAAACCCAGGCTAGGCAACATATGCACGGCTTTTTACCCAGCTATTTCTTTAAATCCTCTGAAATATAAAATTTGAATGTGCAATGAAACAGCCAGAAAAGCATCCTGAAAATATTTGGGACCACACTCAGCAAAAAAAGAACCTTTTTTTAACACAGCTTCAGAAACAGCAAGCATAGTGCTGCTCTGCAGTTTAATTAGCTTGTAAATGGGTACAATGGCTCTGACACTTTGTCTTCTCAAGGAAAGTCTCTTTCAAGTTGATCTAAATGAGATTTGCTATCTCATGCAAAGGAAAATAAGACTTTGGAATCACTAATGAAAATTGTGAGAGAGAATGCTGCCTCCGCTAAAAGCAATAGATTTTGGAAAGGGTTCATTTTAGGTGCATGGTCATGTAAAAAAGTACAATTTGGCGCACCAGCTGTCAAAAAAAGGCTTCCAGTTTCTGCTGTAAGCAATACAAATAATAATACAGATAAACAAAATAAATAGAGTTGTTAAAAATTAATGCTAATGTAAACAAAAGCAGAATCTGGCACAAAAAAAGAGACACGGTAATTTCCCTCTGCAGACAAAGAGGTAAAAAACCAGCATCATAAAAAAAAATCAGTTTTTAGAACTCTTTCACTGTTCATCATTAAGGGCTATTTAGCGATCTAAAGCTTCTGCAAGATGTATGGAAGGAAGCTGACTCTAGACAACTACAAATCTGGGGAAGAAGTCCACTAAAGCTAGCGTATACAAATCGCAGAGGCTCTATTTGTGGGAATAGCCATTAGCAGAATGATCCCATAAACCTGAAACTAATATTATTTCACTGGAAAATCACAGGTTTTTATGCATAGTACTGCAGAGCAGCACCATACAAGTTCCTCTCAGGCAAAATTTTCTCTGACATCTACGGTAGCTTAGCTGAGTAAAAACTGAAGTCTAAACCGTGTAAAGCAAAGAGAGAAAGTCCAGTAAGCAGATCCAATTTCTCATTCTGTGTGATGACTCTTCTCTTGCTTGATCCCTTACCCGTAAATCAGTGAAGCTCCGTGTGAGTTTTTGAATAGGAGTTTTCAGGGAAAATCCCGGGTGCTGCAAGAGTCAGTAGGTGGCATGTTTCCCTTTGAGTCAGCCAGCCCTCAATCACACCTCCAGAAAGTTTGGAGGGATTGCCGACAGCCCCGTCTTTCAACCAGCGCTGACCCAAAGCCTGACTTTGCCTCTGACTGTGGGGACCAGGACCTGGGCACCGCCGATACTGGTGGGCACCGCTGATGCTGGTGGGCACCCCTCACGTCTGTGTCCCCGGTGCCAGCGAGGGGGTGAGGCTCACTGGCCCACTGCCAGATTAAGACATTTTCCTGCATGAATAGTGATGGTAATGCTGGTACCCTGGCAAAAGCTCTGATTCAGCCGCTGTGGTTTTGTTTGTGGAAAATTTTAGATCAAGCTGTAAATTACAGTTCAGTGATCACTACGTTTGTCTGTAGTGCCTTCAACTGCCCTTTCAAGAGAGTAAGGCTGTGCCTTCTTCACCTACCCCAGCTTTATTATCATCATCATTATTATTATTAATTATTATTATTATCATCATCATTATTATTTAGTATTAGTATTAGTATTTATTAGTATGTGGTGCTGAACTGGCTTTTAAGTAGACAATTGCCAGGCAAGAATTTCCATCTATTATTTTGCTACATCCTTCAAGTTTCCTTGGTATTAGCAGAAGCAAAGGTTTTGGCCAAAGTTGAAAGAAATCATGTGAGACACAGTTACCACTGAGTTTTGGTATCTTGAAATAATTCCTCTCCTTTTACATCTGTGCTTGCATGTGTTTCGGAAATAGAATTACAGAAATCATCTAGACTTACAGATTGATCCCAAACGAGAATCTAAATATTTCACATTTGTAATTGCAATTTTGATCTTCTGCAGTTATAATGCTTTGGAGAATAGATTTTTACCAAGATTTAAACAGTGACATAAGATGTGCTTGGAAAAAATAGAACAAGCAGAAAAGGATCTGCTTTCTGTATGTGTGGCACAAATAGATGGGTTGGCAAGGTACTTCTGGGCTACTTTGTTTTGATAAAATTGAAAGCAATAAGTCAGAAATATGGGCTGGGTCATATTTCAAATGTTAAGATCTGAGGTTGAGTAAACTGACCATGCTTGAATCCAGGATTTTACTTAACATCTTAACTTTTGAAAAATGGTAAAAAAATATATATATATTCATTTCTGATGTCTTTCTTGTCTTCTTAGTTTTACCTGTTGTTTCTTTAACCTACATCTATTACACAAGACATAAGAAAGGCATGGTTTGTAGAGAGGGAAAAGTAAACAAAAGATACTCAGATGACATTCAGTGCACACAAGGCCAGAGTTTACTTGCTTCTTCCTGTAACAGCAGCAAGTCTAATAAAAGTCTAACAAAATTGCTTCTGCTTACAGACTGTGCTTCCACTGCTGCATAATTGCTGCTCTCTAAATACCACGTTCTGTGCTCTGTTAACATCATGGCCATTTGAAGCTGTGATCATTAAAAATGGAACTAAGCTATCTCAAAAGTAGGAAAAATACATATAGTTTTCAGACCACATACAGTTTTTTTCAGGCTGGTCTTGGCACATGCATGTGTTTTTGAAGTACTTAATGCCAGATGTGCAGATAAATCTGAATTTTGTCAAGGTGCCATGGAAGAATCCGTACAGTGAGATGCTGAAATCAATACCACCCAGGAAGACAGTTTCCTGTCTTACAGGTATCTACCGAGGCATGGCAAGTTCTCCACCCTGCACATCTCTGCATGGGTGCACAAGTCACCTCCTGCTGAGGACAATCAACCCAAGTAATAGTCCTGGAGGAGAAAAATGAATTCCTCGTTAGTCCACAAGTGCTACAGCATTGTCTAAGATTGTGGAGTTTGATGCTCTGATGCTTAAAATTAAGTTGGGCTCAGATCTACCCATTTATGTTTCATTATTAGCCTGGATCAGAAGCAGGTTTCATGCAAACTTGGGCTGCAGGGGCCATGCCACCTTGCTCAGCCTCTTAGATCAGCCTGGTGTTATCTACCTGCTGCAGATGTCATCCCGTGTGTGAATCCCCCCTTCCCTCTTCCGCAGTTCGGCTTCACCCTTACTGCGGTGGGGCTGTCAGCTCAGCCACCACTCACCCCAGGTTTCTCTCTGCCTCCCTGGAGGGGACAGCCCTGACCTGGGACAGAAACCAAGGCTTGGGCCCCGACTTACACAGTGTCAACCTCTTTTCCTCCCTGATCATGCTTGCAGCAAGTGCTGGCTTGTAGGCTGGATGCAGAACGCCATGGTGAGATGAGGCCAGCATATGCTGGGCTTCAGCGGGGAGGGAATCCTTGGGAAAAAGGGCTGTGATGGGAGCCCGGAGAGTCACTGGTGCTGCAGCGTGGGGGGAGGCTTCTGGGGAGGTCAGCAGCTGGGCAATAGCTCTCCAGTGCCTTGGGCAGGATTGCAGAGGGGCGGTGGTGGTAGAAAGGCAGCAAGGAACACGACCTCTAAAAAAGATTTTTTAATAAAAGAAGCAGCTAAGGAGAAGTGTAAGACGGCTGAGACAAAGGCCTGCAAAAAAGATGAAGTGGTGTATTTAAGAGCTGGGGCAGGGAAATGATCAGCCATACAGTGTTTTCATCAACGTACTCCCTGAGGCAGAAACTGGAGGAGGAGGTGGTGTTGGCTCGTAAGCTGTTTCCCTTGAAGCAGGGAAGGAGTGGGGTACACAGCTGACCACACGGGGCCAGAAGAAAGGAGTGATGTGAAAGAGTTGCGGAGAGACCCCGACCACCGAGGTGAAACTCTCCTTGTAAGAGTCAGGCCTTCATCACCGTCCAGGCAGGAAGGCCCTCTGTGGAGTCCCTGAAGAGCATTAGGGCAATCCATAGGAAATCTGTAGATAAAACAAGACATTTGACCTAAATTGTGCTCAGACTCTTCCTTTCTTTGAAAGGGAAATTCAGGACAAATCAACCCCAGGGGATACATTTTCAGAGAGGGAAAGCTGAGGCAGCAGCCAGATATTTAGCAAAGATCAGTTGCACCCATACCACCATGGCTGTGTACACCAAAACCGATCACCCTCTCTACGGATAATTTCCAAAATACCCACAGAGCTGTTTAATGTACTTCATGCATCTGGGACTGTAATGGATCTGTACTTGTGATCCCGGCAAATGTACACATCTATACCCTATCGTTACCAAGAGAAACTGGTGACCCAGCCGCCTGACTGAATGAAATACTTGGGTGTTGAATGAGACGTAGTTACGGTGCTGCTAGGTTAGTACACCAGTCTGAAAATGGGCTTAATGTTGGCAGGGGGGGAGGGTGGGTGAACTGGAGCTTGCATAGCTGTGGAAGGTGATGACCGCTAATGCCCACCTTCCCTTTTCTTGAGGAGTCGAGAGAAAAATCTTTCAACGATCCCTCAAGGTTTTCTTTTCTTAGACCTTTGGAGGACAGTGTCTGCTGCTATCCTTCTCTCTTGCTAGAGAGGAAATCCACTTGATACTGGTCATAACTGCAGCTACAAATCTATTTCATAAACCTGCTGTCACTAGACAGGGCTTATTTAAAAAGCAGCGGTAATCAATTTTCTGAGTGTTTAAGCTTGAGAGATTTTTGTGGTCAATGTGATCTTATGGGAGCTGATGTTACCCGGATGTTATTACTGGAATGCTGCAGCTGCGCTTTTAACTCTTAGTGGGCTGAAAGCACTTTATTTTCCTGTTCCTCACTGAGTAGCTTTCACACGGACTTGATAACCAGGGTGCTGCAGAGCCCTCTGGCTTAAAGATCCAGCAGAGCTCTTAAGCTTGGTGCTTAAGTGCTTTGTTGGATTAAGATAATGTCTAATAACCCCTTGGAGAATCGTATCTTCGCTGCCCAACGTTTCTCAGATTATAAACACCAATACAAGAAAGTGAAGATTTCCATTCAGCATCTGCCTTTTAACAAGACTTTGGAAGGTTGCTATGCACCAATGTATTCATGCATCCTGAAAATACCACAGGCTGGGTATCAGATCATAAACAACTGTACCATAAATGCACTAGTCATTAGTCACCCTATGTTATCAGTTTATTTTTCTTTTTCCTAAAAGCTGTAGTCATCCAGTCACCCAACAGGTCTTGGATCTCTCTGAGTTTTCAGCTCACTGAACCAAAAGTGCTGGGGTATCTTTGCGTAAAAATGAATGTAATAATTTCTGTCCATTCATGGTACCTGGGATGGAGCCTCAGGATGAGCAGGCTCCACTTGTAACACATTTCTCTAAGGGAATGTGCTTGGTCTTGCTTTCAATAAGTTTCAGGTCATTACAGATCTGCTGACACAGGATGATTCCTTACCAAACCAGGAGACATTCTTATCATTTAACTGCATCTTGAATGCTTCCTTAGAAACCTGAAGCAGGAATAGAAAAGTGATACAAAATGTCATAGAAAGGCTTGTAATTTAAAGCAAAGCCAAGCACTTTCTTGTACCTGCTCCTCTTACAGCTCCTTTCCCTTAAGCAACACTAGTGTCCTAGAATTATTTCTCCCGTTTTTTGGTTAGCAAAAAAGACAATCTTGTTTGAAGGGCTATTCATTTAGGGCTTGCCAACAAATCATATATTGAGAAAGTGAGCTTGAATTTAATTAAAGGAGTGAATTCCAAAGTGGATTAATTAAATTGAATTAAACTGCCCTGTGGACACTGTTAAACACACCGCTGCTAAAGACACCACTGTGGCTGCCAGTGCTTATTCCCTTTGGAACAGTAAAAGCATCTATGTGGGAGTTTAACTTAGTTTAACCAATCCACTTTAAAGACAAATAAGGGTTAACTTTCCTGGGTGTCCTCATTTGTACAAGCACGCAGCCCTTTCAGAGGTTAGCCTGAACTTAAATAATGTTAGGACATTTCTCCTCTAGTGACCGTTGTGCTAATTGGGCTGATACTCTGCTTCCCTCTGAAGTTGGTGAGATTTTTCTTCTCCCTCAAAAAGGCTGCTGTAGGAAGAGGGAGGAAGGGAGAGATTCAAACCAGGTTTAACTGGGGTGCACAGTGTACCGGCTAGCAGGTGGTGCTGGTCGGTGCCGTGCCCCTCCGGGCACCCTCACCAGCCACCCCAAAGAAGGAGGGCAGAGCAGGCATCTCCTCCTTGGGACCTCACAGACAAATGGATGAGGACATGGCCCTGAGGACAGCTCTTTCCCCCTTTTCTGAAGAACCTTCCCCCAGTATCATGGCGTAGCTGTTTCCTGCCCCCCCTTTTTTTGAAGCCCCCCTTTTGAAGGCTTTTTAGCTTTCCTGTAATACTTGTTTGTCCCTTCAGATAATCCTTGTTCTAACCACTGATATGGGGGAAATAAGGCCAATTGTAATAGTTCAGGAGTAGAAAGGGAGCAGGAGTTATTCCTAGGGAAGGATTTGCTGCAGAAGCATGCTTCAGGGGGAAATTTGACAGGAGCAAGAAGAAAAGGAGCAGATTTTAACCCTTGTATACAGAAAGTCTCATTCAAACAGATTTTTTTTTTTCCTTCCTTGTTGCATACTATCTTCACTGGAAGAAGACTCCCCTGTTGTGGGACAGCTCTTACACTGTTCAGATCCTACCCAACCCCTTCCAACAGGGAGAAAGCCTGTTCTGCAATTATGTATAAACATTGCAAAATGTGAGCATTGCTGGGATTTTTTTTTTTACACGCAAGGCGTAACATTGAAAGCCATTCTACCTGCCTGTGGTAGAGTTCAGGGTGGGGAGGAGCATGCAGATTCCCTGAGCAGCCCAGGAAGAACAGAGGTTAAGCCGTGAAGGCCACTTCAGCCTTCCAAAAATGAGTTTCAGTAATCTGTGAGACATCACGGAAGAATGAAAGGGAGTTTCAAAATAGCCTTACTTTAAATAAAAACATACTTTGGCAATGCTACGTGAAGTGAAAACTGACGTGCTTGACCGTCATATTGATATGTTCATCAAACCACTCAACAGACTGCAAATATCCACGCAGGTTCAATGCCAAAATCTGGAGCAGCCAACCAGATGTGGAGCAGACTGTGGCTGAGCCTGTCTGCTCCCCCAGCAGGGATGGAGAGAAGCTGCTCGTTGGAGCTACAGTCCATCAGTTCCGCCCAACGCATCCCCAGCAGCAGGGACACCAGCATCCCTTCTCCTTGTGAGGTGTTTTGGGGAGGAGGTTTTCTCCTGTTGGGGACTTAGCGGATGAAAAGCCCACTAGGGAGAGTGTTGTGGTGGGAGCACAAGGAATTTTAGGATGGGGAGTGGTGCTACAAAATATCAGTTCTCTGCAAGTTTTTAATACCATACAAAAGCGTGAAGCTGAGCGTGTGTTTGCTGGTTGTGAGTGTTCCAGCACATTCCTCGATCAGATGTCTATACCTCAGGGAATGGGGCTCCTACTGAGATTTTTCATGATACCAATTCAAAATAGACTTCTATAAGAGCCACTTCAGACTTGTTTTAACTAATGAGTATTTGTGCCAATAAACTTGCTTGCTAAGATACTGCCAGGAAGCAATAGCTAGTCCAGTCCTGAGCGGCCTAAAAAGCTGCTATGTATATATTTATACAAAGTCTGCGTGCAGGTGCCAAGACATAGCTCAGGGCTCACAAGTTCCACCAGCACAGGAATAATAGACATCATTCCTGTAAACACACTGCAAGCAAACATGCTTAAAAACCTTCAGAGAAATATTACAAAGGCCCTGTTCTCACAAAGTTTGCAGAATGTAGCAGATGTTGGGAACTAAGCACCATGATGCAGATCACCAGGTATCCAAGACCCACAATGAATGTGCTATTAATCACTGGCTGCACTTGTTCAGCTCTGAATAATGATGAAATGCTACAAGAAATACTTCAATCACCTGGTTACAGTAAAATAGGGGCTAATGTCAAAACAAAGGGACTGTTGAGAAGTAATAATTTCTTGAGAACATAGTGATATAACCTGCTTAATTCTTGGGCAGCTAATGGTGTGTAACGATGTCGTCTAGCTCTGTGAGCAGTGCATAGCCTGAGCCAGAGCTCTGGAGAAGCTGCACTGCCAGCCAAGCTGTCAGACCCCTCTACCTACCCCCTTCCTTAAAACCCACAAATCCGTTGATCCAGTCTACACAAGAGTTGAACTGTGGTGGATCAGTGACTTACTTTGTAAATTGCCTAAGAGAAAATAGCATGGCTTTGGAAAGTAAAGGGAACGCGAGTAGGCCAAGGAGAAAGGAACAAAAGAATTCAAAGTGCCGATTCTGAAGGAAAAAGCAACCATTTTGTGTAACGATTTGTGATTGTCAAGAGAAGTGTAAATAGTGTTCTGTAAATATTAGTAAGCACTGAAATACTGAAATAAGTCTCTGGTGCTGAAACACAAAGTCATATGAACATACTGTGTTTAATGAATCAGAATACCACACACTTAAGGAGGGGGAAGTTTGACCCAAACAGTAAAAACTAAGTTGGAGAATTGCTGTTTGTGAAATGAAGACTCACTCCTGAGCCACTGAAGACTGTCACAGGGGACTGTGACACATGCTTTATAGCTAGAGAAATGGAGTGAGATTCAAGTTTGACTTCAGAAAGCTGTACTGCTCTCACCAGGTCCCTGTGCAATGCTGAGATACGTGCTCTCCTTATGTCTCACTGTCTCAGCCTTCTTGTCTGCTTACGCTGAAAACTGTTCTGTGTGATCTGTAGCTTTCCATGTAGTTTATATTAACCTCTTCCTTAACTTTATTTAGCTGCTGCTTGGAATCATTTGGCTTTGATTGCTCTGAAAATTGCATAATAACAGAAAATATCCCAACGGAAAGAAAAGGAGAGAGCTTTTTGGGCCACAGCTGCTGTTCTGCTTTGACCCTTTTCCAAGCTCAGAAGCGCTTTGCCCTGTCTCAGACCAAAACCAACCTTGTGCGCATTAGCTGCACGCTTCCATCATAAAATGGGTTTTACTTGTTCTGTAGGCAGCAAGCCGAATCAAGAGCCAGCACTGGGACAGCGATGCTAATACATTTAATTGTAAACATAACGTCGTTCTGCAATGGGCCTTCACACTGACAGGCTGGGATAGAGCCGACCTGGAGTGCAGGGAGCTCCCACACATGCTGCATCCCCCTCCCCACCACCGGCAACACATCGCTGCTTCTCCAGGATCGAAGAGCAAGCGTGGTCTCCCTGGGTTTTACAGCTCACCCGCTCCCGCAGCCACCTCATCACCCCCAGGAAATGCTGTTCTGGGTAAATGAACCCCACCAGACTTTGAAGTCTGATTCTTGGTAATTCATGGAAGAATAAAAGGTTGCCCCAGCTCTGCAGACGGTGTGTGGCTGAGGTCCAAATGAAGAGAGCCAAAATCGCTCTTTCAGAAAGCTGCGGGCTTTCTTCTTGCCCGTGAAATCACAGGCTCAGCCCAACTATAAAGAAACCCAACTTAATGGATGCATTTTCTTGCACTGTATTATAAAGGGACAGCTGAGGGTGCAGATTTAATGGCAAAAAGAAGCGACATCCTGCTGTACTGCGGTGCTCCTGCTGCACTCTGCTCTCTGCCAAAGAGGTCTCGTACACTATCACTGTCCAACGGGTTACAGAAAAACATTTTAACGAGGAAACACTACTTGCTCATACACAGTTTGTCTGCATGTGGAGGTGGGGGCTGACTTTTTAAAGTTAAAATGGGTTGCTCACCTCCTGATTTGCAGTGGGAGTTAGATGCCAGATAACACACTTTTTCTCTCTGCACCCAAAGTGTTTTATCTACATCCTTTGTGTTTTAAAAATCTGACCCTGGGCTCTAGTGTGCTGTTTAGACTTAGTTTGCGAAAGACAAAAATAGCACATGAGCTATTTCTGCCTTTTGCAAAGCAATTCTAGTATTTCTTAGCTTGAATCCTCAGGCACGTGTTCCCTTCTCGCCTTCCCCACTCCTCCCCCCCCCCAGGATCCACACCATTAACTCTGTGGTTTGTAACTGCATTTTTCCTCCTCTCAGATTATTCTTATCTGTTGTACCAAAAATCCCCTTAACTGCTCTCCAGTGTTTCAGTCTCATCTCAGTGGGCATATCTGCATAAATGTTACTGCGATGGTACAGGAATCTTTACAAGGGAATTGGATTGCAGAGGCCAGGTGATTAGTTTCAAAACTTATAAAAGATTTTTGCATTTCCTTGCAAATATCTCAACTATATCATTCAGGAAGCAGAATTTTCAATATAGCAAACAGTTAAGCCAAAGAAAATCAGTCTTTAGAATTCTTTTTCCCCCTTTGTATTAAAGGTATGCTGTATTAAAATAGATTAAAAATTAAAATACAGAGGTATAGACATTATACATTTGCATATACTAAATATGTATGTTTGCATGGACTGGTCTAAGGTTCTTTCAAGTGACTATAATACCATCTTTCAAAAAATTGCAATTAAAATGCAACATGTTGCAACAATATTGATCATTAAAAGTACATTAAACATTATAACAAACTTGTCAGGAAAAATAATACAAAATAAAGACACCCCACAGCTGTAAAATTATAAGAAACACACCATTTCTACATTGCAAAATGAAAAATGTACTCTCCTCTTCTTCAGTTTTATATCCTACTGTTCCCCCATAAATTATAAGTGGTAAAAGGTAGTGTCTGCAATGCCCATAATTCATTGTATCATCATAATGTCCAATAGGGAATATTCTAACACCTTCTTTGGTCGTGTTTTTCTGAGCACAGTATAATAAAGACCATGAGGTGACCTGTTTTCATTGCAGATTAAAGTCAAGCGTGGAGGCAAAGGAGGTCAGAACGCCCCTTCTTTTTTCCTGTTGAAATTTCCCTGGGGAAACCTCTTTCAAAAAAAACTGAAGTAAAAGGAAATGGAGTTCTTTATAGCACTTTTAAAACCAAAATGTTTTGTTATGAAATGACAATAATCAAACTTACATCCATTTTTAAAATGCAAAACCCAAATGAAACATCTGTATTGACTTAATGCCATTGAATTTTGGCATTTGGAAATTTAAAGATTTCAACTTTTGGATTCCCATGCTTTTTAGAAAAACAGGCCCCTCCTTTTCCTCCTCCCACCCTGAAACTTCAAATCTGGAAAATATTTAAAGCAGCACGTAAATATTTTCTTTTTTCCCTGCTTCCCTCCCACCCCCATTTTCCTGCTGTTTTCTAACCATTTCCAGTTGTCAGGAAGATGTGCTGGTAAAACAGAATGGAAAGAAAAATCATTATATACAATAAACCCAAAAGAACATACAGGTGTTTGGGCTTGTGTGTCTGTGAGAAAGATCTTCTCTAATCTTCATATGTCCTCTAGAGATACAGACTTTGAAATTAAATGCTTCAAGCCATGTGTTTGTCTCCCTTGTGCTCGTTGGTCCAAATGCATCATTGGGCTGATTCTCTTTATAGCTAGAGCTGCACCGAGGAAGCATTACTGCTGTCTGAGGGGACCATGTGGTATGGGAACTACATCTGTGAAAAAGGAACCATCCACTTTAAATAGGAATAGCAATATTTCTCTTCCTTTGTAAAGTACTTTGAGATCCATGGAAGAAACAGAGCTGTAGACCATGATTACGTGACACGTTTGCTTTGCAATTACTGACGGTCACAGTACAGAGAGTTTTAGCACTCATAAAAAAGTGCAAAGAAAGAATGAGTGAAAAAGCATGGTTTTTTCTAACTAGGGCTGTTTCTGAAAAAGCCCCATCACTGTTCCTCATACACCCCTTGTTAACCTGTTGCCTTGCGTCCGAGAGTAAGATGACTCCGTTTAAAACTATGTGTTGGTTTGAGATGGCCCAAAGTCACCAGTAACCAGCAGTGGTCACCTGGAAAGTAACGGAGGCTTGAAGTGTTCTACCTCCTCTCTCCTGACTTGAGTAAGTTCACCTGAGTATTTTTTGCTTTCCCAAAAGGAAAGCACTGCTAGGTGTTGTAGTGGACACAGATGTGTGTGCAGGTGCGAAGGCATCAGCAGCCTTTGGGTGTTTCTGACACCACTGAATTACCCAGGCTGAGTGCATGGGGGTAGGAGCCAGAGCTGCTCTTCATGCCATGTCTACTTGTGAAACGGTCTGACAGGACTCCTAAAATAAGAGTTTGGTCAAAATGCATGACTGGAATACAGTAGAAGGTAACTTTTTCCATTACCATCTCATTCCATAAACGACTGATTACAGGTTTATGAGTAAACTTGCTTTTGATTTTTCTTAGTCCTCTGGTTACCTTCTTACTCTCTGTAAACCAGGAAACCTCTTGCTAGTTGCCTGTGCTGGTACCGGAGCTCAGAAGAGATGCTTTGTGCTGGATCTGGACGGACACTCGCTCCCTGTCTCCCATTCTGCAACCCTGGAGAAGTCTGGTTTGAGTAACACTGAAGCTGGGAGGACTGACAGGTCAATGGGGGTCACTGTGCCATCTGGAGTACTCGAAGGAAATTGCTGCCATTTGTTTTTTGGCCAAAGAAACTGCCAAACTCTTCTTCCAGGACAGAGCTCACTCTTGTTAGCAGCAAAACAGTAAAGGTAAATGTGTTGCGTTAAACATTTCCTACCGAGCAAAGGGCTTGAAAAGTTAGTCTCTTACTGAGCTTCCCGGTTATTACCATGGGGGGCTTCATACTGTGTATAACTAATCTTAGAACAGCGGAATACCATGTGCCCCCCTTGGAGGAGCATTTTAGTAGTAAAACTCCTGGGCTCTTTGTTTGTCTTGAACTATACTCGGGTATATTCATCACACATTTTGCTTCAAAGAAAAACATATTCTTCTGTGTTGCATATTCTATTAGTATTGAACTTTTCTTGACTAAGCTGGCAGGACCAGAGGAAGATGAGCAGAAATACTGCAGACTGTGGTTTTTCTTTCTCCAGTGGGATGGTTGTTTTTCTTTCAGTATAGCTGAGATAATCCCGACTTCAACTCCAGCCTGTGCTAGCAAACAGGCACAGAAGGACAATCTGGTACCTAGTGACTGGTGGACTGCAGAGAGGCATTAATCATGTTTTCTTTCTTTTTCATGGATCCACAGGGCTGATAGCAAGGAAAAAAAGTGACATGGCTTACTGTCTAAGGTCCTTCCCAGTCAGTTCTGTTTGTTTGCTTTACTATTATGTAGGCTTCACGGTTAGTTTCCACTGGAGTGGTGTTTAGAAGTTAATTGGTTTTTATTCAAAGTAACTTTATTGTGCTGTGACAGCCATTCATAAGCTAAGATGGATTGGTATATTAATGGATATCCTGTTCCAGGGAAGTCTGTGTTTTACAGTTCAATTCAATGAGTCAAGCTGCAATCCACTATTGCACAAGTATTCATAAAGGTATGGGCTGCAAGTGCGCACAAAGGAAAATATCCACTCTAATGGCAGTTGAGTACATAATACTGTGGAAATGGCCAGTTTTCTCTGCAAGTTAGGGGCAGGTAGTAGTGACTGTTATTGGCTGTAACTTTCCTTTGAAAGTTAAAATGCTGCCTGATGCTGGTTGACACCAGCATCTAAAGCAAAAATGTCAATCTACTTTGCCATTTAATAGTTCTGAAATAGATTTTTTTCCCAAAAATAGCAATTAGATTCACACCACCTTTTGCACCCTGTCCACTGGAGTCCATGGTGTTCCAGAGAGAGACTGAGGTCGAGATTTTGCCCACAGTCAGGATCCAGCTTCAAATGTCATACTGCTCCTGGTGAGTGTCAGTAAAGGCTGCTGTTGAACTAGCTCTATATTTAATAAGACTTGCTACAGTAGACAAGGACAAATTATTCCAGAAAGAGTGGTTAAAACATGCTCCTGGGGGTTTTATGGTTGCATGGTGTAATCCAGCCGTTGGCAAATCTGTTGTCCTACCAGTATTTTTCCAGCTGGCAGTTCTTATACAGATTTGTTCCAGCTCTGAACAGAGGTGAACAAAGACTGGAAGTATTATATTGCATGTATATCTCTAAATCTGAAAAGGTAATTCTGCTGGATTAATAGTCTTATGTAGAAAAAAGTAGTGTGTTTTTCTGTAATATTCTAGCTGATGGTGAAACAAATGTAGAACTACTCTATGGAGATTAATGTTTTTTTAAAGCCCACCACAAATGACAGAAATTGCAAAAAAATTGTTTCTAATTTTAGATTGCAAAATATGGAATTAAATATTTAGCACCTCCAAAATCTTGCTATAGCCAGATATACACCATTTGTGGAAATGCACAGACAGATGCATGGTATACAGGCCATGGTATATGTGCTCAACTAACCAGCAACCACGTATGCCAACCTTCACAGCATTTGAGTGTCTGCTTTACAAAAGTCAGAAGAAGGTATTGAGGATGTGGAAAGCCTGTACTTCCTATTCATAAGGCTTTTTAAGGTTGAGTGCTTGGAAATCTTGAAAAGCTGAGGCTTGGAATTTCAGGTATGCCTTTTTGTGCCACTGGTGAGTTTGAAAATACTAGCTCCCAGGCTATGTGAGCAGCTGGGGTTTTTTTATGTATTTCCTCATTATAAATGAAACATTGTGTGCATTAAAACTTTGTGAACCTATTTGTTTCAAATGAAATATTCAACCTCCTTTTTGAAAAATAAAAATAAAACCCCATCGTGTAATTCTAGATAATTTTAAATAGTTTGTAAAGCTTGTAGCAAATAGCTGCTGAACCACTATTGCAATGAAGAGACTAAAAACTGAATTATCATTAAAATAAAGTCAAAGTAATCAACAAGTGTAAATGTTTCAATATAGCAACTTTTAAGACATTAAGTTTCAATCTAGCATACATTCATAAGTTTCCTTTACTCTCATTATTCTCTTTGTGTCAGTGACCAAATGGAACTGCTCCTCATGGTAAAATTAGGCAGTCCTACAGGGGCTTGTAGGAGCCTGTAGGATCAGAGTCTTAAATTCGAGGTGTTATATTTCATTTCAGTGACAGCTGAGTGAATAAATTGTAACAACTTAGTTAATTTGCTTGGCTGGTAAGCAAGAACCTAGATATTTCACAGTTCTTGATTACTAATAGTTATTAAAAGTTTTGGAGGAGGTGAATGATCTATAAAGAAGCATGAAGATTGGCAGCTGGTGGTGAGACCTTGGGGTGGAAACAGCAGTAACCACGACTGTGCTAGAAATGTGTTTAGAAATTTTCAGGTGTTTATTATCATTTCATAAATGCCTGGTACTGGGCTGTATCTGTTGTATTTTCAGTACTGATCCTGAATCTACAGTTCAGTGATCACTGGTTAACTACATGCCATAGTATACCTACCGGCCACTTCAATACTGATTTGGTTCAAGCTGTGTGAGCTGACTAGTTTTTCCCTGTGACATGATGCACTTGTTCCTGATTAGCAAATGGCATAGTATGGTAGGCACTTGCTTGAAAAGGCAAAATTTTTGATCCTTTACCCTGTGTAGTACTTCTCATATCCTTTTTAAATTCATTGTATGCAGTAATTACTTAAATTTATGATCAAAACCCAGTTACTCTCCTCTCAGATTAAAGAAAAAGGGGGAAGACACCCAAACTAACTTTCTCCACCTATGGCTCCATTTCCCACTACTCACAAGCAAAAAGTGCTCAGTAATGAGCAGCGCAGCAGATAATGAAAATGGGAAACAGAACGAACACGATGGATTTTCTCAGGAATTAAAAAAAATCCTTACAAATTATTAGTGAGATGTCACAAGTGAACATTGACTTAAAATACCTGTGCACTAATTCTTTAAATCCCGTGAACTCATTATTGGTGCTTTCTAGAATATACAGGGTACCGGAGAATAAAATCTCTTTTGAAAGCAATTTGTGGAGTTTTGTGAATGTCAGTGATGAAGATCTTTGCTGTTACTGCGTTCATCTAAAAAATTTTACATCAGCAATACTTGAATAGAAGCAACACAGGAAATTAACAAAACCCCATGAAAACTTTTCCAGGGTATATTACTTAAGCTGTGAATCAGATGAGGAACTTGTCTAAACAGATTAATTTCAACGGTACACAGCTTGTACAAAGTCATTATGATGTACACATACCTTACCACAGCCAAAGTACTTTTGTTCTTTGAAAGGCTCTATTAGAGGTAAAAATCTGTAGAGACAAGTTGGTAAGGAGCCCCTTAGTGCTCGCGATACTGCAAATGCCGCTGACTGCTGTTGCCGACCTTTAAGTGCCACATGTGTCTGTGCTGGCCGGCGAAAGGCATAGCCTCTTCCCAAAACATCCCATCTGAAAGGAGAAAGTGCTTGCTTGCTGCTGCTTTTGATCGAGATCTGGATGATTCAAACTCCAGACATTTGAAGAAAATAAAAATGTTTGAATGCTTTATGAATGAGTCACAATGCATTTTTGGATCTGTCTGTTGGCATGACAAAGTATCCATTGTAGAGAAAGGATTTCCTGATCTTGAAAATGCTACTGAATCATTGGCTTATAAGAGCAAACTTTCTGCAAAATCTCTGCCATTAAAAAATATCTTTTTAAGCTTTCCATTCGAGACAAAGCTTGTTTTTCTGTCAAGCACTCTCAGGAGTACTTACTCTGCATTTTCACTGTTGTAAGTTGCTATTGTCAGACTGTTTGGAAAGGAGAAAGAAGCAACAACTAACTTTTCATGGAGGGTAGGCAGAAAGATGTGGAATTTGCTACCTGGACACCATTCCTCTAACCCTCTTGAGCTTCTGACTTAAAACAGCTTGCATTTCTTTTCAAATAGATATTGTTTTTATGATGGTCTACATTGCCTAGCTTTAAAAAAAAAAAAAAAAAAAAGGAAAAAAATGTAGAATGCTTACCTATTAGTGAATGAAATGTGAAAGTAGTGAAACAAAACAAAAGTAGTAAAAGAAAACAACAATAACCAAGTAAGCAGAGCAAAAATTCATGAAATGTCGTTCATATATTTCAGGATAAATGGAAAAAAGTCAGGGATCTGGATGTCCCTCCTCTTAAAATTACCCAGAGGCTGCATAGTGTGTCAAGCATTAATTTTGCGCTCTATTTTTACACTTAAGAACATCTGTGTATGTATACATGCATGCATTTTAATTCTAACATTCACAAGTTTGGTATGTTCAAAACATTAGCACCGGGTAGGTGAAAAAATGTCATTCTTGTTGCCTGTTGTTCATTCTCAAGATAGGATACGGGAAAAACAAGAAAATAATTCTACCATGCTAAGCAACACTTTGCCAATGTTTTTATTTAGTAACAGGCTGGCTGGTCCTCTCCTGAGATGCCTGAGATAGATTTTCTGTTTGTTTTCTCCACCATAAAAATCACCGGTGTCTACTCAAATGAAAACTGCAGTATACCCCACCCCCTTGTTTTCTGCTTTAAAAGGCAGTCAATGTGCAAGGTTTGCGTAACATTTTAAACATTAGCTGAACTTTATTTCTGTGAAGTGATTAGTTGAAACACAGGCTATTACCCTTTTTCTTGATACTTTTATGCTACTTAATAACACGTTTGCATTTTTTAAAAATTCTAACACCTGCCTTTATACATTTAACATCAAATAATTACTTGATTTACTTGTGACATAGGAAATCAGTCTTGTAGGGTCAAAACTTGGACTTCAGGGAAATCTGAGTTGCAAGTGCATTCATAGTTGTCAACAGAAATTTGCTACCTCATTGCAAGAGCTGAAATGGCTGAACATTGCTTAAGTAAGAAAATACTGAGCAGTATGTCAACCTTAAAAGGTCATTACAGAGAGTTGTGCTTACTACCTATATACACGCTGTATCTATATGTTTCCTGGTTTGGACTAATTTCCAGACTCTAGACTATGGAGAAAATAGCTTTGAGAGATCCATGGCTCACTATGTATTTTTGGTTCAGTGAGTATCTTCATAGACTACCTTTTCAAATATACAGGAGACAGTGATCAAGTCAAGATATGTTTATTTTAACTCACACTTTTAGTTGTAAAAAAGTCTGTGCCACAAACTCAGAAATTTTCATTGCAAAATTAATTGGGGAGGCAAGAATGAAGGGGAGAAATGTCTGTTCCTGACAAAAATTCAGTATATATTACAATCATCCATGAAAAGCGTTCAAGTATGATGTTACCTTTCTTTCCTACATCAAAGGAAGAATATTCAAGGCAAAGCCATGACATGTAAGGTTTTCTTTAAATCAATGAAAACATGTTATAAAAGTATTTCATCTTTTCCTCCCCAAATAATTGTAATTCTGAGTGTCTTAAGGGTGTGGAGGAGCCACAGAAATTCTTCAGAAAGGGAAAAGAAACATGACTTTAATCCAGGCTCAGTGATATTCTAAACCTGAAGCAACCTTGTATTTACTTAATCTTGTCCCAACAGTACTGGTAGGCGTGGACTGGCTCATGGGCACTGCTGGACAGACTGTCGGCACCAAGCACATGCCAGCCTCAGGAAGGTTTGTTGAGGACTATCTCAACCTGTGTCTTCTTTGGCTGCAAAGACATCATCTAACTCATAAGTCAAGGTGAGGGCAAATAAACTGATGTCAGCATCAAATAAAGCCAGCCCCAGGAAGAACAGGTATGTGGTATGCCAGGTGTACGTTGTGGACCCTATGCAGAGTCTATGAACTGTAAGAACCACTTGTCCACCACTCTGCCTCCTCCCTTAGCAAGGGGCAGAAGTCACCAAACAAAAGGATACTCACAGAGCCAGAAAGGCTTCAGAAGGTGGCATGTCCACTCCCAGCAGACACTGGTAGCTGTGCCCCAGGGGGCAGGTTTTCCATGTAGTCCACCACCTTCAGCAACCATGCCACTTCCAACTGACCTGAGAAAGATCCGCTTAAATTCCTCACATTTCCCACACTCTGGTATTTTATGATAAACCATCGGAATCAGTAGGGAAGCTTGATCGCAGCCAGTTTGTTGTAACCACCTGTGGATGGATGCTAGGGAAATGGGTCACGCAGCTAGCGCAGATCTGAGCGCAGATTCCAGCTGTTGAGGGTGCAGCTATGAGATTATCCTTAGCTGTGGAGGGACACCGGTGTGAAATATGATGTGGTGTAGGTTTTCTGCATTTCAAAGATGAAATGCCAAATTTGAAAGATACCCTACTTGAACAGCTTAATGAACGCCAACGAGGGAGCCTGTGGGTTTGCAGCCAGCCCGTGCCCCACAGGGCACCATGGAGGAGCCCCACGGTGGGCATACCTCTCACGTTGCTGAGCACCCCTCCACACGCGCTGAGACTACGCCCGGGGCATTTTGTTCAATGCACGCTGTTCAGGTAGAGCGCTACCGAACAACGTGCACAGTGGTTTGTGCCTGTAGAAGTCAGAGCAACAGAATTAACTATGGGGCAAGTGCTTCGCACAGCTTGTGTTTCCTGGCGGTATTTACGTTGGCAACGCTGTTTGGAAGCCAGCACGTTTTAGCCAGTGTTTACCCTTCTGCGCATAAAAGAAGTAGACACTAGATTTGTTTTCAGTGAAGGTGGAATATTATATTTCATGCTCTGTTTTTTTAAACAGCATTTTCCTTGTTTATTTTTCTTTCCCATTTGTTTTAGCTATAACCCTTTACTGCATTTTTCCTGAACTTTTCTTTCCTATATTCTTTTCCACTGCATACTTTCACTAAAGCTTCATTTACTTTTGAGTATTTCAATTTGCTCTCCTTACCTTGGTCATAGTATTTTGCCATTCCTTATAATTTTTGGACTAAGTTAGCTGTATTTTTTGTTCACATAAAGACTCTCTGCCTCTAATTTATTTTTGATTCATTTGTATATAATTAGGTAACTGTGGGCTTCAGTAGAGGAATATCGGAAGTAAGGGTGAACTGTTATAATGTGAAATTAATGTATTTATTGGCATCTATTTTTTTTACTATTTCTCAGTTACAGCTGTTTGTTATTCTAACCACAAAACTGTAGCTATCATTTCTTTTTAAGCTGACTAATAATTACTGAAGGAGCAGTAAAAAGATACTGGAGCTGTTGTCAGTCAGTATTTCAAATTAGTAACTGCAGTGAAAACACTTCCCCTGTTTTTTAAATTTTTATTCTTCTATTGATGAACAGAAGTTAATTGAGATACATGGGCCTCTTCTCCATACAGAGTACTTCAAATGCACGATTTTACAGTGCTGTGTTGACAAATCTGAACCTGACATTCACCTGTTTTCTAGTGCTCCAAGCACCTTCCTTTCTAGACAGCAATATTATCCTGATATGTTCCGACTGGCTCCTGAGATAGATGAATGAGCACCTTCCATCCTTCAAAAATATAGTTTCCTTCCTGTAGCAATCTCACATTCCTGAGCTGACTAGCAGATATTAGAGTATTCCAGTGATGTTAAAATAGAAATGCTCTAATGAACATGCTGCAATGAATGCTTGTATCTCCATAGCAATTCTTACAAAATAATAGGCTTCTGGGCCTTAGAATTGCTCCTGCGATATGAGCTCTATTCCATATCCCTTGGGGTTTCATTAATCAAGACTTTCAGTGCTGCATATTATATAAGCTGTTCTAAGACTTCTTTTTTGGCTCGAGAGAAAATAGTACTTTCAGTGTGTCGCTGTTTGAAGAAACCATTTGAAAGCCCTTATAGCCAAGTTCTTCAAACTTATTATACTAATAAGTTGTATAGAAGATGTTATGGAAAACAAACACACAGGAGATGTTGTTGAACCATACTATCACTGTCTTTCTGTAAAATGGCTAAAAAACCCAAAACAGCATAAGGAAGGTATAAAATTTTGAATTCTGCAAGTTCACCACTGAGCTGTGTCATAGGGGTAAGTTTTCAAGGGTGCTGAGTGGGCTTTCACCTTCCAGCCAGTGCTGTTAGGTACAGTGCTATGTCCCTGTGAGTCGTGTGTACTGTTCCTTGCTCCACCTTTTGCACCTACATCAGTTGGGTTGGTCCTGAGTGAGGGTCATTGGCTTGGTAATCTTTCTTCATAAATATTTTCTTTCTCTTTGCTGTTAGTCAGCAGTGTTATGGCAGAAAACACTGATTGATTTTGCCTGAACACCCCCTGTTCCTTGTGTATTAGAAAGTTTATTAGCACTGGTGAGTCAGGGGAATGACTGTTTAGGTACTGACACAATCACTGCCATTTATTTTGGAAATAAATTGCTGAGAAGGAGGCCATAAGGAAAATGTTTGCTGATGCTACATATAGCTCCTACAAAACCTGCCCTTGTAGTTCCTACAAAACCTGACCTTTCCTTATGTTTTATAGCAACCTTGTGAAGTCAGCTTGTGTTATCTGTTGGCAAATTCCAAACTCAAGAAATCATACATACAAGGCGAATAGAATTGTGTTGTTGCCCTAATTTCTGTCAGAGGTCTGCACAATATTTCCATTGAAGTGGACACTTTATAGAAGAGTGAAGTGTATGCTTCCCTCCAACAGCTTTGCCAAGCTACCACTGCCCATGGCATGAAGACTGAGTGGGCAGCCCCAGGGTCTGCACTGTCCGTCCTGACAGGGAAACAAAACAAAACAAAACAAAACATTGCAGAGAGAGAGAGACGAAGGGTAGGTGAAGCCACATGGAAGTTTTAAAAGCAAATTATTGAGCAATGTAGGGTGAGCTAAAGTACTATGTAATTCCTCAGAGTGAACCACTGCTAAGTATTGCATCTTTTTCTTGACCTTGAGGGCCCACAGAATGCTCTTAAGCATGATTTCTAAGCCTTTATTAATCAAGGGAAAAGAAACTGTGTTCCTTGGACTGTATCCTTTGCTGTGATGTACTTAGGCTAAATGATGCATCGAGTTTACGGCAAGTATTTTGACAGTCCAAACAGATGCATTAGTCATTCTGCATTAACTCAGTTTCTAGGGGAGTGGGAAAATGTGCTATGTGTTCTTACGGTATGGGAAAATATGCCTACACACTGTCCACATGATACAAGAAAAATCATGGACTTCATTTTCTAAGGCACTCTTCCAAACCACTGAATGAATTTGATTTGAAAAAATCACTACAAGGTTTGAGAAGATGTGGTCCAGGTGGGTCATCTGAATCTTCTGATTAAGTCCATAATGTGATGAGGATTTATCTGAATGTTTCTCTTCAGATTATATGGTGATCTTTGATTCAGCCAAATCCCTTTATTAAACCTGGGAAAAGGGATTTGTGAAACTAATTCCTACAGCTACCTGTGAGAATCAGATGCCATAGCACAAAATGTGAAGTGCAGCTGCCGTGATGTGTTAGTTTAGTCCCTAGGCTGCTGTAGAGGATCCATGACCATCTCATCTCCATTTCACCTTGTGCAGAATGGAGAGGTTTTACAATCATTTGACTAGCCTGGGGAATCTATCACCATAACTTCAAGGGATATGACTGAGGTGGGATTTAACTATACCCAGTAAGGCTGGATTTTGCCTTGGTCTTGCTCATGTTTATGTGAACATGAGTTTGACCTTGTAACAGTTCACGGCGCAGTTTTAAATCTATCAAGGTAGAGTCTAAATAGCTGTGAAGTTGTCCATTAATTAAAGATACTTCTGTTTATGATCCCAGGCTCATGATCCCACAGGGCTGCAATGCTGCTAACCTCAGTTTTGCTGCAGAGTTGTAATGTACATGATACCATCTGGAGCACCATATCAGGTGTATCTTCACTGAAGTGATAAAAATATTGCACTATAGAATGTACCTTTATGAATGTGTATTTTAAATTTGCTGTCTCTGCATGGCAGCATGCTCATGAAGGAGCGAGGGAGTCATGTACCTGTTGCTTGACTCCAGAGATCTGTGCAAAGACACATTTATCTGAAACAGCCTGAGTTGTAGGATTAAGTTAATATCAAAATGGCTAGTGTTTACAAAAACCAAAGTGATTTTATTTTTTCATTTCTGCCCAAAATGAAACCTAGAAACCTGCTGCATGCTTCAGCTCATGGTACTCTAGTTAAACTGTCACTGTGAAACATATTTTCCAGATCTGAGAGCATAAAGGGAGCTGTAAAACATACTGGAGGATGATCTTACACAACCTTGGTGTGTTTCCTCATGCAGAAAATGGCTGTTCATCTTTATCAGCTGTGCTACTGAAGACCTCATTAATGGTCTAATTTGAAAAACTAAAGCCCAAAACTCAAGAACTTGTTATGCAGAACCTTTCCAAAACTCAGGTAAGAAAGGCTGAGATTTAAATCATCCATGAACTCAGGCAGACTGGGCTGCACAATTTTGTTTTATGTTTCACTTCTTTAGGGACCATGTTGTAGTTTGGAGCTTTGACCTGGTCAGGATTTTGCACTGTAATATATTCACAGGCGTACAGAGCCAGCTTTAATAATGCATTTTCTATCCACCTATTATAGCTAAATGATCTAAAATCCTGTTTATATTAGTGAACTCTGTGAAATGTTTTGCCATTTTGTCGTAATCAGCAGCAAATCTAAGACTGGCTTCATTAGTCTATGTTTACGCTGCACTTCCACAGTATTTCCCACAAGCAGCAGCCCACCCTTCACCTGCTGCCAGTGGACGTGGTTCCTTTTCTGATATCCATTAAGGCTTGGGCTTGATGGGCAGATCTCTTAAGTTTTCATACAATCACACTTTACTTCACAGAAGAACAAACAGGAAAACCAGTAAATTAATGCCCTTTTCCCAGATTCTAATACACCATTCTGTGCACATCTAACAATAATAAACTGTAAACAAGCACAACAGTACCTTTCCATTTATTCTCTATCTGGAAGAAAAAAGGGTGTATCTAAGTGTATTATCCAGCATAATACAGGATTTTCATAGCTTTCACAGTTTTCTCTTGGTGACTGATCTATATTTCTGCTCTTACCAGCTAAGGCTGAACCCAGCAACGCTGTGAATAGGAAAGACAAGACTCATCCCATCTTCTTCTCTGTCACTTATCAGTGAAGGCACATTGACCCAAGCAGTGATGATGGGAGACAGGGGAAAGAGATAAGTACAGTTCACTTAGTCTCCCTTCACCGCCTTCAAAAAATCCACACAAGGTCAAGTAAAATCTAGGCATGACTCCTGGAAAGGGCTTTGCCAAATCATTTTTATCTATTTTTTCTACAAAGGAAATACAACAGCACTTCCATCCAGCTAAACTTTTGTAGGTGCCAAAGAATTCATATTCTTTCAGGTTTGTTGCTGATTAAGTGCCGTAGAAATAGTATTTAGAACTGGTCAAAAATACTATCAGTTCTGCAACTGAATTTAGTATTTTGTTTTGTTTGCATTGGGCCCCAAATTGCCATTAAAAAAGTTAAAACTTTCCAGAATATTTGATTTAGACTTTATCTGAGTGTTCCCCCTTGGATAGGACTAAAATATTTGGTTTTAACTCAGTCATACAGAAGGCTGAAATGAATATTTTGCTAACACATTTCACACAGAAAAAATGTGGAAAAATTAATATGTCCCTGTGAAACGTTTCCTATAATCCTCTCAGCCATGTGGATAAACAGCTCATTTAACAATTTTGACTGCACCTCACTGTCATGACAGAAATAAAAGTATTAAAAGAAAACAAGTCACCCACAGACTAAGGTGTTTTTTTTAAAAAAGAAAGCCTACTATTTGAGGGACTCAATGTCTTCGACCTACCAATTTCTCTGATGAACAAAATGAATCTTAGCCATCTGTTTTCAGTTATCTGGCACAAGTACGTATTTCTTGTAGTTTAATCTTTGATTAAGCTGAGAAGGGAAATGAATAATTTAATTGAATTGCATTTCTATTTGGAAGATTTATTTGCAGGATTAGAAGCTGTCTACCCTCCCAGGTCACAAGTGTAGATTAACCCTGTGCCCTTAGTCTCCTCCTCTGTGGATGTTTGCCTACATCATGAAGGATGCACATAATCCGACACCACTGATGGCATTACATCAGAAGAAGATCAGGGCTGGAAAAGCTTAGAGAGCAAAATGTACTCAGAGCTGCATGGGATACTCAAAGATAACTTGCTTGCTTGTAGTTCAGGCTGGCTCTAGCTGAGCATGATTAGTCCTCTTTTTCAAGCTCACTAAATTTTTTGCTAAGTTGAAGAAGAAAATTTCCTCTACTTTTTTTTTCCCCTTGTAACCTTTCTAAAGCTGCTGGAAGAGTACAGAGTTGTCTCAGATAACCAAGTACACATGAGAAATTCTGGGCATGCCAAAATCCCTCTACTAAAGGAAATTATTTGAGATTTCTCTAGAGATAACACTGATAATTTAAAATGTAGTTTGATTTACTCACTATTGCTGCAAGGTAATTGAAAATGGTCTCTAGACCATGGATAAACCTTTGGGCATTACAGCTTTTTCTTCCTCATAGCACATGATGGAAGAATTTCTCTGGAAACACTCCAGATCACTCAAACACATGTCATTTCCTCAGCTTCTAGGGCAAGAACAGCAGAAAATTGTTTTAATCTTTCCAGGTGACATAGTTACGCAACTTCAGGTTTTATGAACGTGCATTCCTTCCAACTAAAAGTACAATTTAATTAAACTTAGGAGAGAGCTGATAACATTAATCAAGGGTACATGAAAATTACTCATTTGTCTGTTTCTTGAGCAATAACTCAGATGAACAGATGAAGAATGCCACCTACAGTTAAGGTCAGGAATCTTGGTCTCTCCCTGGGTACCTGTTTGGGTTTCTACCCTGTGACCAGAATACGAATGAACAGTTGCTAAGTCACAGCAACTGCATCATAGCATGCAAGGTAATTAATTGCTGAAGCTGGATGATAATGCCATAAATAGAATTTAAAAGTTTAGAAAGTGATTGCCCTGTAGGCATGGGCATTCAGATTTCTTCCTCCAAGAGCACATGCAACTTCTTCTGTGAGCATATATGATATTTTTAAAAACACAGTACTCAGTGTGCTGGGATCCAGGCTGTCTATATGGAAATTTACAGCAAGGACAGTGAGAAGTTAGAATACCGAAAGGTGCTTTACAGCCTTTTCCACCATTATGCTATGATGCAGTGAAAGACAGTTAAGGGGAATGTAATTTAAGCTGAATGCAGCAAGCTAGAAAAGGAGGATTTTTTTCCTAGCCAAAGTATTATTAGGCTACACAAAGTGTCTTAGTACAAAGCGTTCACAACTTTGAGGTCCTTTGCAATAGTGACAATAGCGACAATAGCTGAATGCACACTTTTGAGTGTTGATCAGGCTGTTAGAGTTAGAAGAAGAAACGCTATAGCTAAATGAAATCTAGAGTGAAGTATTTTGCTCGTGTCTCTTGCCTGTTATGAAGAGCTCCTGGTAGGACAGCAGCCCTGCTGGCTCTTTCAATTTAATTACCCAAGCTCAGTGGGTGTGATTCAGTTGTTCAGATACTGACTTCTTGCCGTTCTGACATTGTCCAGCTCCTAGGCCTCTGTGACTCTGCTTTGCTTTCCAGGCAGAATGATGCATATGCTACTTCAAAAAGATGGGTCACGCAAAGAGTATCCAAGACTGTGCTCTGGGCAAATGAACACAGTGTCTGAAGTTTCTGTCTGTGGGATATTTTCCAACTTTTGACAGCAAAACACTTCTGAGCAGAGTTTGCACAAACAGTCCCTTAAACTCTAAAGCTGACCAAGCTATGAATTTTTGGGGCATTATTAAGGTGACTGAACTTGTGTTATATGCTAGCACCAGGTTGACGATGTCTTTCGGAAACAGCCAAGGTTAACGACATTGCAATTTTACTCTCCGTTTGGGTTATAACTTTGATTTTCGTTTAACTGTTGGTAACCTGGAACCCTTCTTCCAATTGCATAGAGAACTGCAGCTTCTCAGTAGCCTCCAGCTGAAGCTTGAAATGCTGCCCTGCAGCCTTGCCATGATGGACCGCTGTCCACCAAAGACCATCCCTGCCTGGGGCTGAGCAACCCACTGAGGTCCAGGGTCCTAATCACAACTCAGACATTGACTCCTGGCCTTGGCTGGGGCAACCCGATTTACTTCTCTAAAACAGAGAGATAAAGCCTGCTTGGAGAACCTTGTGAGGTTTCAGGTTTATAAATGGATATGTGTAAGAACTAGGAAGTGTAATGTAATGATTTAATAGACTTCCCCATAGCCCATAAAAACCTTTGAAAGTAAATCTGTCCCAAACAGTAAAAACAAGACATAATGTAAAAAGAATAAAAAAAAGTAGTAGTGATTTTTTTTGGTCATCGATACTTCTTTTTGTGAGAGGGCCTTCACTGACTGGGTGTTGAAAAGCATTTTACCAATCGTTTCATTGCTGTGAGTCAGGTAGCTGGCGCAGAGAGCTGGCTTCCTGTTTTGCTTTGAAAGGTTGGCTTTTTGTAATTTGGGCGTTGCTAAACCAACTCTTTTCTTCTGTGAGTCTTTATATGATAACTCAACAGAGACTGCAAGGCTATTGCATGATATGCAGCGCTCTCAGGCTTATCAAGAGTATTGTAAAAGTTGTGACTTTTTTTTTTTTAAGGCTCCATTTTCTGGAGTCCTGGCATTAAATCTCTTTCTCTCTTTCTTTTATTACAACAGAAAAGCTCATATTAGCTTAAATGTCTCCAGGGGAAAGCTGAAAATAACACCAACAGTTTCAAGATGAAGGGCAAACAGAGGCCAGGATGTATTTTATGTTTTGACAACAAAACGCTCCTGAGCAGAACCTGGACAGACAAATTTGTGATGCTCATTTGACTCTTGATTTCACAGAGAAACTGAGAAAAGCCTTGTGTTTGCATTTGCTCCCTTCAGAGTACAAGGGAAGAGGATGGGGCAAGAAGAGAGGCTGCCTGAATACAAAGAGTCAAAGAAATAAGCTTATGTTGGAAACTGGGGGCACCTCTTGCTGGCTGGTATCAGCTAGCAGGTATGTGTATTTATTGCCTGCCAAGCTGGAGGCAGATGGACAGCCCTGTCTGTCCTTCCGTTATTGTTTTTTCCTCACAATACTGTACACGGGTTATATGCACGGTCAAGCCCCTTGTGTTTATAATTTCATTTGAGTTGTCAGGAGCTGTGGCGGAGGCTTGAACCATAAGAACTACTTCGCTGCAGGCCAAGATATTCCTCTAAATGTGTCTGCCTTCTGTTTCCTTTAGTGCAAGAATCAAGAAGAGAAAAGGTAACATCGGCTGCATACTCGGTACTTCCTCTGCAAAACTGCAGCTGCTGGTTTGTCTGCGACCTTGCCCCCTCATAGGCAAGGTCATTTCCTTCCTCAAAAGACCAGCCATGCTAACGCCTGCCTGCATGAGATGGGCTTTGGGAAGGAGCTGTGCGCTGCGGCATGCAGCTCTCTCCAAAGTGGGTGTGTTAGGCTCTTCTTGGAAGCTTGAGGAGCCGAGCATTTCCTACCACGCTGTTGGCATGGCTATACCTGTGTTATCTTGATAAGAACTGAGTCATTTCTCAATGGGCAATTATAATGCTAAGGCATCAGGATTTCCCCTCTTCCTGCTTCTTTTAATGGGTTTTCTGTAATTCAAAATTTATGTTTTGTTTTAAGCAAGGCAAGAATTCTGGGGAAAGGTAACAACATCTCTGGGACTTTTTTGTCTCATTACAAGCCAGCAGCAAAACACCCACGCTCTGGAAGTCAGTCTGAGAGCAGGCACTAAAGGTTGCTCTGTGGTTCTCAAGAAGGGGAGAGACAACCAACGCAGGGGGGAAAACCAACGCTACCTCTTGGCAAAAATTTAGGTTGTCATCACAGATGTGTGTTTCTGATTGAAGTTTTTTGTAGATGGTGAAAAAAGAGTGTAAATTTATCTATATCAACATAGGAAATACAGGCTGACATTTCTTATACTGATTTTTACCCTATGTCGGTTTGCATTTAGTCATGGTTGTGGTCTAACATGGATTAGAAGGTACCTTCAAGGGATATTTCTGAAAGTGAATTTATCTTTTTTGTTTGCTTGTTTGTTTTAGAATTGGTGCTTATTATTCAAAAAAACTTTGATCTGGTGAATAAATGCATTCAGTTTGGATGGTCATAACCTTCCTGTGAAAACCAGGGAGGTTACACAGAGAAAAATAAGAGTTAAATGTGGAAGCGGTTAGTATAAGACCGTAGGAGCACTCATGTCTTCAGGAAACCATGTGGCCATTTGCATTTACATCCTCTCTAACACATTCACCGTTGAAGCCTAGAATCTGTCAACAGCATAAATCAATCCCCTGCACATATCGCTAAGTTCAAGTTTATTATACCATCAAGGTGGAGCTCAGCTATCCCTGCTGTCATGCTGCTTTAAATAAGCAAATAGATGAAGCTAATTTAAATATCATCTGGTTTTGGAGAGGACTGTGCTCTGTGCTCACTTAAATTGCAAAGAATTTGTGTTGGATTGGATTGGAAATAACAGATCTGAGTGGGGAATTTTTTAAGTGAGGCAGAACTGAAGGGGAGTGAAAACTGATACTGAGTTTTTATATAACGCATCAAAGCTTTGGCATGGCTATTGGCTTTATGAGTGTGTAACTCTATCTCCTAATGTGAATTAGTTTCACCCGTGTGACAGAGCAGCAAGTATTTTGCTGCAGAGCTAGGCATTATCTTTTGGGCCCTGATGCAATGAGCCCAAACTGGCATGACAGACATATCCTAACTGCTGGTTTTGCTTATTCTTTCCCTACAAGAGAGAATGGGCCAGGTGTTCATCTTGTGGTGAGACTATATGAAAATAATTACACAATTCAAGTAGGGATAAAGCTAATGACATTTTATGAAGACAATTTTAGTACAGTTCATACTTCCCTCTATGCCTGCTAGAAGCTTCTGTAATTCTTCCCCACATTTTATAAGAGTTCTCCTAAAATGTCAGGTGGATGTGAATGTGTGACCTAAAAGTTGCTGCACTTCTGAACTCAGGAATAGTTTTGATTTTTTTTGATTTTCTGTGGATCAGTTTCCCAACATTCCTGCTAGGCAAATGGAAAACTTTCCATCCCTGTTTAGAGACACCATGAAACAACAGAACTAAGGAAGAGATACATTGTATGATTCTATTTTACCAATTCGACATTAATTTATGTGGCAGACCTGCTGTTAAATGATAGAGATAAAACTCTGATTGCAGTTAAGTGTAGTTCTCCATGTTTTTTTCTTGGTGTTAAATTGAAAAATACCTTTAATCACCTTCATCCCATTGTTCTTGGGCTATGTTGAATAATTCTATTCCTCTTGGCTGCTTACGTGTCTCAGATGGTCATGGTAGGGTCTGACAGTAGATCCTCAGTACAGTTAACTATTTACACTGAAAGGCAATGAGTCCATAGCCCTGTGTCCAGGACATTCAGCTGGGAGACATCAATCCCTGCCCATCCTCTGATTTGTATCTAAAAAAAAGTCTCAAACAAAAAAATACTCAGCAAAGAGTTTAATAGTGGTTCACCACTGACTTGATGCAGACAAGAGGGAGAGGCATTTCTCTCTTAAATGGGAGGTCGAAGTTTGATGTCCTGTTCTGGAAGAGCTGGTGGAAGAGGGATTTTAGTTGAGATCTCCCACAATTTAGCTGATTGCTGTAGTCATTCAAGAGCTGATGGCTGGAAAAGGAGGAGTGGGGAAAACACCCTCTCCTTCTCTCCCAGATGTATACTGTGTTCACTGGCTGCTCTCAGAACATGCGTAACAAGGAAATGGGCATAATTGTTCGGGTGGGAAATCCCCACAGCATTTGGATGTGTTACAGGGCTTCAACAAGCTACGGACTCAGGCCTTGGGTACTTCTGTTGGACATTGCAGCCAGAAACTGGTACTGACAGAATATGGGTCTTTGTAGAGTTTGGGAAGCAGGAGAATCAGCAATATGGGACTTTGGCACTTGAACTCAAAGACGCATGTCTGAATGCTTTTAATGGGCATGGCCCACAGTGACTAGTGTAGCTATTCTGTGGCAATGACACACTCCTCACTGTCAACAAAAACAGGTGTGTCATGCTCAGTGTCCAGTGCCCAATGACTTCACAAACTCTGTAATAGAAAAATGTCTTCATAAGCACTGATAAAAAGTATAATGACAGGCTGGGGGGTAGCTGAGCAGATGCATGCACAATGATGCATGCTTCATTTTTGTTTTCATCGCACATCTTTAGCCCTGGCCTCTGTCAGTGGTAACAGAAAGTTATCGCTTTTGGCATGTGTGGATTTGCTGCTGCAGACATCTGTGCTCACCAGAGCTGCCCATCAGGAGCGGCATTAATTAGCACTTTGGCAGCCTCAAAGATGCCGCCAGAGCTGAGCGAGCAGTCAGAGGCGCAGCAGCTGGGCACTGTGGGGCTAATCCACGGCTTATGTGGGGCAAAACTTTCCTGGGAGGCAGAGTTGGTAAACGAGGGCACACACTAGGCTGTCCGACTTTCAGCCCCGAGCTGCCTGTGTTTGGTGTGGGACGTGGGATAGGCTCTGGCTGCCCCTACGCATGCACGCAGAGGAGTGATGGTCCATCGCGACTGCCTGCCAATGTTATTAATCACTTGCTAATGTGGCGTGTTTTCTTAAATTAGTACCAAAAATAAAGACGAGACAATGACTGATTGAAAAAGGATTTTCTTTGTCCCTAATGGGCTGCATGGAAGAAAATCTCCTGAATAATTTATCAACTGGCTAATGACTGAATATAGCTTTTATAATGCTGACGAAATGGTGCTAAATTCATCCCTGATATACTCTATGGAATTGCACCAGGGAGCAATTTGGCCCAATCAATCTCTTTCAGACGTTTTTAACTGTTTCAGTATCAAAGGGACAGTGAGTAGGTAGCAGCGATAGAGTCTGAAGGGCCCTTCAGACTGTTTAAAATCAGTGTTTTCTTTTGTTCATTCATGATGTTGGATCTACAATCAATACCAGAAAAATGTAAAAAGCCACTCATCTAGAAAATATTACATGTAGTCATTTATTCCACATAAACTACAGTCAGAGGGAATAAGTAACCAACAAATCTAAAAAAAAATGTATACATTATGTTGAAGCATAGCTCTTTCCTGTTGAATTAACTTTATCTTCTAAAAATAATTATTCGTTGTCATTTCCCTTTCAAGCACAGGGAATGTAACTTGTCATCTATCAAAACCTATTCATTAAACAGAATTATTTTGTTGATTGTAACCTTGCTGGAAAAGATATTAACCTTAGTGATATAATACAAGAAAATGAAGTAAGAAGCAAATCCTCTTCTTGATTCTTATCCCCTCAACATCCTTGTCCACATCTTGTGGTGTCTTTTTTTTTTGGATGAAGAAAAAATGTATTTGGAGAAAACAAGGGACCCGAAGATAAAAGAATTGAGTCAATTCTCCTGCTGCTTTTTACAGATGTAGGAAAAAGAGCCAGGCAGGATTTAGGAAAGATGGTATGGATTTGACTGCACAAGAAAAATGGCAATGGCAAAGACAGCTCGATTTGCCTAGCTGGGGAACAGTGAGAAGGCTGATGACTGGGTTTTGCAGTAATAGATATAGAGTGCACAGTAATTTTAAATTTAAAATTAATTTCCTGATAGTTTGTTCTTAATAAATACAAAAGTCACAGCATGGGAAAAAAAGAGAGGCCAAACCATCTTCTGAGCAATTAGGATGTTTCCATCACTACTGTCATGTCGCTTGTGTCTTGAAGGGTTGCCATTTATCAAGTACAAATTCTGGAAATCAACTGAGTGCTTTGGAACGTGATGGATGTTTCTGCTGCAAACTTTCATTGCCAGAGTATGTCTGCCTAGTTATCAGCATGCGCTAAAAATAAAGGCCAAATTTAATGTTATACTAAAATAGCACATTTTCTGAGTTGAGAGTGAACAGAGCAAACCCACTGTTGTGTTACAGAGTTTTGCAAGCACTTTGGAACTGGCGTTTATGGGATCAGAAATGATGCTTAGCACATAAATTGTGTGACACAGACAGCAAGTCTGGCTCACCAAACAGTTGTTTTACGAAAGCTCCAAATCCTCCGAGTTTACAAGGATAGTAAATTCCTAAGACATACTAGTTACTAAGCCGAAGAATTAGACATTTACAAGTTTTGTTTCCCCATGGATATTCTCTGCGAACATAAATCTCAGTGTGCGTCATGGTTGCTTTCCTCACAGAAACCTTTCCTCGCACATATACACACACAAATATAGAGCAACAGCAAACGCTTCACGAGCTTAATGCAATCATAGCTTGTATCACTTTAAAAATGCCACAAGTGCGATTTAATTGTAGACACGTCATTGACTCCTGCTTCCACATGCCTTCCACTGCCTCTACTTTTGCTTTCAGTGAAAAAAACCCCTTAGGTTTCAGCTCTTCGGTTGAATTTGCGCTTCAGGTT